>NC_058131.1:152516705-152558566 GCF_016433145.1 Gracilinanus agilis | reverse complement strand
ATATATATATATATATACATATATATATATATAGTCATCATTCTGGGCTGAAGGTTCATCTTTATTTGTGGGTAATTAAAGCTAGAGATCTCATAGGTTTTTGACAGTTAATTAACATAAGTGATTAACAAGACAAAATGTTCAAAGTATGTTTAAAACATTCTAATATTTGGCAACAAGTTTTGGTAACATTTGATAAGAAGTGATAAATTCCAATATGAAGTTAAGATACATTATAAAGAAATTTGATTAATCTTATAACTAACTATTAGTCCAGAACTATCATAAAGGGTTAGGTCAAAGTGGCCATAATACTCTGGGGAGCCTATAGTGAGTATAAATCTTCACAGGATCTAACAACACCTGGACATGCCAAAGTTATTTTCCTGTGATTTCAATAGGTCAGCTGTCCACTCACCATACCAAATGAGCATTGCTTATTTCCAATTGCATGAGTTTCAGCTTCCCTAGAAGCTAAAGTTTTTATTTCTCAAACAGAAGCCCTTAATCTAGTTAGTTGTCTTATTATTCTAATACTCGAAAGTATATCCCCTCTAATACTATGGTTAATATTCTATTATTATAATTCATATCTTATACACAGTTTGACAACTGTGTAATTTTTTCTAAAATCATATAGTAACACATACTACCTAAAGGATTATATGTGAGTCCTTGTTTTATAATCACTGTTAAAAAAGTAAAAGCAATTTCCTTTTCAGTTCTCAGTAACTGATCACCCAACATTTTCTTGAAAACCTCCCAAGAGGGAGACTCGGTTAGGTCCTGAGGCTCTGAATTCAACATTTCAGGAATTTTAATTTTTTTCATTCAAAAATATTTTTATTTTTGCAATTACATATAATAATAAATTTCAACGAATGTTTTCCAAAATTATAAGACCCAAATTGTCTCCCTCTCTTTCTTTCTTCCCCCCATTCAGAGATGTAAGCAATTTGATCTGGGCCATACATGTATCATCATGCAAAACACACTTCCTTATTGGTCATTGTCATAAAAGCACACTGTAAATAAACTGATGTGAAATGTTCTGTATGATCTGCATCCTAGAGAGTTTTAAAATTCTTGAGAATTATTTCCTAGCATCAAGTCTAAATCTACCACTGCAACTTTCACTTATTCTTCCAAATTCTGCCTTCTGGGGCCAAATAGAGCAAATTCAATTTCTCTTCTAAGTGATAATTTTTCAAATATTTAAGGACTGATAGCTGTTGTGTTTTCTCTAAGTCTTCTCCAGACCAAACATTACTAGTTCCTTTAAATTATTCTCATCTGGCATGACCCTTTGCCATCTCAATGCTCTTTCTCTGTACAGTCTCTGCCTTATCAATGTCCTTCCTAAAATATATCTCTTAGAACTATAGACAGTATTCTAGATTTCTGATCAGAGCCAGAATGTAGTAGGACTATTAAATCTCTGATTTTGGACACTATGCTTCTCATAATGCAGCCCAAGATCATATTTGCTTTTTTTTTATTGCTATATCACATTGTTGGCTTATACTGAGCCTGCAATCCATTCACATCTCCAAATCTCATATGCAAACTTTTGTCTAGCCATACTTTTCCCATCTTGTGTTGATAAAATTAATTTTTTGAAACTCATGAGACTAGTCCTATTAAATTCCATTTTATTAGGCCCAATGTAGTACAAGCTAGCCTGTCCAGATCTTTTTAGATCCTGATGTGTTGGCTCTCCCTCTCTGTTTGGTGTTGTACATTTGATAAACATGCCTCTTGTGCTGACTTCCTGAGGTGGCAAATAATGGGAATCTGAGAGGATGTCTATCAAGTGGAGAATGGCTAAACAAGTTAGGTTTGATTTATATTAAAGAATACTATTGTGCAGTTAGAAGTGATGAAGAGAATGCTTTTGGAGGAATCCAAGTGGGAACTGATGCAGAATGAAGTGAGAAGAACCAGGAAAACAATTTCTGCAATAACAAATAGTAATATTGAAAAGACAATTTTGAAAGATTTAGGAACTCTGATCAGCATAATATTCAACTATGATTCCAGAGAATTAATGAGAGGTGAAAGATTCAGAGTACAGAATGTGACATATATATATATGTGTGTGTGTGTGTGTGTGTGTGTATATGTGTGAATTATATATGTATAAATGTGTACTTATCACATATACGTAAATAAAATATGTACATGTCTATTTGTGGTGTGTGTATAAATCCTGTTGTTAAGGAATATGTATATTTGTTATAAGGTTTTCCTTCCCCTCCCCCCCATATTGGAGGCAGTTATGGGAGAAAAGGGACTTTAGATAGGGTTTCACACAACTTCGGCTCAATGAAAGGCCAGCAGGAATCACAAATAGGAAAACTTTGAAATATATTTTGAATTTATTATAGGTTAGAAAGGAAAAGCAAGCTCTCCATAACAATTTCACCTATAATCACGTATATGGAAATACTCGTTTTATTTGGTGTTTTTGCAAAGTTCAGAGAATTAAAGGTAAATGTTTTTGAAACTTTTTTTTTTTTTTTTTTTTTTTGGAATCTAAGAGTGGAAGGGGTCGTGGCCCCGAGGGGACTCCAGGATTCTTCTCTCCCAGGTCAATCTAGGTGCAGTTCAGCCGCCAAATCCTTCCGCCAGTCGCTTCCTCACAAGTTATCTTTGGACCTCAAGTCCGAACAAGTTGTTACCACGGTAACCAAATCTCTCTTCTCTGGTGCTCTAAGGCGCTACTTCTGTCGGGATCCTCGCTGAGTCTGCGCAGATGAAATCCAAGACTCAATTTCCCAGAAGACCTTTCGATCCTAAGTGGTGCAATACCCTTATAGTCCTTAGGAGCCTGGGACACGGAACCTACTGATGCTGCTGGGGAAGTAGAGTCCGTGAGGGCCGTTTTAGCAGAGCGGAGACCGGGACTTGCGTGGACGTGCTTGGGTGGGACTGAGGTAAAGTGTGTGTGTCCGTATTTGTATGTATCCCCATGTTCGCCTGTATGCCTTACCGTAGGTGTGTGTCCATCCGTGTATTGCGTATGTACGTCCCCAAGTGTGGTCGGAGGGAAGAGGGTCAGCAGACACGGAGCAGGTGGGCGGGGGTGGTCACTGGGGAATCTAAGTTCTGAATTCGCACTCAGATCTTCAGAGCCCTTGTACTAGCAGTCTTTGTCCCATGGGGCGAAAATTCCCTCCTCCACCCTTCCCCCCCTTTTTTGAACAAAAGTCCAGTCCCTGGGGACAGTAGCTCTCCAGCCCCTGTTTGGAGGGGAGAGAAGGGAGAAAGGGAGAGGTGGTGCAGGAGAGACATAAAAGCCCTCCCACTCACATCCAAGAAAGCTCGTTTGGAACTGGGAAAATGAATGTTCTTTGAAGTCACTTCAGGTCCGTGACTTTTTCTAGCAGCATTTATATTCCAGACAAATAATGGCCCTGTGCTTGGGGAATTGGGAGAGAGAATGGTCAGTCTAGGTGATAGAAAAACAAAAGCTGTCAAAATGTACTTTTAAATAATGTTTTATAAAATCTGGAAGGGACTTTAGAAATTGTCGGCTACTGCGTTAAGACCCAGAAGGGAACATGTAAGCCAGTGATGGTGAACCTTTTAGAGACCAAGTGCCCAAACTTCACCTCCAGGCAGCATGTGAGCCCCATCCCTTACCCATACCAGACTGGGGAGGGAGGAAGCACTGCCATTGTTGGTCTGCTGGGAAGAGGGACAGGGCATGTGAGAAATGTGCCTCAAGGGGGACAAATGGCCCCTCCAGCATGAGTTTCTTAGGTTTGCCAATAGGGATGTAAATTGTCAGTTCTAGTCCCACTGTATTACTAATGAACCCTCATTTAAAAGCCTGTAATATAGTGCAGAGGTAGGAATTGAACCAGGTCTTTTGCTTTAAGTTCAGTGGTATTTCCACTTTATTGAGCCATGAGTTGAACAAAAATATTTTACAGCAGAAGAAATTGAGGCCTAGAAAGGCCACTTGCTGTGCTTATGGATAAGATAGATAAATACAGAAGATAAAATATTAGTGTTTATCCAAAGGTCAGTTAACAGAAAAAATGAGAATTCAGTTAGAGGGAGTTCTCTAGTGGAGTGTCCTAAGGATCTTCACTTGGCTGGAGCCATTTAACATTTTAATCCTTTGTGGCATTTTAAATAGGATCATAGATTTATAGCTTGAAGGGACCTTGGAAGTCACCAGTCTGGCACCTTCCCTTTATAAGTGAGGATAGTGAGGTCCCTGAAAAGTTAAGTGCTTTGCCCAAGGGCACATGTGAAGTCAGTTACAAAATCAGAATTTAAATTAAGCTCTTGGGCCCAAATCTAAAGTGCTTTCCACTGTGTTATGCTGCTTCATTTTTGAATAAAAGCATAAATTATGGGTGTCAAACTTGCATATGGCACAAAGATAGGAAAAAAGAATAATTCTTTGAATCAGAGTCAGAATCAAAAAAAAAAAAATCCTGACAGATCAGAACCAAATATAAAGTGAAATTTATTGGGAAAAAAAATGTAAAGTTTGGCTCAACAATCAAATTTACAAATAGTAAAACTACAGAAGAAGAGAATGGAGATGTTTGTTTTGGGAATTGGATGTTAGAGGACATGGTAAGGGATGGAATTCAGATCTAGAGAGACTGGCTTTAGAAAAGAGGAAGAGAGAATTGTTTACCCCTAGAAGTGACTTGAAGTAAAGGCCCCTGATATAATGAATGGGATAGAATTAAGTGTGTAATTCTCAATGTAAAGCACCCAAGCTTTTATACTGTTTCTCCCACCAGAAATGAAAAGTGTTTTCAACTCCAAGGAATTTTAGTTAATTTAGGACCAGACTTTTTATCTCACTTCAAGGGCATCATCAGGGCTCAAGAAACAAGGAGATGGCCTAGCTGCAGCTGCCTCTTTATTTCTTCTTACCCTTGAAAATTTAGGGTCATACTCTTACCCCCTCCCACATGATGAGCTCATGTATCTTGCTATTTTGAGGGTAGGCTTTGTGCCTAGATATTAAGTCCTGGCCCCTAGATAAGGGGATCAGACAGAGAAGGGAGCAGGGGAGTCTCCTGTCAGGAACCAATATAATGTCTATATTTGCATCCAGGCATTCATATTTGCCACTAGGACATTTTCCTTTTCTCATGAGAAAGTAGTAAACTTCTGTCTCTTCTACACCCACTTTCTGACTTCAGGTTTTTACTCAAGTGAATGGGGGCACTTATGCTTGCTTTTTATCTCACGTACTAGTAAAACAGATCTTGAACAAACCTCTTCTTCACAAACCAAAGGGAAGTATGAAAGCACAGATAAAATCTCTATGAGGTAAATACAGTAATCTCGTGAACTGCAACTGGATGAGCTCATCCATAAACTTATCCATAGAAAATGAAGGTAAAGTATTGAGTACTTAAAGCACATGTGCATCTTAGTATTTGAATTAAATGTGAGGGGAACACAATTTGTCTCCCTTCTTAGGATGAAAAGGAATGAATGTCTCTCTTTGTATGTTTCATGTTTGTGCCTCTATCTGTGTAAGTGTGTGGTCTAGGTTTCATTTATTTGCATGGACATAGGTACGTGTTGAAGCAAATTAACTGATTTCTACTACTAACTATCCAAACAAATCTTTGCCTTATAGTGATTCCTTTCTATTAGCCAACTGTCCCAGTTTGACAAAAGTCAAGCTCTTACAGACTCTTATTAAAAATCCTTATAGAAAGAGCTAGAATGTTCTACATTATTACCTCATAATTTACCTTCTACTATAGTCAATAAATGCACTTTTTTTAAGCCCTTACCTTCTGTCTTAATATCAATTCTAAAACAAAAGTGTGGCAAGGGCCAGGCAATTAGGGTTAAGTGACTCCCACAGCTAAGAAGTATTTGAGGCCAGATTTGCACCCAGGCCCTTCCAACTCCAGGCTGTCTCTCTGTCCACTGTAGTACCTTGCTGCCCCAGTCAGGAAGCATTTATTAAGCACCTACTAGGTTCCTGGCACTTTTGTATCCAGAGTTAGGAATACAAAAAAAGGTAAAAGGTAGAAATTATTCTCAAGGCAGAGTTTTACATTAAAATGACAGTTGAGGAGAGTATTTATCCAAGATACACAGTAGTGCTTTCTCCCTCTCCTGTGTGGGGTAAGGGAGGGTGCTGTGCTGGGCTCTGGGGGGTGGGGTGGTGCACAACATGATCTCTGGAGGGGAGGGGCACAGCACTGGGTCTGGACAGGGGCCCTGCACTCCATCTCTAGAAAGTTCTCTATAACTGGGCTAGGCAGCTGGGTTTGGTTTAAGTGACTTGCCCAGGGTCACACAGCTAGGAGGTGTCTGAAGCCAGATTTGTACACATGACCTCCCATTCTCAGACCTGGCTTTCTTATCCAGAGATCCACCTAGCTGCCCCCTGTCTTATGTTTTTAATGTCAGTGTTTTAAATGTCAAGTCTAGAAAAATGTAGTAACCATATTCATTTCTTATTTTGCTTCCAAAAGGTCCCAGTGGAACTCTTTGCTTGCCAAACAGTAGTGCCATACTGCTTCCTTATGCACATATCATAGGCTATTTTGCTAGTCTTTTGGATCCTTAAATTTCTTTACAATGTAGTTCCTTGAGGCTTGTTATAGGAATATAGCATTTTTAGCTTAGCAGAGAGCAGATTGATTGGCAGGCAGATTCCAGAACTTTGAGTAGACTGTCAGTTTGGACTTTCACTGATGTCTGATGGTGGGAGTGGGAGACTCACTGAAAATCCCTGAAGCTGTGTTCCCTTGGTGTGGATTATATTACCATCTCCAATCAAGTATCTCAAGTGAAAGGAGTAAGGTTGAGAAGAGAGTTTTTGGCTCAGAGGTGGACACAGAGACCATCCTCTCTCCCTTTCCTGATTTTTAGATTATTGGTTGTACATCAAGACTCCTGAGAACATCTTGGAAGACCATGTCTATTGGACCTATATGTGACATCCCCATCCACACAGCTAGACCTGCTGTTAGTTTAGCTGCTAATGTAGGTTTCTCCATTCCTGTACTTTTGGGTGGAGACCCTAAGATCTTTAGATTCAGTTTACCCATTTCCCTTCCATTCCTTTCCCAATATTTATTAAATATCTTAGTGGTAATACTCTCTCCTTGTTAATTCCTTACCCCAGATACCCTAATTGACAATAGAAGCACCCACTATGTATTCCAGGTGACTCCCTGGTGTTAATCATCTTAACTGTCATCCTTACCTATTCAATCTACCCCATTGTGTTTATTGATTCAATCCCCAGGAAGACCAGTCAGTTATATCTGTCAACCCACTCTTAGTTAATTGCCTATTTCATTTAGTTATTTCATTTCAATTTATCTTTTTTGGGTTGGACCAAGCAACTATGGTTTATAAGTCCTTAATTGTGATTTTTTTCTCCTTTATAACTTTGTCAGTACTTGATAGAAACTAGTGATCCAGCTTTTGTGACCCCAGAGGACTGGTTTTCTGACAGGGAGAAAACTATACTTTCTTCTCCAATCCCCTACTTGCCTAAAAGTCCATGTGGGTAAGAGCCTGACCCTTTGTTGATCTTTAGATTCCTTAATTCCTTGCTCTTTAGGGAAAACTTGGGTTCCGGAAGAGAATTCAATTCAGTTTAGAAATACAATCACGAAGACACATTTGATGGACTTTCATGTAATTTCAATGCCAGGAGGGACCAAGGCCTTGACAGACACAGACCTGTTGCTGGACATTGGATGTCCATGTTTGAGGCTAGAGATTCATACAAAGAAAATTCTGTTGCTTCCAGTATCGGAGCAGTTTCTCATTATTATGCCCATGGTGTTGGATTGGAAGTATGGTGTCCAGAGAACATTAAGAAGGTGGAGATTTTGACTCAGAGGCCTCTACCAAATAGAGGTGAGAATGGAAAAACTTGACCCTCAACAAATAAGGGTGAAAATGGTAAAAAATTAAGACGTGGGAAAAAGAAAGAGGCCACAACTGGATCATGGCTTTTCCCTGTTCTCACTGAGTGAGCATATTTGAAGACTCATATGTTATGCCTGAAATTAAGGTAACTTGAGACACAAAGTTGCAAGCAGGTTCAATTTATTGATAAGCTTAACAATTACTAATAACTCTTTGACAGGCTAAAAAAACCAAATGAAGGTACACAGATCATTTTTATAGGCAAAAGGAAGAACATCCCAAAACTAGATGGCAGTGTCATAGATGGAGAATGTCTCCCTGTATGATTGTTACAAATTTGTAGCATCAAAGATGGGGAAATAATATGATTGGATATATGGTCTGAAGCATCACAGGCATGAAGAATAATATGATTGGCTGTCATTAAGAAATATTCATTGTCTCAGTCCACCTGCAAGGATGGTTTAGTGGACCAGATTTACCTTGGACAAAAGACTTATCTTTTAGGCATTCACCTGCATCCTTCAAAGATAACATTTAATTAAGATAGGAATAGAGTAGTGATTAGTAGGAGAATTGAACTTCCAAATTTAACTCAGAGACAATAAGTGATTTACAGAAAAGCTGAAAGTCCAAACTTAACGCTCAGACAAAGAAACATGACTTAGGCAGTTACAAAAACGTCTGTGGTAAAATGGAATGGAATCAATAACAAAACAGAATCAATTTGATTTTCCTAGTTTTCACATCATAGGGCTTCTATATCATATCCTCTAGTTTTCTCCTTTCCTTTTATTTTTACTGAAGACGAATCTCTTCTATCCATTATTTAATGGAGACAGTTCCTGCATTGGTTGGAGCCAAAGAGGGGGAAAGTGGGTTATTTTATACCATCATCCTTCATTTGTGCAGCTATAAAGTGACCTGGTTGAAAATGATCACATTGTCAAGATTGGCTGAACCAAGGGGACCTCATAAAAATAGGTGCCAGGCAGTCATTATTGTTGCTGATACCGTATCTGTACTATAGCTACAGTACTGTAGCCCTGGTGAATATCAAAGAAAATTAGTTGTAACTCTGGAACCTCTGAGTGAGGCTATGTTTGAACTAAGATTTAGCTTACTGGGTATAGTCATAGGGTGAAAGGTAAAGCTTGAGAACAGGCTGTTTTTAAGAGAATAATTCTGTGCATTGTTCTGCAGTCCAAAAAACCATAGAGAAATCTCTTTAGAGGTTTCTGCACTTTATGTCTGTGAAATGGAATGAGCCATACTCAGAATTCCTTATCATTAAAAGTCTGTGAGGGGGCAGCTGGGTAGCTCAGTGGATTGAGAGCCACGCCTAGAGATGGGAGGTCCTAGGTTCAACTCTGGCCTCAGACACTTCCCAGCTGTGTGACCTCGAGCAAGTCACTTAACCCCCATTACCTAGCCCTTACCACTCTTTTGCCTTGGAGCCAATATACAGTATTGGTTCCAAGACAAAAGGTAAGGGTTTTAATTAAAAAAGAAAAAGGTCTGTGACATATTATCTTAGTCAAGAATGATGTGACATATGGTATAATATATGATGTTGTTATAGGGAAAAGAGTGCAAACAGGTAAGAGAGATTTTGCACAAAGAGCAGGAGCTGGATCTGGCTACATGCCCTAGAACCAGAGACTGTGTTTCAAGAATGAGAGGACATTATAAGAAAGGACACAGAGAGCTGTTGAGGGTTTTGGGACTTCCTGTTAAGGGATAAGCCTAAAGCTGAGGAGGAGTTTGATCCTTTTCCCTGTGAAGCCAAACCTTCAGATACCTGTGATCCTGCTGAGACCCAGTCTTCATACTTTCATCCATCTGTGTTCCTGTGTTCCTGTATCCAGAGAAAGTGTTCCCAACTGCTAAATAGAAGATCTCTACCTGCTAGCCAGCAACTGTCAATGAGATAGGCCTGAAGCCATCTTGGACCTAGCCTGAAGAGGTTTGATACCTGAGATAAAGGGATCAGCCTGGCTACACTGAAAGACTATCAAACCATTACCTGGAAGGGTTAGCAGCACAGGTAGTTAGATGGGTTTTATAGACAAATCAGTGTAGTGAGAGTAGCAAGAAGACCAGAAGATGGCCCTTTGCAGGGCCCTTAGAAAGAGAGTTGGTATAGCTAGAAACCTTAGATTAGGGTGACTTTGTTTGGAAATAAACCCTAGAAATTGTTTTTTAAACTGCCTGAGAGTTGGTGGACTGAGCCTGAGGTGGCCTGTCTGCACTGTGAGATATCTTCAACCTTGGTATTTCACATCATCAACAACTACCAGTCAGATAAGCCACATATTTCAATATGTTTTAGCAAGAAATAATGAAAAATGATTTTCATAACTTGTTTATGTTTATAAAACAAGACCAGACTCCTTCAATGTCTCTTTCTTTTCTTCCTCAGACCCCAGTTCTCAGGACTCTGCATTTTTGTAGGAGGAAAAGGATAGAAGAGGAGGGAATAATGCCTATGTTCCTGGCAGTCAAGTACAAGGTGAATTGTTTTTTTTTCTCTCCTGAAACGTGGTCATAATTTCCAGACTATGGAAACTTTCTCCACTCTTCATGGATCTTCTATACCCAGTTGGAGCTGTGAGGAATATTGTTAATAAAGTTCTTCCTCAGTAGGACCCAGGGATAGGCATAGAAACACAGGGTCAAGATGTCCTTTTCCCCTCAGGTCACAGTCTTCTACTTTCCTCCTTACCCCACAGTACCTAGAGCTCTCAACATTGCTAGGACTACTTCTTGTCAATCCCCATTTCATCTCCAAATAGTGGTAGTTTTCCCCTTCCTCTGAGTTTATGGCTTCCCTGGCTGAGTAAGAATGTCTGTGTTTCAGGAATCAGTGACATTCAAGGATGTAGCTGTGATCTTTAGCCAAGAGGAGTGGGGACAACTGAACCCTGCTCAGAGAGATCTGTACAGGGATGTGATGCTGGAGAACTATAGAAACCTCGTCTCATTGGGTAAGAGAGGCTTCTACTCTGTGATCTAGCATCTGTCCCATCTTAAGAAAATGATCCTCTCTTAAAATAGGAGTGAGTACAAAGATGTGCCTAGAGTTCTTTATATTTCACTGTGACTGTCTGAAGCTTGGTCACATGAAAGATGCTTTTAGAAACTACTTTGAAACCTCAGTGACTGTTGTCACTGAAGGTAATACTGGAATCTTGCTTTTTTCTCAGGGTCCAGAGAATGGGGTGATCCTAAAGACTTTTTAAGAGATCTCAGTGTCTCCAGAAGAAGAAAAATTAGAAGAGGTACAGGGTACAAGAAGCTAAGGGATTTAATGGGATGGGAATGGGGGCCTCAAAAAGAAGTAGAGGGGTCGCCTTTTGAGTCAAAAACAAGGGTGTGGGGCAGAGTTCCTTGGAATCATTCAGGATAATAGAACAGAACCTCCAAGAGATAGTAAAGTGTACAATGAAGCTAATATGCCCATGTTACAAAATATGGAATAATGGGTAGAGGGGGGAAAAAATGGAATTTCCTGAGTCATGGGAGTGGGGAAAAGGACTGGAGGGAAACTGGAATAAAAGGTGATAGATATAGCTCTAATGTCTGAGCTTTTAAAAAATATTTTGGACATGCAGTAAGAAGAGAAATTTAGATTTATTCTAAAATCTATCCTGAAAGATAGGGTATGCAGAAAGATATTATGACCCAGGACTTGGGACAAGGATGTGACTAGACCAGTGGTGGGCACTACTGCCCCCTGGTGGGTTCTGCAGCGATCCAGGGGGACGGTGATGGCCACACTTTTTTTTGTATTACATTCTATTCTGAGTTCAATAAATAGTTTCATAATTTCCAGGGGACGCTAAGTAATATTTTTTCTGGAAAGGGGGCAGTAGGCCAAAAAAGTTTGGGAACCACTGGACTAGACTAAGGAAAATGAAAACAAATAATGCCTCTATAGGTACAAACCCTAGCAATGATATTATGGAGACCACTAGAAGAGGGAAACTTGAAGGGTGGAAACTACCTAAATCTTTTGAGGACCAGTATTCTTGAGATCTTTTAGGAACTCAACAAGAGAGTGCCTAGAAGCCCATCCTACAAAATAAAGAACAAACCAATTTCAGTGGATACTATCAAACAAGCAGAACTAGTAGAATAGTTTTCACAGTAACAGCAATATTGAAAAGATAGTCAACATGAAAAAATTTAAGAACTCTAATTCAAAGACCCATCACTATTCCTGATGATTCATTCTGTTTTCCTCCAAATAAAGAGCCTAAGACAGGTATAGCGAAGCTTAGAGAGACCAAGTACCCAGACTGCACCCCCCCTTACCCCAGATATAGGAGGGAGAAAGCTCTTCCATTGGGCTGCTGGGCAGAGGGGGTGGATCATGTGAGAAAAGGCCTGAGGGCAGTGGATAGGGGAAAGGGGAACAGCCCCCTCCAGTGCATGTGCCATAGGTTCACCAAAACAGGCCTAGGTCTCAGAGTACAGATGGAAGCAGAAGATCTATTTTTGGAGGGATAGGTGAAGGGAGCCATAGCTAATGAGGAAATTTGTTTTAGATGATTATATGTATTTGTAATAGTTTTTTTTTCTTGCCTGCTCAATGGGTAGAAAAGGGAGGGAGATAATTTAGAACTAAAAATAAAATTGAATTACAGAAAAAAAGCAAGGGGTGGCATAGTTAGACTTCATTTTAGAAAGCTCCATTTGACATCTGAGTTGGCAGAAGAACCAGAGTGGTAAAAGTCTTGAGGCTGAGAGACTAACCAAAAGACTGTTGCAATAATCTATGCGTGAGGTGACAAGAATATGTACCAGGGTGGTAACAATGTCAGAGGAGAGAAGGAAGAATATCTGAGATGTTTACAAGTGTAGAACTGATAAAACTGAACAACAGATTGGATGTTGGGGGGATATGTGAGAGATAATGATGGGCAAAATGTGACACCTAGATTGTGAGGCTAGGGACCAGGAGGATGATGGTGTCTTCAACATTATCAAACTATAAATCTTTGATCCACTACTATGTTATAGCCCAAATAAATCCAAGAAAAAGCGAAAAGGCCCATTTATTAGAAAATATAGTAGCTTTTTTTTTTTGGTAGAAACAAAAAACTAGAATCAATAGGGATGTTTACCTATTGGGAAGTGGCTAAACAAATTAAGACATCTAGATATAATGAAATTTTATTATGCCACAAGAAATGATAAAATCAACTATTTCAGAGGACGTAAGACTGATATGAACTGATGCAGAGTGAAGTAAGCCACACTAGAACAATTTCTACCATGACAACAAATTTGTAGAAAAAGAACTTTGAAAGATTTGAGAACTTTGATCAGTGTTCTGTTGAATCTGCAGTCTGGAGGAGGGAAGAGGAACCCACCACCACCTCCTGTCAGAGAATGAGGCCTACAGTTTTGGATATAGCTATTGTGGGAGTTTGGCTAAGGAGGCTTATTTATTATGATGGTTTTATTTTTTGTTACTGTTAATTGGGAAAGATATGGATACAGCAGGAAGGAGGGGGCAGAAGATAAGAAATGTTTATTAAAACATTTTTTAAAAGAGGTATATGAAAAAAACATGGAGCATGTTTTTAATGGGATGGTCTGTGCACTTGCAGGTGCTCTAGCTCTGCTGCCACTTCAGTAGATATAAGTTATTTCACAGAGATCAATAGACCAGCATGTTGTTAAGTGTTAATGATTGTCTATGAGTGTGTCTGTGTCAAAGTGACACTTTTGGTTTCTAGGATAGTTCTGTTTTTTGTATAAAAGCTCTGTGCCCATGGCTAAGTCCCTTAGCCTCTGTGAACCCTAGTTTCCACATTTCTGAAATGAGGATATAATGCCTATCATATTGACTTCATGGGTCTATAATAACATTAAGTGACAGTATATGTAAAGGGCTTGTAAACAGCAGCATCCATATAAAATGTTGGCTAATACTGATATTTCTTTTTTACTAATAGGACTTCCTATATCTAAGCCTGATGTGATCTTCCAGTTGGAGCAAGGCAAAGAGCCATGGTTTCTTAATTTGTCAAGAGCTAAAGAAAGAGAGTTGCCAAAAAATTCTTCTTTGGGTGAGTGATTAAGAACAAGAAATAAAGAATTCACTGGAAGTATAGCCTGATAGTTTGGTGAGAGGGAGCTGTTCTAGTGGCCTCAGGGCCTGTTAGGATTTTTATTGCCATGAGCTGCCCAAGCAGGAAAGCAGTGTCTCCTTTATTTCCTATAGTGAAGTATCACCTTTTCCTCGGTTGTTATTCCTCTTCTTCCTTTTTCCTGTGTCTTACTATCTACTAACTCTTCCTCTCAACTTGTCTTTTCCTGGTACCACCTCTCCTTTCTGACTGAAAGTTCATTTTTCTGAATTCCATTCTTTGTCCTCCTTACTTGTTGGAATCTGCTCCACATAACACATTGTTCTGATGACCTTTCCTACAATCCTGGATTTCATGTTTTCTGCTCACTTTGCTTAGGGAGCTAGTCATATTCCCCAAGCTACTGCTTTTTTTTAACCTCTTATTTTCTGTGTCTTAGTAACAAATTTAAGATAGAAAGGCAAGGGTTAGGTATTGGGAGTTAAGTGATTTGCCCAGGATCACATAGCTAGGAAGTGTCTGAGGCCACACTCTCAATTCCAAGCCTAGCACTGTATTTACTAAGCCACCTAATTGCCCCCCATACCCATTTTTGTTTCCTGCTTCCTTTACTCTGCCTAAACTACAAGGACGTTTTTGAGAGCTGTTTAGATGTTTTGTGGGCATTGTTTTTAGTTTCGTTATCTTTTTTACTATAGCTTTTTTTTCCCTTAAAGCTCAGTGAACAGATTATAGTTGTGTTTTCTCTTGGTTTCAGACTGGAAGAGTCATCCTAAAACCCAGAAGTCATCTCCAAAGCAGAAAATTTCAGAAGTAGACTCATTAGGGATAATGGTTCCAGTAGGCTCTGCGTTTAGAGGAGTTTGTGTACCTGGTAACATATTGGACAGGAAGAAAGAAAAAGCTGAGGAGGAGACAAGGGAGACATCTCTTTCCTATGAGAGAAATTCTAAGCATGTGTTAATCATTCCTCAAAAAAACACCAAGGATCAAGGCCAAGAATATAACCAATATGGGGAAATCATTAACTACTTATCTCTTACTCAACATCAGAGAAGTCACACTGGAGAGAGTCCCTATGAATGTAAGGAATGTGGGAAAATCTTTAGTTGGAAATGCAATCTTACTCGACATCTTTTAACACATACTGGAAAAAAGCCTTATAAATGTAAGGAATGTGGAAAAACCTTCTTGAACCATTCCTACCTTACTGCCCATAAGCGAATTCATACTGGGGAGAAACCCTATGAATGTGATGAATGTGGGAAAGCCTTTTCTAAACATTCTTCCCTTATAGAACATGAACGAATTCATACTGGAGAGAAGCCTTATAAATGTAATGAATGCGGAAAAGCTTTCAGACATAGGAGTGCCATTATGAGACATCGCATGACTCATACAGGAGACAGTCCCTATAAATGTAGTGAATGTGGAAAACCATTCTTAAATCCTTCATCCCTTATGGTTCATGAAAGAATTCATACTGGTGAGAAGCCTTATGAATGTGATAAATGTGGAAAAGCCTTTGCTAGGCATTCATCTCTTTCTTTACATCAGAAGATTCATACTGAAGAGAAGTCCTTTGGATGTGATGAATGTGGAAAAACCTTCTTTGACTTTTCATCACTTACTCGACATCAAAAAACCCATTCTGGAGAGAAACCCTATTTATGCAGTGTGTGTGGAAAAGCCTTTTGTAGCAAGGCATCTATCATTCAACATCAGCGACGTTATGCCAAAGAGTAAATCTGAGAATATATCTTGGACAAAACTTTAGTTAGGCTTATGACTTTATTAAATACCAAAGAGTCAAGTTAGCATGCGAAACACCATAAAAACATAAAATTGGTTCTACCTTAAACAAATCTCTTCATATATACTTCCTCATAACTGATAATATTGGCAACAGTGGCTTTAAAAGGATGAAATTCAATGTTGAAGTGCTGTGAAGAAGCAGGCACATTGTAATGCTGCTGATAGAACCATGAATTGTACCACCTTTTGAAAGCATTATATAATATCTAAAAAAACTATACCTTTTCATGAAATACTCCTAGTTCTGGAATTGTACCCTAAGAATGTTAAAAATCTTATTGCTACAAAAATTTTAATAGCACATTAGGGAATTTAGTATATTAACATATTGGACTGTTATTACACTATCAGAGGTGACAAATATGAAGAACACAAAGAAGATCAGAAGACAAATATAAAATGATGCTGAGAAAAGAAAACCCAAAATTAGATCCTAAGCTACATACAGAATCCATAAAAAAAAAACCATAAATTTTAAAAGGGTAGGGGAAATAGAAACATTCTTTGTTAATCTCTTGTTAACATATACACATTTTAAGTGTTTTTAAACTACCTTTAAGTTTAAAGTTTCACATGCATTATTTTTTAAAAAATATTCTTTGTCAGTTGGTATGGATGGAAGGGAGGGACCATGATACAAATGCAAGGAACAAGATAACGTAAGAAGTTATGTTTTAGTGGTTTGACTAAAATATATGAAAATTATAAATAATATTGTGGTCGCAAATTTAAAATGTTATAGCTCAAAGTCAAAATGACTTAATAGCTTTTATATACAAAAGAGGTGGGAAAAGACTGAAAGTAGAGAAATGCATAAAGGAATAGAGAAGATGTCTAGCCCATCACACTAAATATTGCTCCAGTGTGTGACTCAGCCAGGCACAACTTGTTAACCCTCTCAGCCGAAGTTAAACTCTCTGGAAGTCAGGAAAGGGAAGCCAACGATTCATTCACCCAAGTTCCCTTCAAGAGGCAGGCCAAGATGACTTGAAGTGAATATGACTCCTGAAGTCAACTCTTCCTGAAGTCGACTTCCTTCTTGAAGCCAACTTCCCAGCCCCAGAAATTCAGGGCCTTTTATAGTGGCTTATTATCACTTTCCCTCTTCACAGGGGCCAGCCACAACTTCCAAATTGCCCAGCACTGCCTGGGAGGCAGTGTCTTATAGGATCCACTTCTCTCCTCTGAAGGTGTTAATTCTTATTATAGGCCTGTGAAGGTGTAAATCTTTTTTATCATGGGATTCACGTGCTTCTGACTGATTGGGTTAAAAGGGTGGAGCTCTCTTTATTTATTGGTTAGCAAAGTACTAAGTAGGGGTACTAAAAGAGTTGACTAAATGTTAACTCAAAGTAGTAAAGGGAATAAAGAATTCCCTTTCACAATAAAAGGTGCAGAGATGGTGAACCACTGGAATCATTCTTGGGTCAGCAAGTGCACTAATTGATACAAAATGCAGATTATCTGTACTTCCAGGTTTCAGGCCTCAAAGGACAATGCTCTGGGAAGAATATTATAAAAGGTATTTAGCACCAGACTAGCTGACCTCTAAGGTTCCTTTTTTTAAGACCCTGGGATGCTATGAATCTTAAAACTTTGCCAAATCACATTGGTTCTATTCTTACTGCTCTTAATCAGCATTTCAATGGAACGTTTTGATGACCATTTGATTTTTAGTTTGATTCTGGATGAGCACTTTGAACCACAAAGCAATACCCAGGACCATAAAATTCATGTTGACTTAGGTGGTTCCCTTTGTCTAAAGAATCTAATGTGCCTGTGGATGGTAGGGGTGATGGCTCTAAAGGACTGCAGTCTTCTCCCCTGCCCCAGGAAGCCGGGGTATAGTCCTGGATTTGGGTCCTTATTCTGCAGCTAAGTCCTTCTGTTAGTCACTTCCCTGCTAGCTATCTCTGGGTGACAGTTTCCCCATCCATAAATGCTGGAGGTAGACCAGATGACCGGGCAGCTCCAGAAACAAACTTGGAGAATATTGACCTCATCATTAAGCGGTTGGCCGTTACCACGGTGACCTAGTCAGCTGCCTGTGTAGGCTGAAATCCAAGACTACATTGCCCAGAGGAAATATAGTCCGGGGTAAGGAAAGCTTACATTCAATTTCTCAGAAGGCCTTTCAACACAGTAATTCAAAGCCCGGGAGTGAGGAACCTGCTGAGGCTGCTGGGAAATGGAGTCCGCAGGGAGGGGGGGAGGCTTCGGGTCTGCGCAGTTGTCATATCCTGTGGGCTCAGTGATGTGGAATTGCTTGGGTGGGACGGAGGTAAAAGTGAGTCCGTGTGTCTCCATATATGCGTGTCAGCATGTGTTCATGTGTGCCTGTATGTGACCTATGTCTGTCTGTCTGTATGCTCTTTTGTATGGCCTAAGAGAAGCAGAATCAGCAGACACGGATGGTGAGGGGTGGGGTTTCTGGGGAGTCAATATCTGATTTGCACCCAGATCTTCAGTCTCCTAGAGCTGTCTTTGACACATGTGACGAAACATCACCCCCTGCCCCCTCCCTTTTTCAGAACAAAAGCCCAGCCCCTGTTTGGAGGGAAGAGTTAGGGGAGGGCAGATGCAAAATGGACATTCCCTCCCTCCCCACCCCACCCCACTCCACCCCACCCTGTCCTCCCCACACCGACTCCTTTGGAGGAAGAGATCTTCATAGTGCGTTATTCAGTTCAGGTGAATGTCTAGTGTTACTGATCCCATTTTTAAAATATTCGTATCCCCTTGCTGATTAATGTATTGATTGGTTGACAAATAACCTCCTCCCCTCCTACCACCCATCCTTCCTTTGCCACAAAGGGGGAACAAACAGTTCATCAAAGCCAGCAGCACATCATCCTCACCTGTGGACACAGTTGTCCACCAATATAGTACCCCGCTCTTCCAGTGAAAGGAGGGAGATACAATTCCTCATCTCTCCACCAGTGCCAAGATCGGCCCTTATCGTTAGAGTGCGATTCAATTACCTTGGACTGCTTTTCCATCTATATTGATTTATATTGTCTTCCTGATTCTACTTCATTCTGCATAAAATATGCATATGCAAAGTCTGCTTATCATACAGCCAATAAGCATTTTTTTTAAATTTTTAACCCTTGTACTTTGGTGTATTGTCTCATAGGTAGAAGATTGGTAAGGGTGGGCAATGGGGGTCAAGTGACTTGTCCAGGGTCACACAGCTGGGAAGTGGCTGAGGCCGGGTTTGAACCTAGGACCTTCTGTCTCTAGGCCTGACTCTCACTCCACTGAGCTACCCAGCTGCCCCCCAATAAGCATTTATTAAGCACTTACTATGTGCCAGCACTGTACACTGAGGTTACAAAAAGAGGCAAAAAAAAAAAAAAACAGTCCCTGACCTCAAGGAGCTTGTATAGTCTTCCCCCCCCCCCCCTTTTTTTCTTACAGGACAATACATTACATGTACTTATCACATTTTGTCTAGCTGTTTCTCCACAGAGTGGTATTTTAATTATTTTCTACCACAAAAAGTGCTCTGCCCCGGCCTCCTCCTTCTCCGCCTCAGTCTTATCCACTTGCATTATGTAATATGGCACGTTTCTGCCTTTGACTGCCTGGGGTATGTGTCCAGCAGTGGGAACTCAGGGTCAAAATTTATGAATTATTTATTTGGTGACTTTCTCCCCACATAATTCCAAATTGTTTTCCAGAATAATTAGACCAATTCATAACTCCACTAATTATATCATTGTGTGGTCTTCCCACAGCCTCTTCAATATTGACTCTGTCATTTGTCTTCTTTGCCAGTTTGCTGGGTGTGTTAGGTGAAATCTTAAAGTTTCTAACAAGTAAGTCAGATTCACAGCTTCTTAGCACTGTGCTCACCCTGATTTTCTGGCTGTATATTTTCCCAAGTGCCTGAAGTCTTCTTCAGGTATTTCTTTCTCCTTATGTAGAGCTGGGCTGGATGAAGGTACTCTCTGTAGTTTCTTTTGAATTTCTTGTCATTATTAAGGCTGGTATACTTTTTTGATCATTGCTGGAATATTTGTTTATGAGCTTATCTGTTCACTCCATTATATTGGGAGAGAATTCTCTTTTTCACTGAATGTTTTTGGTTCACTTTACTTAAAAATATGGCACTTATCATTTGTCTTTAAAAAAATCTTGTTTTTCCTTTGGGATTTATGTGCTTCACCTTTGATTTTTCTTCTGTGGAGTTAAGCTTATACTGAAACTTTTCTTTTGTAGGTTTTATCTTTCAGTCTTTTTCTTATATTCCCAGTAGCTTTTCTCTAAATAACAACAACAACAACAACAACAAAAAACCCCTTACCTTCCAGATTAGGATCAATATTGGGTATTGGTTCCTATGCAGAAGAGTTGTAAGGGCTATGCATTGGGGATTAAGTTATTGACCCAGGGTTGTACACTCATACAGTTTCTTTTAAGGTGAAAAAGAGGAACTAACAGAGAGGTGGAGGATTTTAGAGTAGGAAGTGTTTTACCATGAAGTTTAAGGTATTTACATTAAGATAGTACATTAAGAGGATGTGATATACATAAATCAAAATAACAAGAAAGATGAAGATTTACAAATTTGTGACTTAGACTTTGCAATATGTTATAACTGCTAGTTTGTGAACTGGTATTGTCACACTTGATGTAGTAAGAGCAGTGCCAGGAGCTGTGCAGTTTTGTGGTTGTAAGGGCTTCATCTAGCTGACAGAAAGGGGATTTAAGGCTATGATCTCCAATTTAATCTGTTCTTCAGATTATAATAAAATATATTCTTATTTAGTGAAGTATACAACATTGGGAGCTCTACAGTTAGCAAATTATAGTGTCATTATTACTTGATGCTCATAGTCTGGGTCATTTGCACATTCAGGGTCCTTACAGGACCTGAATTCTCTGAATACAGGACCCTGGATTTGGAACAAAAGTCTGTGGTTACTGAATCCCTAGTGTTGATTTATTCTTTATAACCTTACAGTGATCCAATTTATGCCCTCCCAAGAAGTCATCTCTCTTACAGGAATATAGATAGTTGGTTTCCCTTCCTTCACCAAAAAAGTTCCCGATGGAGAACCTGTGCCTTTGCTCTCCCTCAGATGCCTTAAGTCCTTTCTCTGTAGGGGAATCTGGATTTCCAGAAAAAGACTACATCCAAGTTAAGGAAACTATCTAACCTAGAAGACCCATTCAATAGACCTTCAGATCATTTTAGTTGGAGAGGGTGCAGGACCCTAGAAGACACTGAACTCACTCCAAAAACTTGGAAGAACAAGGTTGAAGCCAGAGTTCCACAGAGAGAAGATATGGTTTGTTCCAGCATCTCAGTAATTTCTGCCTGTTCTTCCCAGGGAGTTTATTGGGAGAACAACAAACAGAGAGCAGTGACTGTGGTGGAGGATTTGATCCAAACATCTGGGGACAAAAGTGAGAGGGTCAAAGACTGAGAATGAGGGAGAAGAAAGTGGCCATGACCTGCTCAGGATTTTCCCCAGTCTCATTGAATGAGCATAATTTACATTTCAACATAAGCCTTTCTACCATACCCTGTAGTTTTTACCTCCTTTTGGTTTCATTGTGTGAGAATGCATGGAAAAAACCGGCAGTCCCCTTAAGAGCACTGATGTCTTCATTCCCTTTCACTATAAACACATTGAGTTCTCTAAAAATACATGCAATTTTGGCTTAACTACGCATCTGAGAATTGGAATGAACAGTAACAAGAATTCCTTACTATTATAAACCTGGCACATGTATATTTCACTTACTTTCACATCTCTAATCTCATATGATCTTAATAGAACAAAAATGCTTGAAGTAAGCAGGTTATGAGATGATTTACTATGAAGTAATGAAAATGATCTTCATTAATGGTTCGTGGAATTAGTCCTATTTATGTATAGTCTCATCTTGTATTAGAAAGGCTGGGAGCTACAGTGGATAGAGAAACAGTCTCAAATTCAGGAGGGTCTGCATTCACATTCTAACCTATGATTCATAAGGTGAGTGTTACCCTGGTAAGTTCACAACATCTTAGTCTTTTGGATAACACTAAGACTATAACTTGCAGAGAAGTTGACAATCTTTATTCCTACACCAACTGAGTTACAGGCTTGGACCAGTTTCCTTACCCTTCCCTCTTCATCTCCCCCCCACCAAAAAAAAAGATTGTGAATGAAGGGTTATGTTACTTTCCTTTGGCCATACAGGTAATTATTTGTAGAACCAGAGCAATTAACTCGGGTTTTCTAGATTCCAATTATTTATTCTACCCACTACACCATATCACTTCTTATAAGCTAAGTCCACTTAAAGGAAGTTAGAATTGATTCTTTTCTTATTAAGTACATTGTGGAAGAAAATGGGCATATTTTCCTTCATTATAAAAGGACAGGTTGAATGAATCACAGAGAGATTGCCTTAATGGAGAAATAGTTATGTTCAAGCTGTATTTTCTGAATCTGAAACATAGATCTGGAATGTTCTAGAACAGGGGTCGGCAACGTATGGCTCTCAAGCCATATCTGGCTCTCTTGAGGGCCAGATATGGCTCTTTCTGCAGGAGCCATAAAGTCATTTTTTTTCAGGCGCTGTTACAGGAGCGCACACTGTGAGCACTGTACGGCTCTCACAAAATTACATTTTAAAAAATGTGGCGTTTATGGCTCTCATGGCCAAAAAGGTTGCTGACCCCTGGACTAGAAGCAGGGAGGCAGAGTTGTGTCAGTTAACAGTGGTCTTTATCTTTGTGCAAAAGCAGAGCTTTTATGCCAGATCTCCCTCTTTTGAGTTATTCAGAGAGAGAGAGAGAGAGAGATCACACCCAGATAATATGTAGAGATGTCCAGCCTTGGGAGTCAACACTCCAACACTCAGTTCCCATTTTTTCCCCCTCTTACTCAGTATTCTCAGGACTCTACCATTCTTCAAGAAGGGAATACAGAGAATGCGGGGATAACAGCTGTATTTCTGACAGTCAGATATGAGGTTAATTGGGTTTCTCTCTCTCTTCTCTGAACTGTAGTCATGATTTTAGAGTGTGGTAACTTCTTTACCAGGAAGGGGTCCATCCTAATGTAAAGGGTAAAAAATTATGGTTGGACTGAATATTAAGAATTTTAGTCGCCAGGAATTGATTACTCAATTCCAAATAAAAAATTCAAGTCAGAATGACTTTTATGGTGGTTTGTTTACAAATAGGGAGAGTGAAAGTAAGAAAATCGGAGAGAGGATAGGATAAGATATCTAACCTAATCCATTAAGTAATTTGCTCTACCCCCTAGCTCAACCCAGGCAGGGTTAATTTGTCCTCAGCCACAGGAGTCTCATCCTTGAGTGGAGGGCTCAGGGCATAGGAATGAATAAATTAGCAAGGGCTTGGCTTCAGTCACGAAGTCTCTCTCAAGAGGAGAGTCCCATCAGAAGAAATCCAGGAAGGAGTCAGTCTTTTTCACTTACCATATGGTAGTTCAAAGGGAAAGATTTTAGAACAGTGTCACCAAGTCTAAGGTCCAGTAAGCAGATTCTTCATCAGTCTCCAACTTGAACTCCAAACTCCAAAGAACCAAGAAGTCCCCAAAGGAAGTTGTAGCTCCTTTTAAAAAGCGTTTCTTTTGCATCACTTCCTGCTCATTCCTCCCATTTTACGTGTACCAATCACAACAAAGGTTTTGTTTAGGACTGCCCAGGGGGAAGTCAGTTGATTCTAATTTGTCACCCACTCCTTTTTTTTTTTTTTAAGAAAACCCTTACCTTCTGTCTTAAGTCAATACTGTGTATTGACTCCAAGGCAGAAGAGTGGTAAGGGTAGGCAATGGGGGTCAAATGACTTGCCCAGGGTCACACAGCTAGGAAGTGTCTGAGGCCAGATTTGAACCTAGGACCTCCCATCTCTAGGCCTGGCTCTCAATCCACTGAGCCACTGTAACAAAATTGATATAGAAGTAAATATTAAAAAAATATTAGGGTTTTATTGTAATCCATATTGATAATTTAAAAAAACCACATGCCTGCTAAGATCTAATTCAAATGCCCCGCCATGCTTTTCCCCTAGCTGCTTCATAGGAAAGAGAGCATCCCAATCAAGTTCTGAGTCTTTATACCTCTGTCTATGTAATCATGCTTCCTGCCCACCTGTATTACATAAGAGGAATCATGGGAAATGTAGTTTTCAAGTCCCCTGAACGTCCATAGGAAGTTTAGACTAGAGACCTCAAGATCCATTCAAGGACCTCCAAATATCCAATATCACACCACCCAGCTGCCTCCTCATCACCCATTCTTGCACACGTGGGTCACAGACCTCTCCTACTTGAGAATTAAGTGGGGTATTTTTATTTTTGATGATTTAATCTAAAAATAGGCAGGGTAGGATTAATCCCATCTTCACACTAATATATTTTATGGATTACTCTCTCAATGATTAGGGCTCTTATTCAGTAGAGTCCAAGGATAGGCACATACATTTTATTTCCTACCCCACAATACTCCAAGTTTGTAATGTTGTCAGGACTACTCCTTGTTCAGGCCATCTATTTCTCCATATGTTTTTAATTTTACCTTTTCCTTCAGGAATAAGGTGTCCATGGTTGAGTAACAAGGTGTTTATATTTCAGGAACCAGTAACATTTAAGGATGTGGCTGTGAATTTTACCCAAGAAGAGAACAACTGAACCCTGATCAGAGACCTTTATAGATATGTGATGCTGGAGACCAATAGGAACCTGATTTCACTGGGTAAGAATGACTTTTACCCTGTGATTCAGTATTTGCAGTACATTAAAAAGCTTCTTTTCAACCAATGAGGCTGAATTAGTTTTCATTGTTAATAAATGTGGTCCTGAAACAGTTGGCCATAGGAATTATTTTGAAGCTATGGTGACTGCTACATAAAAGGGAAGTTGACTATGGGTGAGACTAAGTAATGGCTAAGGTCCTGGAGAGTATAAGAACTTTTAAAAGATCTTAGTATCTCAGGAATAAGAACAAATAGAAGAGTAAAGGATAGAGAAAGCTCTTGGATTTAGAAGGTAAGGAAAGGAGGGGAAGACAGTGAAAGGGAAGTAGGAGGCAAGTACAGGAGTCACATATTGAATTATAATCAATCAGTGGTTAAGAAGAAAATGTTGCAAGTAAGTAGAAAGAAACAATTTAAATATTGGGTAGTTAATCGTCAACATAAAACAAGACTTAGCAGCTTCTACATTAAAAGAATGATGGGCATAGAATACGATATTTGAGAATCAAGGATCTGAGTTTACAACCAAAATTAACCTATCTAGAAAAAAGCTGAGTATAATTGCACAAGAAAACAATGGATATTTAACAAAATAAAGGATGTTTTGGCATTTTTAAGTGTGAAGATGGGATTAACTCTACCCTGCCCATTTTTAGATTTAATCACCAGATGCAGGAAGCCCTCAAAGCCCATGATGTTTAGCACAGCTCATCACCAGTTCTGAAAACCTGCACAGCAGTTGTCATAAGGATGGATGTTTCACTCAGTTTCTCCTATGTGACTCTTTTCTCACTAGCATCCCCTTTTACTGAAATTATTGAAATCAGTATCCTTACTCAGCCCCATGGAAACATAGAAAAACAATACAGGCTAATAGCAAGACTACCCACAGACCTCCCACAAACCCCTAAGTAGACCCCACATTTATATGTTATAATACAGAAACTTCCACTGAAATCACTTCAAACAAACCAGCATATAGTGAGTTAATGTTAAGGATTTTAAAACCCTAACTCATATTCCCATACACAGGTGCCTGCAAAAAACAGGCCAGAATAGTCTCTAAGTTTCCCCCCCAACCCCTCCCTGATATGGTACAGTAAGTTAACATAAAAGAACAATGAATGAAATATGGAGAAATTGTCTTCCATGAAAAAGCCTGTACTTTCCCACCATTGAGGCCCAAGAGATATGTCAAATACACATAACTCATTGTCTCCAAAGATAAGATGTATGGTGGGAATGGAATTCGTGGCAATATTGATGTAATCTTTTTTTAAAACATTTATTAATATTCATTTTTAACATGGTTACATGCTTCATGCCCCTACTTTCCCCTTCACCCCCCGCTCTCCCCCCACCCATGGCCGCCGCACATTTCCATTGGTTGTAACATGTGTCCTTGTTCAGGGCCTATTTCCAAATTGTTGTTAGTTGCATTGGTGTGGTTGTTTCGAGTCTACATCCCCAATCATGTCCACCTCAACCCATGCGTTCAAGCAACTGTTTATCTTCTATGTTTCCTCTCCTGCAGTTCTTCCTCTGAATGTGGGTAGCGTTCTTTACCATAAATCCCTCAGAGCTGTCTTGTGTCATTGCATTGTTGCTGGTATAGAAGTCCATTACATTCGATTTTACTACAGTATATCAGTCTCTGTGTATAGTGTTCTTCTGGCTCTGCTCCTTTTGCTCTGCATCTTTCCAATTCACATGGAATTCCTCTAGTTTATTATTCCTTTTAGCACAATAGTATTCCAACACCAGCATATATCACAATTTGTTCAGCCATTCCCCAATTGAAGGACATACCCTCCTTTTCCAATTTGTTGCCACCACAAAAAGCGCAGCTATAAATATTTTCGTACAAGTCTGTTTATCTATGATCTCTTTGGGGTACAAACCCAACAATGGTATGGCTGGATCAAAGGGCAGGCAATCTTTTATAGCCCTTTGAGCATAGTTACTGATGTAATCTTGAGAAAAATGATATAAAGATTAAAATCAGCAGATGGCACTTCATATCAACCACTACAAAGCTACAGTGTCTTTGGCTGTTCTCAATCCATCTTTGCTCAGTTATCCTGCCCTCAAGATAATTAACTGCCAGAACAGATTCTGACAACCAGAAGCATGTATATACCCCACTTATACTTGAGTACATGTGTGCGAAAGTGGGTGATGAATCAGAATCAACTGACTTCCCCTTGGGCAGTCCTAAGCAAAGCTTTAGCTGTAATTGGTACACATAAAATGGGAGGAAGGCACAGGAAGTGACGAAATGAATGGTTTTTTAAAGTGGTCAGAACTTCCTGGGACTCTCTCTTTTGCCTTGAATTGGACCCTGGAGGAGCTCTGGCTGAGGACCTTGGACTGCTTTCTTTTTTAACTACCACTTGGGTGAGTGAAAAAGCCTGACTCCTTCCTGGATTTTCTGAAGGGACTATCCTCAGGAGAGGCCTCACCTCTTGGGAGAGGCTTTGTGGCTGAAGCCCTTGCTTCATTCATCACCAGGCCCTTGACTCAAGGCTGAGGCCCCTTCAGCTGAGGACTAATTAGCCTTGCCTGGGTTGAGCCAGGGGTCGGAGCAAAATATTTAGCATGTTAGGTTAGATATCTTGCCCTATCCTCTCTCTGATTTTCTTACTTTCACTCTCTCTTCCTATTTGTAAATAAACTACCATAAAAGTCATTCTAAGCTGAGTCTTTCATTTGGAATTAAGTGCTTAATTCCTGATGACCCTACTCTTAAATAATTTAGACCAACCTTTAATTTTACCCCTTATACATTTCTCCCTCTTACATAAAGAAAAGACCAGAATTGAATAGAAAATTTGATCTTTAAGAATCAAAAGAAACAAGAGAAGGTAAAAATGGAAGACTAATTACAAGGGATTCAATAAATGCAAACTATTCTTATATTGAGAAATGTTATCTGTTACCCTTAAGGATATCATTAGTTGGGTAGTTTGAAAGAGAATATATACATAGAAGTTATTGAATTAAATATGATGGAATGAGCCAAAAAAAAATCAGATAGGAAGGAGTGAATGGAACAATTATACAAAAAAGGCATGAATTGAAGAACTTTTACAGTGAAGGGGTGGAAGGCTGGTAGTGCTAGAACCTTAGTCTTATCAGATCTGGGTCAAAGAAGGAATAACATACATCTAGTAGAGTAAAAGTCTTCTTAACTTATAGAGAAATATAGGGGCAAGGAAATAGGATAAAGGAAAGACTCTCAGCAAGGTGTTCTAATCAAGAGAAAAGAGGGCAAGGTAAGGGGATTGATTCCAAGGGAGGAACTCTTAGAAAGGTGGACAGAAGATTAAGAACTAGGAGAGTAAGTGTGGGGGACAGAGGAGGGACCCTTAAAAGGGTGGGTTGATTTAGAACTAGGAGGGCAAGGGGAGAGGCTAAGGGAGGGATTCTTAGAAGGAGCGTAGATTAAAGAGGTAATAGTCAGAAGAAAATAGACTTGTAAGGAATTGTAATTCCTTAATTTCTCTAGTTTTGCATCAACATCAACCTTTAATATAATTCCTCTTTTTCACTATAAAAAGGACTTTGTAAGCCATCTGGGGGTCTCCAGCTATCTGGGAGTCAACAGATCTTGATTTATGGTCATTGCTGGCCTTACAATAAATTAGGATGCTTGGAAACTTGTTTCAGACTCTTCCACAAAAAATTTATACATCTTCATCTCATATAGATCATCTTATTAAAATTTTATAGAGGTGAGAAAGGCATGTGGTTTGATCGTTATGAATATCTTCTTGATTCTCTTCTTTGGTAAAATATTATCTGTGACTTTCCCCCACTTTTTTGTTCCCTATTTGGAAAGTGATTCCTCTATAGTAGTAGCTGACATTTATATAACTCTTTAAGGTCTGAAGACGCACTTTACATAGTTGATTTCTGATTTTGTTTAAGCCCTACTTAACTCTGTGAGGAAGGTTTGACAAGTATTATCCCCATTTCATAGATGAGCAAAATGAGTCTCAGGCAAAGTGATTTAATCCATAGCTATAACTAAGTGTAAGAGATGAGATTTGAACCCAGGTTTCTTAACTCCAAATCTAGCTCTCTGCCATGTCACATTTCTCTTAAGGATTTTAAGATGGTAGAGGTTACGGTTGTAGAGAAGCTTCATTGTGGACTTCTTTGTGAACTTGGTATGGGTTAGCTATTCTTCCCAGTTTTGTGGCTTTTAAAACATCTTTTCAAGTTCATCATTTAGTACATTAGTTAGGGACTGAGGTGTTAAATCCTAAATTTTTCCTGTGCCAAAGATGATTGAAAAGCTGAGCAAGGACAACTAAATGCTATTTTTCTAAAGGCAGGTATAAACCTGTGGGCTTAATTCTGCCCTCCATTTTTTGGTGCCTCTGGTATTTAAAGTGCTCATGTTACTCCACTAGGTAACTCAGTGGATTAAGAGCCAATCTTGGAGATGGGAGGTTTTGGGATCAAATGTGACCTCAGATACTTCCAAGTTGTGTGAACATGAGCAAGTCACTTAACTCCCTTTGTGTAGCCCTTGCTGCTCTTCTGTCTTGGAATCTATACATAGTATTGATTCTAAGATGGAAGGTAAGTCTTAAAATTTTTTTTAAGTTCTTATGCGTTCTCTTTTATGGATGTGGGGTTCTAAAGTATTATCAGATTGTGTAGAACGGACATTTTTAGAAACAGAGAAACAAAGTATATCTTATACTCACATATCTTAACTCAGTAAGATAAATTTGGAGGTTACTTTTGAATATCTCACTTAAATTTTTAAATATTGAAACCAGCAACATAAACATTCAAGAACAGTTTTTTTAAAAGAGATTGTACCTGACACTACAAACTTCAATGATTTCCAGGTTTTATATTTTTAAGAGGGCACATTCATTTCAAAAGGTAATAAACAAAACCCATTATTTTCTTCCATTCCTATTCTGAACTTCATTTTCTCTTTTATGTACTTTTCTGGATTTAATGACATTTACTCATGAATAGAGAGACACAAATGAAATAGTTCTGGCTGTAAGAAATAGACATTCTGTGTGTGGGGCGGGAAAAGAAGTGTAAAACATTGATGCAGAAGGAAAGTCAGGACAGAAGAACATTAATGACTAAGAGAATCAGGAAAGGCTTCCTGTTGGAGGTGGCTCCTGAGCTGAGCTTTGAAAGAAAAGGATTTAAGGAGCGGACCAAGGAGTACCTTCCAAGCATGATGGAGGATTTATGGGGAAGCAGGGTGTGGGGAATGTGGCGTTGAGTGGCTGGAACCTATAAAGCATTTGTAATAGAAAGCAGTATTAGATGATGCTGAAAGAGTAGGTAGGAAGCATATGGTGGAGAGCCTTCTATGCCATATTTTTTAATTTTTTTAAACCCTTACCTTTGGTATTAGAGTCAATACTAAGTATAAGTTCCAAGGCAGAAGAGGGGTGAGGGCTAGGCAGCTGGGGTTAAGTGATTTGCCCAGGATCACACAGTAAGTTTTTGATGTCGGATTTGAACCCAGGACTTTCTATCTCCAGGTCTTGTTCTCTAAAGCACTGAACCACCTACCTACCCTCTTATATACTATACCAAGAGGAATTTTAGCCTAGAGGTAACAGGAAGCTAATGAAGGTTTTTGAGCCAAGTTGTCATGTGGATCTGCATCTTAGGAAAATTATTTTGGCAATCTTATTGGAGGATGAATTAAGAGGAGAATGACTAGGGAATCTGGGAGTTCAGTGAGAAGACTAGCTATTCCACTAGTTCAGGACAAAGACTTGGGGGGATTAGTCTATGGTAGTGGCTGTATGAATGAAAAGAAATTGATGGGCAGGATTGTGGCAGAATGGGTGTAGAACTGAGAAGACTTGGTTACTGATTGGATGTAGAGTGTGAGAAAGAGGAAAAGGGTCAGTGGAGCAAGCTTTATAAGCACTTACCATCAGCCACAGTGCCAAGTGCTCAGGATACAAAACCAAAAGCAAAATAGCATCTCCTCTCATGAAGCTCATGTTCTAGTGGATCAAATATGATTCTCAGGTGATGAGTACAGGTTATTTGGAAGGAGAGTGGTAATCTTCATGAGAAACAGCAAAGTTGAAAGGAATGGGGTGTTGGGGGAGAAGGAGGGAGATAAGGAATTTGAGAGGTTTATGGGTCATCCAAAAGGAGGTATCCAGCAGGTCCTTGAGTAGTTAGAGCTGGAGATTAGAATGTGATACAAGCAAGTTGGGATGAGATTTTTGAACCTGTGGGAATTGTTGAGTAATTCTCTCTCTAGAGAGAACTAAAACAGAGATCTCCAAATTAGCCATACCCAGTAATCAGGACAAGGATGAGCCAGCAAAAGAAATTAAGGTAGGAGAACAGTGTCATCGAAGCCGAGGGAAGAAAGCATGTTTAGGAGGTAGAGATTGTCACTCTTATACCTGCCAGAAGCTTACAATTGATAAAGACTGAGAGGTCACCAGACTGAGCATTTCAGGGCCTTGGAGATGGCAGTTTAACTCAAGTGGTGGGACCTAAGCGGAACTATATTTCTCTGAACTTCATCTTGCTCCTCAGATCCTCCTTATTCTGCAAGATCACATCAACCCTGAAACCTATTTTATCAGCAACCCCTGCCCCTGGGGCCCTCCTCTCCCTCTGAATGGAGAGAGTGAAGGGTAGATAGTGAAGAGAACTCCCATTTAAGGAGAGTGCCCAGGGAAACTCCTCTCTCCTTTTCCTCTTACTCCCTTTTCAGTTTCTTTTTTATGTATTCTCTTCTTTTAGACTGTGAGCTCCCACTTATGAGAAAGAATGCTATTCGCATCCAGAGAAAGAACTCTGGAAGTAGAAACACAGAAGAAAAACAACCGCTTGATCACATGGGTTGATGAGGATATGATTGGGGATGTAGAATCTAAGCGATCCCTCTACTGCAAATATTAATAATATGGAAATAGGTCTTGATCAATGACACATGTAAAACCCAGTGGAATTGCTCATTGGCTATTGGAGGGGGTGGGAGGAGGAGAAGGAAAGAACATGAATCATGTAATCTTGGGAAAATTCTCTAAATTAATTAATAAGTAAAATTTTTCAAATTAAAAAAAGATTGTGAGCTCCCAGAGGGTAGAAACTGTCTTTTATCTTTTGTAGCCCCAGTGCTTGGCACAGTGCCTGGGACATAGTAGACACTTAATGTCTATGGACTATAAGGACTAAGAAGGTGGGAGGTGAGGAATGGAGAAAGCTAGAACAGATCACTTTTCTATAAGTTTGGTAGTCAGTAAAAGGGAAAGACAAAGGATATTGGGGGCAAGTTACTATATATGATAGGAAGAAATATGTCTAAGGGTACCAAGATAGATTCCCCTTTGCAAAAGACCTCTTCTTCCTCAAAGAAGGGAGGTCAGATGGGGTAGTTAGGTGCTCAGTGGACTGAAAGCCAGGACTAGAGATGGGAGGTCTTGGGTTCAAATCTGACTTCAGACACTTCCTAGCTGTGCAACCCTGGGTAAGTCACTTAACCCCCATTGCCTAGTTCTTACCACTCTTTTGCTTTAGAACCAATACAGTATTGATTCTAAGATGGAAGGGAAGGGTTTAAAAAGAGTAGGAAGGTGAGATGAGTGAAAATGTTTTGAAGTATGGAATAGGGTTAAAGTGGAAGGGTGGATGACTTTTACTTTCTCTGTCAAACAGAAGGCTGACACAGCAACTGAAGGAGTTGGGGCCATTAGAAGAAAAGGTTTGGAACAGCCATTAAGGAAGTGGGAAGGAGAGGCAAGGAATGGTAAAAGTTTTGCTGTGCAACAATGAGGACCCAACAGAAAGAAAGTAATGAATTACAGAGGAGTCAGCTGGCAACAGAGCCGTGACATCCTCTGGGAGTATTTCACAGCTCCAAAATACTAATAGATAAGATGGATGGTGGGGAGAGAAGATGGATGGTAAGGAGAACTGAGAGCTGAGAACTAGCAGAGCATGAATTGGCATTAGAACAATTGTCAGCAGTCTTGTCAATAATATCCCTACAATATTTGTAATGAGATCACTTTCAAAGGAGAGTGTTGAAAGCCGTTATATGTAAAAAGCCAATTGGAGAAATAGGGTCAAATTTAGGGCCTGTTATCTGGATTCCCTACGTGACCAATCCAGGCTGAGGCAGTCTTTGTGTTTGGTCCTGGTCACCTGAGCCCTGAAAAGCTCTGGTACCAGCAGGTAGATTAATCCAAAAACAACTTGACCCCTCCAAGAGGCTATTAGGAGTCATTTAGAGAAACAGAGTCTGTAATAGATGTTTTATCTGGATCCCATTACAAAATCATCGGCAAGTAAAACTGCGTGTATGATTTTTCTGCACTGCATGTCAGATGCAGATAGAATGGACCATCTAAGGTAAAAATCTGAGGCTCCTCTTTTGACTCATTTTTAGATCCCCACATTCTCTCAACATTCTTATTGGAAAGCTTTGAGTCCTTAACCAGACCAGCAGCTACTGAGTTAACAATTCCTCTCCTTGACAATTTCTCTCCTTGATAATTAAGAAGCCTGAAACCTAAAAAATATATTACTTAGATAAAGACTGGAGCCGGACAATTTAGTCCAGACTATCTGACCAGGTGCAGATCTGTAAATCAAGGCAGAACGCAATTAGTAAACATCTCCATGAAATTTATTTCTGCTTCTGGAATTATCCCCTACTAATTGGTTGTTGGAACTTGGCCCTTGTTTTTGCACCCATATCTCTATTTTTTAGGCCTTGATGAATTGTGTATGATTTATAACCTCCTTCACAGCTGTGATTCTTTCTTTGTGTTCTTTGTTTGAAACCAGTATAAAATAAAGTCCAAATCCCATAGCATCGGATCAGCATGGGCTAACCTCTAGTTCGGCTGTTCTCAGTTTCTTTTCCTGTCTTAGCAATCCGACGCCGTAAAACGCCACTCAGGACCCCTGCCATATAGAGCTGGTCCTCTATAGGAGAGAAAATATTTTATAGCCTCTAGTGTATAATGCCATTGAATCACAGAATTTCAGATTTGGGATGGACCTCAGTGACAATCTATTTGACCCATGTCTAAATTAAATACTCTTTCTTTACATAATATACCTACATATTTATCCAGCTTGTGTCTGATAAAATCCAAGGAGAAACAACTACTATTTTTAAACCCTTACTTTTCATCTTAGAATCAATATTTCATATTGGTTACACCAAGGCAGAAGAGCAGTAAGAACTAGGCAATGGGGGTTAAGTGACTTGCTCAGAGTCATATAGCTAGGAAGTATCTGAAGTCAGATTTGAAACTAGGACTTTACATTTCTAGGCCTGGCTCTCTACCCACTGTGCTACCTAGCTGCCCCTCTTCCAACTACTCCTTCAGATAGTCTATTCCACTTTCGGATAGCTTTCGTTGTTAATAAGTTTTATTCTTACATCCAGCCTAACTTGGCCTTTTGGAATCTTCTCTCCACTACTCTTGGTTCTGCCCTTTGGGGCCAAATAAGAATAGTCTACTACCTCTTTGATAATGGCCCTTCAAATATTTAAAGATAGTTGTTGTGTTCTGTAAGACTTAATTTCCAATACTCCAAGTACTAATTTTTATAAAGTTTATTAACTTTATATATTTATTAACTTCATATGTATATTATAACATAATATAACCACTTTAAGTAAAAGGAATAAAAAGAAAATAGAAGTATAAAAACCTAGTTATCTAACAAAAATAAGACCATGTGAATTAGATCTCCTGCCTGCTCACCTCACACCATATCCACCAAACAGGATCACAGGAAGAAAGAGAGAGACACGAGGCTACCCAAAATTTATATCCTCTCTCCGTTATCAGGTAACGTAAGAAGGAACATGGGATGCTTGGAACTGGAGTTCTAGGGTTCAAATTAATTACACAATCCCCCTGTGATTCCCATGGGAAACAAGCATATAGAAATCTCCCAGATTTACATGCCTAGTTTCCCCATGGAATCAGTACACATAATCAACTTTTATCTCTAAAGATCTTCAACTAGAGGTACATACAATATTGACTTTCTAAGGGGAAATGACAATAATTTGGGGATAAGAGGGAACTAAAAGAGAAAGAGAACAAAACTAATGTTTGCTAGGTGCATTGAAAAAAAGCCAATTAATTAGGGGGCAGTCCCCTTTGGGATAAGAGTTTACATTCAAAATAAATGCATTCAACACCCATAATTCAATTTCACTACATCCCAAAATTCATTCTGGATCTTTTGGTGTAGCGTGAGGTTTCTGCAGGCATCTCCATGGTGCCTTCTCCAAAGAGTTCACTTTCTTGATTTGGGGAGGTAGCAAGTTTCTTATTATAAAATTATTCTCAAACAAGAAAAAGTTTTATAAATTTAGAATTTTATGACAATTATACAATCCCCCCTGAGGAGGGTGTGACAAACACACAGATCACCCTGAGATACATGGCTGCGTTATGAGGTATGTGAATCATTTGTTAAAAGAAAGTCAAAAACATTTAAAAAACATATAGAAGAAAAGAAAAAAACAAAATTAAATAGCATATAAAAATTCTGAGTAAGCAGAAATAAGCCCATAGTAGGTCTTAGAATCAGGGCCCAATAAAGTGATTTATGTCCTACAAGCTTGTAGGACCATTGCAGCAATATGTACTTTCCAGTCAGCAGCCAGGACTACAGAAAAATGCCACATTATAAAAGAGAAAGAAAAAGGACTAGATTTTAAAGCAGGTGGGAAATATCATTCCCTGGTATGATTTTACCTTCACTTACAGGGATAGAGGAGCCAAAATTATAACCAAACCGAAGTACATTGTCTGAACCTGGCATGGGGAAATCCTGTGTCTGACATTGTCAAACAACTGCTTCCTCAAACCCCAAAACAAGTCTTCTGACTTGGCACAGATTTTCATCAATCCCATCAGAATTGGTTGGTCTCCTTGACTTTGTGCTTCTTGGCATTGTATAATGGTTTTTTTTTGTGATCCCTTCTCCTGGAATCAGACACAATCATTAATCAAAGTCCCATAGTATTTAACAATCAATGGCAGGTTTCCATAGTCTAAAGCTTTTGGGTATGCATTACTATTAGGGCTAATGGGTATTGTAAACTTATATTAGTGCAAAATTTAAAAAAAATACCATTAATACTGTTAACATGTGCTTCAAGTACGACAAATGAGAGAAAAAAGAAAAATCAAATACTCTATTGCACATACAACAAAAAACAATAATAAATTTTAAAAAATCAAAAAGTTCACAATCAGTGACACACTGTGTTTGCCAAGGAGAAGTGTAATTCAAAGAAGGTTTATCACCCCAAAATGAGATCCATTTCCTTTTTAACTTGCACAGTGTGAGTGCAAATGATTTTCACTAAGAAAACAGCTTATCTCCAGTCCAGGTATAGAACAGTACAAATAAAGATAGGAGGACTGTGCAAATAAAAACAGAACATATAGCTAATAGCCAAAACACAGTAACTTAAAGTGACATAGTATAACAGACTATATTAGATTAGATCAATATATGAACTTAACAAACAAAATTGAATCTCAAAACAAATAATCAGCAAATACAATATATGTGACAGGATATAGTTGCTCAGTGTCAGTAGAAGGTACTCTCTTTACATGAGAGCAATGAATCCAAGAGTTTTCTCCAATTTTGATAGCTGTTGGAGTGGTTAACAGGACTTGAAATGGACTTTCCCAGACAGGCTAGGTTGCCTCAGTGTGCTGGAAGTTTTTTATATATACCTTGTCTCTTGGGTATAGGTCATGGAGCGAGAAGACTATAGGACCCGCTTGTACAGCAATTTCAGATTCATGGAGTTCTCACAATTTGAATTGCAAATCCTGTATATATGAGGCAATAGAAGTGTCTCCCTAGAGCAAAGATGCACATGCAGGAGAGAAATCAGTTTAGCCTGCGTAGGGGCATGTCCACAAAGCATCTCAAATGGTGAGATGTATAGATCTCCCATGGGCCTGCTTCTAAGATAAAATAGGGCCAGAGGGAGAATTTCAGGCCATTTTAAATGAGTCTCCATGCACAATTTGCCAATCATAGTTTTGAGATCTTTATTCGTTCTTTCAAGTTGGCCTGAGCTCTGGGGGTGATATGGTATATGGAATTGGGTGTTATCTCCAAACAAGAATTGTTATAGGGGATTTGGAAGGGAGGTAATATGGGGATTAGGTAGGATATAATAGGGAGATGCAGGATATAATATGAAGCTGAAGCTAGGGGTAATAACTGGTAGGATCAGGGAATAAGACAAGGCAAGGGATCCAAGGCTGGAGGTAATCAAGTGAATAGACTAGGTAGTAGGGAAGTTAAGGCAATATAGTGGATGAGGAAGGTTTAATGATTAAGAATGGCAGTTGAGGTGGTAGGAGAAATAAGGGAATGTCTGAATTCAGGGAGTATAACACTGAGGTAACAAGGATTGCCAGGGAGAAGATGAACTAATCTAAACAGGCAAACAGCAGCAGAGAATACAGACTAGGACTTAGGCTAAAGACAAACACTGAAGGGAAATAGACTGATTGAAATTAACTACAGGCTTTAGTTAATATCACAGGAAGGGACTTGTTTTGAAGTTACACTTCCTTTAAGATGGATACCCCAGCTTCCCTCAAACCCAGAGTATGTTGATTCTATTCCTCTTCTCCCCTTTCTTACTAATTTACTAATGAAGTAACCAAAAAGGTCTGTTTTAAACACAAAGGGGTTTATTGTCTTCTCAGGATAGATTGTCAGGGTAAAAGGATCAAGGAAGCCCTAATAGCTGCTTAGAGAAACCTCAGGTGGGGAAAGGGAAGCAGGAATGGGAGTCTGAGAAAGGTTCTGCCTTTACTCAGTTCTCAAGGTGATTTGAAATCAAAAGGGATTAGGATGATGGATACAAAACCTCTCTAGATAAATTACTGCAAGGGTAGGGCTAAACTCTCACAGATTTGAACTAACTCTCTGATTCACTCTCCTTATTCACTCCTCTCAGACATTTAGGTAAGGGAAATGAAGGTAGGAAATGAGGTAGGATAGGGAGATTCAAAGGTTTTATCTAAATTAACAAATCTCAAAAAACTGCAAAACTAGGCTAAGGTTTTAATCCCCAGAAGGAGCTCTGCTGGACCCTGGTTCCCTCCACGAGTTCCCAGGTCCAACTGAAACTCTCCCAAGATTCTAAAACCTCTTAACTGACATAAGCACTCAGCAAAAGCCTGCAAACTGTTAAGCCCTCCTCTCTGTATCACAGAATATATCTGTGATAAAAATGAATCAGTGAAATGAGTTCTTCTGTCTGAATCAATATGTGCAGGCAGGCCAAAGTGAGGAATAATCTCTTTTAAGAACACCTTGGCAACAAAAGCTGCTGTGGTCTGAGCAGGTAGAAAATGCTTCCAGCCATTGGGTCAGTTGATCCACTATGACCAGACAAAATTTATACTGTCCAGCCTTTGGCATAGTGATAAAATCAATTTGCAGATGTTCAAAAGGTATGCAAGCCAGAGGATGCCCACCAAAAGCTTTGCCACAAAAGGGAGTGTTGATTGAATGCTAGGCAGGTAGGGCAGGCTGTACACACTTTAGAGGTTATGGTAATTATGACAGTGGCTAATTACTCCATACTCTTTTTAAGAGAGTCCACAATGCCCTGGGTACCAAAGTGACCATTTTTTTGTGAATAGATTGGCAAATTTGTTGATAAAAACTTCCAGGAAGCAGTGGTTTGCCTTCAGATGACACCCATACTCCATTTATTTGTTTAGCCTTAAATTTTTGTTTCCATTTTTCCACTCCCTTTTCATTATAAGAAAGGGATAAATTTAAGTTATCAATAGTTGCCAATGTTAAAATTAACTCAGGCCGTTCTAAGGCCTTTAGCATTTCAGTGGTATCTGCATGGTCCTAGAGACAAGGTGCCAGCTGTATGGGCAGGGCAATGAACTATAGCTAGGGCTTCAGGGAGATGAAGAGCAGAAAGAACTTCATTAATAATTTCTGCATTTGCCATACATTTCCAGTTGATGTTAAAAATCCCCTTTGAAGCCATAGCATACCCACTGCATGACATATTCCACAGGCATATCTAGAGTTTGTATAAATTTTGTTGCCTTCTTATCTTTGGCAATTATACAGGCATGCTTTAGCACTATCAGTTTTGCACCTTGAGCATTTATATTTGAGGGCAATGAATCTGACCACAGAGTGGTATACCATTCCTCATAAAAGAAGAACCATCAGTGAATAAGACTAAGTCTGGATTATCTAAAGGAGTATCCAGGAGAGTGTCTCAAGGATTTTCAGCCATGGACACTAAAGAGTCACAACTGTGCAATGGTTCTCCTGAGAGTGGTGAATCAGGAAGTAAGGTAGCAGGATTTAGAACTGTACAGCATTTTAAGGTAATATTCTCATTACCTAACAAAGTTACCTTGTACCTAGCAAGTCTCTGATCAGAAAATACCTGTGTTCTATGTCTTAGCAACAATGTATCAACTTCATGTGGGCACATTATGGTTAATGGGCATCGCAAGACTAAATCAGCAGATTTAGTTACCAATAAAGTTGTGGCAGCTATGCCTCTAAGACATGGTGGTACTCTGGAAGCTACTGGGTCCAGATGGGCTAAATAATAAGCAACTGGATGCTGAACAGGTCCCAAAGGTTGAGCTAAAATACCTGAAGCTACCCCTCTCTGTTCATATACATATAAAGTAAAAGGCTTGTTGTAATCTGGGATGCCTAGAGCAGGGGCAGACAGGAGAGCCTGTTTTAATTTTGAAAGAGCTGACAGGTGTTCTGCCTCTAATTTAAGCAGTTCAGGGACCAAATTTTTTGTCAGACCAATAAGGGGCTTGGTGATTTCCCATAGCAAAGGATCAATCCACTGCCTATAGAACCCTATTCCACCAAGAATTGCCCTCAACTGTTTCTTAGTGGAGGGTATGCTCAATTTTTGAATATCTTCAATGCACTTAGGGGAAATAGAACAGCCACCAGCAGTTAAAATGAACCCTAAATATTCCACTTTGGGGAGACACCACTGAACCTTTGCCTTAGAGATCTTGTCGCCTCTTTTATGTAGTTCTAAAACAAGATGTTTGCTATCTTCTTGGCATACTGTGGCATTTGGTGAGGCCAAGAGCAAATCATCCACGAACTGTATCAAATAGCTCTCCTTAAACCTAATACTGTCCAAATTGTGTCTTAAAATCTGTGAGAACAGGGTGGAACTTTCCATGAACCCATGTGGTAATCAGGACCATATCGACTGGTAACCTTTCCAAGTGAAGTCAAATATGTTCCTGGAATTCTCATGAATAGGGTTTGAGAAGAAAGCCGAAAAGAGGTCTACCACAGTAAAATATTTTACTGTGCTGGGAATAGAGGTGATAATTGTGGTTGGGCTGGGAACCACAGGATGTCTCTTAATGACACTATTTACAGACCTTAAATCCTGGACAAATCAATAGACAATTTTCCCACTGGGGTCTAATTTTGGCTTTTTTACAGGTAGGATGGGTGTATTCAGATTTGCATGGAATTATTTTTCCTTGCTCAATTAATGAATCTATTACTGGGATAATTTCCTCAATTGCCTCTTTTGATAGAAGATACTGAGGAATGGAAGAAGGTGGACCCCCTTTTGTTTTGATTTGAACAGGAACAGTTGACTTAGGTAGGCCAACATTGGAAGATGATTTGGTCCAGAGAGATTCAGGTATATCAGCTGGGATTTCAAAGGTGGGAGGCTCCTTCATCTCCTGACTGTCTGAAAGAAGTACAGGGAGTAAAGTTAAATATTCCTTAGGCAATTCTAGTGACCTAAAGTTGTCTGGAAAGCAAGTTATTGTGGCTTTAAGCTTACATAAAAGATCTCTCCCTAGAAAATGTATAGGGGGGTAAAAAGGGTTAGGTATTAAAAGGAAAGAATGTTCTACTGATAAGGGTTTGAAAGACACCATTTGAGGGGAAAGCTCTGGGGACTTTTAGTGGTGTTCCTGATACCCTCACTACATTTAGCAAGCCAATAGAATTGCATTCAGAATCAGGTTTACTCATCAATACTGATCTGGATGCTCCAGTGTCTAAGATGCAATTATAATATGTGTTTCTAACTTTCAGGGTTACATGAGGTTCATCACTATGAAGGGTGGGAATGGATAGGGACAATTGGCATTTAAAACATTAGGGTCTAGAAAATCAAAGGTTTCACTCTGATTCCAGGGCCCTTACTAACCCTCCTGCACACCATCAAAGAGATCCTTGGATATTTCTCTGGGATCCCCCATGCTGAGGGGCATTTTCACCCTGAGTATAGCAAGGATGAGCCCCACTTTGGATATATTGTTGTTGGATATTTTGGTGTGTATTATTGTTTGTCTAATTTGGAGTATTATTTCTGTAATTATTATTTCTAAAGTTGTTATTATTTCTATTTGCCTGATTCCACTTCTTACTGATCATCATTATATGGCCCTTTCTTCCACAGAAGTAACAAATTAATAATTGATTCGTGGATTCATGAAAAGGGGTTATGACCACTCCATGATTTTCTTTTTCTTCTTTAATTTCCTCCTTTAAAAGTTTTATTTCTTTCCTTAAGTCCTCCACTAAGTCATTGTTCTCCTCATCTTTCTGTTCATGGCCCTTAAAAACATAGACTGCTACCCTCAGTTCCTTGAGATCCATAGAATCCCAATTCAGATAGCTAGTCTTAAAATAGTCTCTAACCACTTTACAACAATTTTTAATGAATTGTCTACGTATCTGTCTAACATCCCTTTCTATGGACAGATCAAAATCTATATATCCACCTCCCAGCTCAATAAGTCTATCAATAAACTGGGAGGGATTTCCCTCTTATTTTTGCCTAATATTTTGAATTTTGCACATGTACTGGGCCTATCAGTGCAAGCTAACATTGCTGTAAATAATGCCTTTCTAGCCTGGCATGATTTTAGGTAACCTTCCTTTGTATTCAAATTCCATTTAGGGTCCCCATGTGGCCAATGAGCTGCTCTCATTCTTTAGGCCCCATTAACAAGAGAGATGATTTTATTTTTCTCTCTTTCTGTCAAGAAGACTTGGGGTAAATTTTCCACGCCTTGCCATGCAGGATCATATGTTTGACAGCATTTTTGAGCTTTTTAATATTTAGAATAGGATCATCTTCAAAGGAAGGAGTATTTTGCTTGAATCTCTCAATATCTGGGGGGGGGGTGTGAAGGGTGTATAGTGTCTTTTTTTTTTTTAAACCCTTACTTCCATCTTGGAGTCAATACTGTGTATTGGCTCCAAGGCAGAAGAGTGGTAAGGGTAGGCAA
>NC_058131.1:152504084-152516363 GCF_016433145.1 Gracilinanus agilis | reverse complement strand
GGGTTGAGGAGGGAGGGGCTGTCATAAGGAAAGAAGAGGAAGAGGCAGGGCAAAGGGAGATCTGGAAGGTACAGAAGTGGTGAGAGGAAAGGGCAGGGGCTGGGTGGGGGGGAAAAGAAGGGGGCAGGTGAGACAGATGGAAATATTGAGCAAGGGGGAGAGGAGGTTGGGCCATGGGCTTCCAAAAGCTGAACAAGACAAGATAAGAGAAAATCAGCTTGAGGCATGGGCTGGGCAGGTTTGAAAGGAGGAGAATCTTCCTTCTGAATTTTAAAATTACTTAAGTTTCTCAGTGTTGTTTATTTGCATCTGTTCTGTAGTTTAATCAAAGTAACCTTGTGTTGATTTTTCTTGAGGAGAAAATATGCTATGAATAAGAGCCCTCCAAGGAACAGTGCTAAATAAAACAATTCTGGTGTAGAATAGTTTGAACTCAGTAAAATTCTCTGGGAAGACAAGCTTTTTCAAATGGAAGGGAAACTGTTCCTTCATTGCCATCATGATTTTAAATACCATTCTTAGACACGCCCTTCTTAGCTAGTTTTTAAAAAGTGGAGTGGTTGAAAAGCTTTAGCTAGAAGAAAAACTCTCACAGCCAGGAGCATAGAAGCCCTCCCTGGGTTAGTTTAAAATTGACCAGGGAGGTAAATGGGGGTAGGGAGTGTCCACACTGCACTATTAGGCTAAAAAGCCATTTTAGCACCAAGCTACCATACGCTTGAGACCCACATGGGTGTGTGTGTGTAGCCAGCCAGCAGAGGGCCAGCTACTTAGCCTCTCACCTTCCACTAGGGGGAACCTGCAGTTTGCTTGGGGGCAGGAGCAAGCACTTAGCTGTTAGCAATGTAAGGGAAAGAAGGATTTATACTTTACCAGCCCTAGAAAGCGGCTCACAAGGACTCCCAGCTTGTGTATTCAAGAGAAGCGGTGGCAGGCTAGCAGCAGCAGCAGCAGCAGCAGCAGCAGGGGTGTTAGCAGCAACAGCAGAAGTAGTAGCAGCTTGATTTCCCTGAAAGGGGGGTCGAAAAGGCTGCGGCAGGAGAGAAATGTGGTTTTTTTCTCTACTCACTTAAAGAGGAGTAAAGGTTCTAAATTCTAGACTTCGTGTCACCAAAAATGTAAGATTTAAATTAATTTCCAATACTCCAAGTTATAATTTTTTATAAAGTTTATTAATAACCACTTGAAGTAGAAGAAATAAAAAGAAAATAGAAGTATAAAAACCTAGTTATCTAACAAAAATAAGACCACATGAGTTAGTTCTCCTGCCAGCTCACCTTACACCACCTCTACCAAATGGGATCACAGGAAGAAAGAGAGAGGCGGGGCTACACAAAATTTATATCCTTTCTATGTTAGCATGTAATGTGAGCAGGAACATGGGATGCTGGGAAATTCAAATTGCACAGTTCCTTTAAGTCTTTTCTTCTCCATGTTTCACATCCCCAGTTTCCTTAACAAAATCACAAACAGCATGAGCTTGAAGTTCTTTAGCATACATACTTTCAAAAATGTATTCACAGCAATGTAATTGTCTGTCTCTTCTAAGCTCCTGCAGCATTGGATTTTAGTTACTGACAATAAAATGGTTTTGAGGTTGTATTTCAAAGTAATTTTAATTTTAATTCTCATTTACTTGATTTTTTTGAGCATTTGAAGAATTTTTTTCAGGTGGTTGATTATTTCTTCCTCACTCTTAAACTGACTATTTGTCATTTCTTCTCTGGACCCGAATTTTCTAATCTGTAAAAGAAGGGAATTGGACTAAGTAACTCTAATGTCTCTTCTTGCTCAAAATCTATGATTCTTGCACATTTCAGATGTCAGACTAATCAGAAATAAGATTTTCCCCCATTGCTTTCTTTTTTAAAAAAAATCTAGATTGCTTTTTGTAGTGAAAGTCTTTACTTTTTTACAATCAAATTCATATTTTGTTTCCCAGAATTTTTTTGGAGTTGAAAATTTTCTCCAACTGATTATTTTCCAGATTCTATTTCACATGAAATTATTTATCCCTGGAAAGTTATTGTACTATATGCTGGGAGATGTAGAGTTGCTTTTTTTTTTTGTCATGCTGATTTATTTGGAAAACTATTGTTTTCAGGGCTTCTGATGGCCCCAATAATTTTGGAAGTTTAAAAAAAAATGATGTTTATAGGGGGAAACTGAGGGAATGTTTTCTTTTGACTGGTCATTCCTCCATTTTCCTAAAGGTGTTCTTTTGAGTATTTGTGCTCACTATAGATTACAGGTTTATAAGAGAGTTTGACAGACCAAGGGTTTTCGTGAGGATGGAGCCTCAGAGAATATCTTGTATTTGGGGTACCTTGGGTCAAATTCACAATATAGTATGTATAGAAAAAGAAGTTTGACTAGAAAAGAGAGAAATTGAATTATAGCAGTAGGTTTGAGCAGAGTAATGTTAGTGAACTGACACAGAGGATACTGTTGGGCCCAGTGTCAAGAAGACAGAGTTCAGATCCAGGCTCAGGTATTTACCAGCTGTGTGACCCTGTACAAGTCACTTAATATCTATCTCAGTTTCTTCAACTGTAAAATGGGAATCATAACAGCACCTACTTCACTGGGTTGTTATGAGGATCAAATAAGAGATTGGTAAAGTGCTTAGCACAGTGCCTGATACATACTAAGTATTTAATAAATGCCTATTTCTCATTCTCCCACCCATCTGTTTAAGATAAAACCATTTTAAAATTTCTATAGGGTCTCTTTTCTCACTTTGACATTTTTGTAGTCAGCAAAGTAACAGGTCTGATGGAAATTTTCCTCATATTATTATATTCCTACATTATTCTCTGGCATAACGTCGCTGATGTTGGATGACAGATGATTTGCTACTGAAAACTTTCCCACACACACTACACAAATAGGGTTTCTCTCCAGTATGAGTTCGTTGATGCCTAATAAGAGATGAACAGTCAAAGAAGGCTTTCCCACATTCATCACATTCATAAGGTTTTTCTCCAGTGTGAATTCTCTGATGTACAGTAAGGGATGAATGTATAGAGAAGGCTTTCCCACATTCATCACATTCATAGGGTTTTTCTCCAGTATGAATTCTCTTATGTACAGTAAGGGATGACTGGTTAGAGAAAGCTTTCCCACATTCATCACATTCATAGGGCTTTTCTCCAGTATGAATTCTCTCATGTTCCGTAAGAGATGAAGGGTTAAAAAAAGCTTTCCCACATTCGTAACATTTATAGGGACTTTCTCCTGTATGAGTCATGTGATGCCTCATAAGTCCACTTCTACGGCTAAAGGCCTTTCCACATTCATCACATTCATAGGGCTTTTCTCCGGTATGTGTTAGCTGATGTCGAGTTAGGTTACTTTTCAGGCTAAATGACTTTCCACATTCATCACACTCGTAGGGCTTTTCTCCAGTATGAAGTCTATCATGTTCAGTAAGAGATGAATGTTTAGAGAAGGCCTTTCCACATTCATTACATTTATAGCGTTTCTCTCCCTTATGAGTCCTCAGATGTCGAGTAAGGGATGGGCGGTCAAAAAATTTTTTTCCACATTCTTTACATTCAAGGTCTCTTTCTTTATTGGGTCTTTCAGTGAGACCGATTGACAATTGCTTGAAAGTATTCTCAAAGGAAAGGGATTTCTTCCATTTTTCCCGTTCAGAGTTTTTCTGATGTTTCTCCAATCTACTCTCAGATATATGAATTTCTCCAAATGTAGGGTCTAGAGGAACTAATGTCCCTGGTGATTCTGAATCTTCAGAAATGTTCTCATTTTGAGGTGACTGTTGGATTTCAGACCTACTTTCCCAGCCTGGAACCAAAAGTAAAAAACAAATGTAATCTATTCTCTGCGCTATAAGAAAAGAAAATGTTATTTTGGAAAGAAAATAATGAAACAAAAAATAATGCCCACTAGGTATCAATGGTATTATAATCTCTCAAAATGGGTAGCTAGGTGGCTCAGTGGATTGAGGGGCCAGGCCTAGAGATGGGAGATCCTGGGCTCAAATGTGGCCTTGGGCAAGTCACTTAACCCCCATTACCTAGCTCTTCTGCCTTGGAACCAATACAAGGTATTGATTTTAAGATGGAAGGTAAAGGTTAAAAAAACCCAAAACAGTTTTGTGATCTAGCAAGAGGCTAAAAAGTGAGGGGCAAGAAGTGAAGAGGGTATAGAAGGAGGGGGAAAGGTGGATAGATCATCAAATAAAGAGAACCTCTGTATAAAAGAGCCTATCCAGGAGTGTGGTATGGGTCACTAGAATGTTGTGTTAAGTGGAAGGGGATAGTGATGAAAAGGAGGGGCAAATAAAAAAGAGAATGTAATCAGGGAAAATGAACTTTCAGTAAGGGAGGGTAGTCTCTAGAAAGCATGAGGAAAAGAGAAGAACTGGCTTATGGGTAAAGATATGTATGAAAAAAAGACAACAGTAGGTGAGATTCCCATCTTTCCTTTCTCCTAAAAATTAGAACTTTCTCCTATTAAACTATTGTGCTTTTGTCCCACTGAGTTCATAGAACTAATTCTTACCCACCTGGAGAGAAATTTCTTGGCACCTCTCTTTCTCTGGCTTTCTGTAGATTAAGGATCCATGGCTCTTTCCCCTGTTCCAATTTGAAAATCACATCTGGTTTAGATATAGGAAGCCCTGTTTGTGTAGAAGAAAATAAAACAGCTGTTTCTCATGGGGACAAAGAACTATCTGGACACTTGGACAGGACTCACTTGCATTAAGTTACTAGTATTTCACATGGCCCTCTATGAAAATAATTATTGTATCTTTTGTTGTCTTTTATATCACCCTCAAAAAGGAACCACATGAAAATGCATGCAACATTTTCCACCTGTGGTCTCCTACCTAACCCCTAAGGAAAAGGAATATATATTTCTCTGAATTTTGGAACTGAAAATATTCAGTGCAGTTAATTTGAATTCAGCTGCCTTTTAACATCATCTTCATTTATATTACTGAACTCTTTGACTATATTGTTTTCTTGATTCTACTTTCTTCATTCTTCATCATCTCATATAAGCTGTCCCAAGTTTCTAGGAATTCATGTTTATCATTTCTTATATAGTAATAATCTATTATATTCATATACCATAGTTTGTTTAACCATTTCCCATTCTGTGGCAGCCCACTTTATTTTCATTTTTTTTGCACAGAAATTCCTGCTAGGAATGTTTTCATATAGCACCTGTCATTGACTAGTTGGGAGGTATATGTCCAATACTGGAATCACCTCTTCAGTTTTGGAAAGGCTGTGGAAAGTCAGAAACACTGGTTATTGGAGATACCAATTAAATGAACTGTTCTGGAAAACAATTTGGGATTACAAGAGAAGAAGTTACTAAGATTAATTTATCTTGAATAATTCTAAATTGTTTCCCAAAACTGTTGGTTTGATTTCACAACTCCACCAACAATGTATAATTGTCTCTGATTTTCCAAACCCCCTCCTACACCAACAGCTTCTGATTTTTAAAAAAAAAATCACCTTTACTAATTTTGCAGTAAATCAAAATCTCAGAGCTGTTTTTCTCTTTATTTGTGATTGAGGCATGTTTTCTATATGGTTGATCATCATTTATGTTTGTTCTGAAAGCTGTTCAAATCCTTTGTTCACTTATACTTGTCACTTTTTTCACTCATACTCTGGACCACTTTACAAGAAACTCAGAACTTTGTCATTCAGCTATGTGATATCTAATTAGGTTCTCTTTATTCCAGCCCCACAGCCCTACCCTCAAGTTGGTACCAATGTATTAGGGGTACATTATGACCCTAACATTGTCTAACCCTACCTGTCTATCCTGCCTCCCCTCCAATATACACATTCATTCTGGCAGAGAATTTCTAGCTTTCCTCTATATTAATCCCTTACATCTTTCATCCTTCTCACACATATTCAGTCCTGGTGCAGATATGCTGTCTCTACTTTCTCTACAAAGATTTGTTCCCTCTAGCCAGCTCTATAAACCTAAGACTTTTAGACAATTTGTCTTCTAATTTTTCCATATTTTCTCATTTAAGCTCTGTTCTCTGTTTATTTTACAAGTGAAAAAGAGGAAAAAATTGGCTTGCTTTATTAGTTAGTGGTAGAACAAGTATCATAGCTACTGACCAACTGCCAACCATGGGGAAAGGTGATCAAGCTTAGATGAAATAAGGCATCCTGAGGAAGAGATGAGGCAGCACATGCCCAGAAAGTCAAACCACAACCTCCCCTCAGATCCTAATGGAGACAGCCAAAGCTTGGGGAGTGACAGAACCCTCCATGCTCTTGGTCCTGCTTCCAGCCTAGCCCTCTATTACCATCATCCTAGAAAGCAAGTCCTGTGAAGATGTGACTGGGCAACTGTTTAGAAAATAAAGCTCTTGCCACCAGAGCCCTTGGCATTGTCAAATGGTTTAACCTTAGAAGCTGATATGATTATCAGCAGAAATGACATTAAAGAATATTCATTATCATCTGCTTTGCTGCTGTACCTAGAGGACCATGGGAACTTTTCCATCAGACTTGTAGCAGAAACCTAGACCTGCCGTTTTCCCATGAGAATGTAAGGTCCTTGAAAGCAGGGACTGACTGTCTTCTTTTTTTCTATTTGTTTCCTCAGCACTTAACATAATAAATGGTTAATAAATGTTTGTTCATTTTCCCCCTCTCACCAATACTGGTATTGCAACTCTACTTTCTACCTACACTAGCCCAGTAACTACTCCAAACATTAATATCATGTCCCCACAAGCTAGTTTCTAATGAGGAATCTGAGCCGTTTATCAGTGTCAGAGAAGGGCCCGCCAGCTCTTTTCAGACCATTGAGTAACTCACAACTAAGGTCCAGCACAGTTGCCTGTCTTCAATGAGCATTTTGTCTTCCCTCTGGCTGATTCTTTCTGCCTAGAGTAGAGTTGGGTCCCAGAGAGGAAACTAGCATCATGTTACAAACATGCTATGATTTTCCCAGGATTTAGACAGTCTCCAACTAACCACATTTCCTCACATTTAGTTACCTCCTATGAGAACATGTATCTACCTTATCTGTTATTGCTTCCTTTACTTTCCCTCTTTCTTACTTTTGCTCTCTCTTCTGTCTGGAGAGGTTTCTTTTCTCTACTTTCTTCCTGTTTATTCATCAGTCTGTCTGGGACATTTTGTCTTCTGTGTTTTCCTCTTGCTTTTTCTCCACTCCTTTTCACCAAGATACCTTTCTTCTTAAAACAGCAGCCTCCTGGCTTGCATCAATTTTTGCTTTTAACCCAATCATTTTAGGACCATGCTTTTCTTGAAGTGGAAAGAAAGTAGTGCTGCCTGAAATTACCCTAGATCTGTGATGGGCAAACTATGGCCCAGGGGCCTGATGCGGCCCCCTGAAATGTTCTATCCGGCCATGCGACATTATTCTTATTCTGACCAATACAATGAGTAGGAAACAATACAATGAAACTTTGAAAGAGTTGCTTTAGAAACAGACTGACAGATGAGCATCTCCTTTCCTTTGGCCCCCTCTTTAAAAAGTTTGCCCATCACTGCCTTAGATCATTAGAAACATGGCCCTGGAGCAGATAGGTGGCTCAGTGGATTGAAAGCCAGAACAAGAGATAAGAGGTCCTAGGTTACAATGTGGCCTCAGATACTTCCTAGGCGTGTGACCCTGGGCAAGTCACTTAACTCCAATTGTCTAGTCTTTACCATTCTTCTGCCTTGGAACCGATACACAGTATTGAGTCTAAGACAGAAAGTAAGGGCTGAAAGAAAGAAAGAAAGAAAGAAAGAAAGAAAGAAAGAAAGAAAGAAAGAAAGAAAGAAAGGAAGAGGGAGAGAAAGAGGGAGAGGAAGAGGGAGAGAAAGAAAGAAACATGGCTCTGGATTAGATCAATATGGGCACACCATGGGGACCTCCCTATTATCCTAATGGTAGTTTCCCTTGAATCTGCTCATCAGGATGTCATGTACCCCAGCAACAATGATAGGTTGGGTGACTCAGTTTCTATACCAAAAACATATTCAAATGCTCAAATAATTAAGTAAATGCAAATTAAAATAATTGTGAAGGCCCTTTAGGGCAGCAAGGTAACATTGTACATAGAGTGCCAAGCCTGGAGTCAGGAGGACCTGGTTTTAAATCTGGCCTCATACACTTCAGAGCTGTGTGACCCTGGGCAAATCACTTCACCCCCATTGCCTAGCCCTGGCCACTCTTCAGTCTTAAAATTGATACTAAGACAGAAAGTAAGAATTCTAAAAAGAAATATAAACTCAAGACTATTATAATGGTAACACTGGCTGTTGGTATGCCCTCTAGTGCCCTTGTGAAAATGCCTACCTGTTCCTGTAGGAACAAGAGTTCCAGACTTAATTACTTACTCATCCCTTAATCACCTGGTTGGCTCCAGCTTCTCTAGAAGCCCTAACAGGGAAGTCATCCAAATACTTTTCCTCGGGCAAGTCTGCCACTCTACCAGTTACAAAAAACAAGCAGCTGACTCTAATACAATTATTCCTCAATACTGTCTATGCCAAACAGTCTAATGTGCCCAGAAGGGGGAGAAATGCCTTCCTGGGTGACTCTCATTCCAGTGTGGACCCACTAGCACAAACTCATTAGCACTTTACCACTTGCATCCAAGGGTACTTTGTGGTGGGCCCCTCCCAATTTCTTTTCTTTGGGGAGACTTCATGGAGCTCAGAACATCTGGAGATACAAAATCTGATTGGGGTCTCCATCCCAGCCCTGGGTAACTAGCCAGTATTCACATATCAGAGAGATACTAAGATTCAGAACAATGTCCAATCCATAAGGAATAACCTCTGACATCCCTTGCTGGGAAGGGAGCTTCACAAATATCATTGGATTAAGGTGCCAGCACCAAGCCACACCAAGTCCTAACACAGACTTATTTTCTCCTTCCCTTTCAGAGCCTAACTCTTCTAATTCTTCTACCAACACTAGTATTTCAGTCCCGCATTCTGGATGCACTAAATGCAGGATCTAGTATCCTACAAGACACTGCACTGATTACTTATGGGCTGGACGATTAACTAGCAGTTGTAGAGGGTTGTGTACAACCTTCTATGAGCAATCTGTCTCCCTTGCTCTAGAGTTTTTGACATTAACACTTTTGTTCTGTAAGAGAAGAGAAGCAGAAAATATTTGTGAAACAGGGCTTCCAATGTCTAAAACCTCCTCTGTCTTTTCATCTGAAAAAAGACATGGAGGGTTTAGTAGACTGCAAGCTCAAGATGAATCAACAATGTGATCTGGTTACCATGAAAGCTAATCTGAGGCTAGGGTGGTAGGAATCTTGCTAGATTTTTGGCCTGGTCAAGCCATATCTGGAAGGCTTTAATTTGGGGCAGATACTGATAAAGTGGAGAACACGTAGGAGAGGGCAAATAGATAATGATAGGATATCCTTGAGTTCACACCATATAGCTGATGAAAAGAAATCAGCATTTTTTGCCTGAAAGAGAAAAAATTTGAGCATCAGGTAGGGAGAGGAGAGTACTGGTGTGATTGCTGGATTCAAGTATTTGAATGGCTCTCACATGGAAGAGGGCATGCCCTAGGAGAACTAGAAGTAACAGATGGAAGTTGCAAAGGAGCGAAAAGGCTCTAGATAAGAAAAATCTTTCTAATAGAACTTCCTGAAAGCAGGACAACCTGGAAGGCAATGGGTCTCTCTTAGTGAAGATCTTCATGAAAAAGCTGAGTGACCCCTCTTGTGGCTGCTGTAGAGAAGAACCTTCAGTTTGAATGCAGTTTAAATTAAGTGGCTTTGGAGTAGCTTCCAACCTTGATATTCTGTGAATCAAATAATTTGAGTGCTTGAGAGAACCAAGAAATCATTCTTCTCCCATAATTGAAAAGGAATCTTAGGATAAGAGAGGTGAAGGGACTTGCCCATGCTCAAATGGTTAATGATTAGCAGGGTGAGACTTGAACTTGGGCCTCTTGATTCTTCTTTCCCCTATACTAAGCTGCCTCCCTATCCAAAAAGGATATAATAGAAAAGCCCAGAAGGAGTTGTGGTAACTTCTGAAGGAGGTTCAGGCTTATCTTTCCAGAAAGTAGATATGTGCACTCTTATCTTAGGTGAGAGCCCTCGACCTGTAGGAGAAGAGGACAAGGAAGTTACAGTCTCAAGATAGAATAATGAAGCTTAATTTCAATTTTATGAAATATATAATTAAAAAAACCCTTCCCCTGTCTCAATATCAATTCTAAGACAGAAGAGTGGCAAGGGCTAGGCAATCAGGGTTAAGTGACTTGCCCTGGGTTACATGGCTAAGGCCAAATTTGGACCTATGCCCTCCTGACTCCAGAGTGGGTGCTCTAGCTACTGTGCTACCTAACTGCCCTGAACTAAATAATTTTCACCTAAAAGGAGAAGAAGAAATGCTTTTTATTGGCCTGAAGAAGATCTGAGATCTTTGCCCCAAGTCCTGAATCAAAATTCAGGTAAGTAATTCTGAGGCTCCACTGTTTTTACCAGTTCACAACTCCAGAACCTCTATATTGCTGACACCAGCCCTTGCCTAGCTGCCTCATTCTTGCTCGGCTTATTTCTTCATTGACTTGCTTTTGCTTTCCTTATTCCATTTGCCATACTCGTTATCAGTCCTAGGTCATATTACCTTTCTATTTCTGCTCAGTCTGGTTTCTAGAGCAGGATGTTTCCATTCTATTTGAGGTCTAGGTTCTCTGGAAACTACACCCTATTACAACCATTTCCTTCACCTTTACCTTGGGTTCCCTCCCTTTGGATTTAAGAAGTCTTAATTTTCTATAGAACCTTCTTTCTCCATAGCTCCTGACTTAAGTTCTGTGGTCTCCCTTATGATCTAGTGGATATTCTGTTCCCATTTCTGTCTGCCTGAATCATTCTTGGAAGATCAGGCCCTTGATTTCCTGACCTTACAGTTCTGAATTCAAGAGGCTACTTCTCTCTTTCCTACATGTTTCTTCTCTTTACCTTTGGCTCATAACTTCCAAATTCATGGGTCCTATCCTGCAGCTCTTCTTTCTGTTCTTATTTTTGATGCTTTCAGACCTTAAGGTCTTCATTCTCTCCAGGACTCTACCCTTCACTTGATCCCAGAGCAAACAGTAGGACCTGACACTCACCTTCAGAGTTACACAGCCATCATTGTTGTTTCAAAGAAGTTCCTATAGGTATCTGTTACATGGCTATCCTTAAGACACACAGTCACAGTGAAACATAAATAAAGCCAATCACAGCTCTGCATTTACTGCTACAGTATATAGCAGAGAGGATTTTCTTAATTTAAGATAGATTCTGATTACCAGAAAGAAGCTATCCTTACCCAGTGAGATAAGGTTTTGATAGTTCTCCAACATCACATCCTTGTACAGGTTCCTCTGAGCAGGATTCAACTGTTCCCATTCCTCCTGGGTGAAGTTTACAGCTACATCCTTGAATGTCACTGATTCCTGAAACACACATTTTTGCTCAACCACAGAACCTTTTCTACCTAACAGGAAAGGGAGAAAATAAGAGCATTTGGAAGGATTGATGGGATGGATAGAATGGTTCTGATGATGGTAGGAAAGAAAATGAAGCATGTGACCTGAGGTAAGAAGGTATCTTCTCCATGTTAGTATGCTTATCACTAAGCTCCAATGAGGATGAGCACTGGTCAAGCAAGTTTACTTTATACTTAGTCCTTCATCCACAAGGAAAGGGGTCAGAGAGATAGAGAAATTCCATGATAATGATGGGAAAAATGTCTACATTTTGAAAAGAGAAATTGTATTTCGAAAAGAGATGAAAATTCAGCTCACCTGGGCTTTGGTTATTAGGGACACAGTAGCCATTCCCTTCTCTTTGGTAGTTCTTTCTTGGAAAAAGGCAAAATTCTGAGAATGAAGGCCTGGAGGAGAAAAAAAGGGGCCATGATCAAGTCTTGGAGCTCTCAGATTCACTATGTTAGAAATGTCTAAATAACTGAATGAAGCATGTAATAAATATTTATGTATAATGCATATATTCTATATGTAACAAATATTTATAAATAATGTACATATACACCATATCATATATAATGTAATAAACATTTGTCACATATATACAGTATGTATCATATATAATGTAACAACATGTGTATAAACATATAATAAACATTTGCATGTCAAGCACATGCACATCATATATCACAAACAATGTAATAAACATTTGTCATGTACATATACATTATATTGCTATAATTAATAAATATTTGTCATGCACATGTACATTATATAGTATACATATCATAA
>NC_058131.1:152404084-152499084 GCF_016433145.1 Gracilinanus agilis | reverse complement strand
TGTCATGAGGAGAAAGGTTTGGGTTACAAGATTTCAATAATCCTTGGTGATTTAGATGGGAAGACAGAGTCAACTCTGGGCAAAATTTGACCTCCATAGCTCAGATGCATCCCATCTTAATGAGGGTTCAAGTCAGTTCTGTTTATGGGAAGATAAACTCAGATTCTCTATTTGAGGGGTATCCAGGTGACTCAGTAGCTAGGCCTAGAGGTCAAATCTGTGCGACCATGGGCAACTCACGTAACTTCTGCCTCAGTTTCCTCAACTATAAGATGGGGATCATGATAATATTGTGTTTAGGGCTCTATCTTGCTTCAAAAGAATTTGTCACTTAAGCTCTGTTCGTCTCAGATGAAGTTTTTATAAGGGTTAGTGAGGAAATGTGGCCTGGGCTGGTGGAAGTGGAGCTTTTAAAGCCTTCTTTTAAGTTGTTTGAGAGTAGTGGGGCATAGAATTTTATAAAGGAAAAAGTTAAGGTACTTCTGCCCCATTCCCTAGGCTGGGCTTGAGGAGATGGATAGGTGCCCTGGGGTAGCTCTACACAGGAGGAAACTAATGGAATTTCCCTTGATGACGGTTCATTGGAGGGAGACAGGTACCCTGATAAGCACTCAACCTTCCATATGTGTAGGTGTCTGGACCGGAGCCCATTCTGATGTCATTTGTTCCCTGACTTAGGGGTCCCAGTCCCCATCAACAATACCTTTCTTGTAAACTTATTGTAAAGATCAAATGAGATAATATTTGTAAAGTGCTTAGCCTCTTTCTGCAAGACAAATAGGAGGTATAGGAAATGGAATCACTTCCTACTGAAGCAGATCAATATATTTAGCTATATACTCTTGGTATAGAAACAAAAACAATGAACACATAACTAATTATCTAAATGAGTTGGCTTTATATAATCTATAGACTATTAGAAATATAAATTTAAGTTTTTATGTTAAATATGAGAATTCTATAGTAATACTGTGGTTGTCAATTTAAAGATATTATAACAAGTCAAAAATGACTTTTAGTAGTTTTATTTACAAAGATGTAGAAAGAGTGAAAATGAAAAAAGGTAGCTAAAGAGACAGGTTTTAACAAGCCTACTAGCCCTTCTCCTTCCCCACGTCTGATGTATCTTCAGCTAGAATTCCACCAATGCAGTCTCCTCCAAAGCAGGAATCTCCAGAACCAATCTCTCCAGAAGGCCAGCTACTCACTCAGCAAGCTGGAACCAATCTCTCCAGAAGCCATGAAAGGAAGGCCAGCTACTCACCCAGCAAGCCAATGCAGGATCAAGGGAAAGAGTCTCCTCTTTTAGTCCAGCTCACTGACATAGAGTCTCCCAAGATGAACTCCAAAGGAGAAGGCCGAAGGCCAAGTCCCAAGGCGAAGTCCTCCAACACCAAAGTCCAAAGGAGAAGGTACAGGAGTAGTCCTCCAAGAAGCAGTCCAAGAGCCAAGGCTAAAGGTCCAAGGTCAAGTGCAAAACCATCTCCAAAAGCCAAGTCACCACAAGAAGCCCCCTAGATAGGAAGTTCAGGACTTTTTATAGTCCTTTTTCCACATGACTTCCTGCCCCTTCTTCCATTTTATGGGAACCAATTGCAATCTTTAAATTTGCTTAGCATTGCCCAGGGGGTGGTCAGTGGGCTCTGGAGTTGCCACTCACTTTAGTAAGTGACTTGTAAACTCTCTTATTTAATGTTAAGTAGGAGTGTTTAAGTTTTTGGTTAATTGACTTAAATTTTTTTGATTGATAGACGAAGAAAGTTTGATTCACTCTTCACAAGACGTACACGAGGGGCCTTGACTCCAGAGCTTTTAAGAATGCACAGTTCAGTTTGATTACTAACTGTTAGCTGTTCCTCTTGCCTTAGGGAGAAATAGTTTAGAAAACTTAACACAGGAAGTGATGCAGGCTACATGTATTTTGTCTCAAAGGTGAATTTGCTACTGGCTAAATTTTTGTATAATTCTATGGTGGAAAAGGTTACTTATTTATATTTCAAACCTTTCTCTGCCTTGTAGTAGAAGTGCCTTGGTACCAAAACTATTTCCTTCTGGATGCTTGCAATATTTTTTCTTTGATGTGGAAACTAGATTTTGGCTATTACATTCTTTGGACTTCTCTGTTTGGGTTTCTTTTAAGAGGTAACCAGGAGATTTATTCTATTGTTACCTTTCCCTTTGGTTCCAATAAATCTGGGCAGTTTTCCTTTATTATTTTTTTAAACTATAGTATCTAGGCTTTTTTAAAAAATCAAGGTTTTCAGCATTCAGTGATCCTAAATTCTTTCTCTTTAGTTTGTTTCCCATGTCGGTTGTTTATATCCTACATATTATACTTTCTTCTATTTTTCCAATTTCAAAATTTTGTTCTAATTTTTCTTTCAAACTTATGGAGTAATTGATTTGTTTGTACTATTCTAGTCAATTTCTCAAGTAAGTAAGATTCATTATGTTCTCCTCTAACCTACTAATTCTTCTTTTAAATTTCTTCCTCTAGAGCAGTGATTCCCAAAGTGGGTGCTACCGCCCCCTGGTGGGTGCTGCAGCGATCCAGAGAAGTGGTGATGGCCACAGGTGCATTTCTCTTTCCTATTAATTGCTATTAAAATAAAAAAAATTAATTTCCAGGGGGATAAGTAATATTTTTTCTGGAAAGGGGGCAGTAGGCCAAAAAAGTTTGGGAACCACTGCTCTAGAGTTTTTATTTCCTTTTTTTATCTTTTGCTTCATTTCTTTGTAGTGTAATGGGGGTCTGGTATATTTGAAAAGTCCCCCAGCTTGCTCAGCTAAAGCAACTTCTCCAAGTAGAGGATAGATGAAAGATGGTTTCTGGGAGAATGGTTATAATGAGTAAGGAGGTGCCCAGGAGAGACTGGCAACCACCTGTGGACATTCTATAACTGGTTCTGGTTGCCTAACAATATAGTTGAAAGGAACCTTTTTCACTTGGCTGCAAAGCAAGGAGTACCACCATCTTCAAAAAAAAGGCTTTGCATGTTCCAGACCCTTATTACACAGTGTAAGAGTGGAAAGCAAGCCCTGGCATTTTGAAAATTGTCAGTTAGAATGTTGTGGAAGTAGACCCAGTGACTGTTGGAGGAGAGTGAAGACTTCTGGGATTGAACAGCCTGAGGAGCAGTGGGGGGAAGCCAGAGGTGTGGGAGGTGGTGGTGACTGGCTCTGAGACCCTAACAAGTGAGCTTTGGGGGCTCTTCCTTGATATATAAAGAAGACCTGCATTTTCTCCTGATACATTCTGGTTCCTGTGATTCACTGATACCAGCAACAGTGACAACAGTTTGAGGGTGTCCAGACTTCCTTTGGGGAGCTGATCTCCAGACCCACTTGCTTTGGGCATTGCCCACCAGTATCCCTCTTTGTCTAATATCAACCATAGTTTTAGAAAATACAATAGTGGGCACGGGAAAGTGAAGTTTTGTTTGGAGAACACCTGGATCAGATCTTGGGATCTGAATATCCGTGGGTACCTGGCTTAATGAAGGATTTGGGCTTAGGGAATTACCCTGCTCCCTCTTTACTGTGAACCCCTATTCCTATTCCCTCTGTTAGTAGTTCCTGAATTAAACTCTCAAGTTTATCAAATCAGATCTGTGTGAAACTATTGGTGGGAGGCACAGTGTAAGGGTTAGTGAAGGGAGGCAGGCTGATCTCAATTGCTGGGAAGTGAGGGGAAGTTTCTGTGTACCCCAAATGGCACCATCATCTTATTGGGGTTTTACTCATTTTCACTTTGAGGGGACAACATCCCTTTAACCAATCAACCCCAGCGTGACCTTTCCGGGTTCCCGGTTTCTACTCAGAGAACCCCATTTGTCTCCCAGTAACTAGGGGTGGTTGTGAGGGAGGAGGGGTCATTACACAACTTGCTGACTGGTTCCCCACTACACCTCAATCCTCCTAAGAACTCCCTTTGTTACAACAGATATTCATGTAGTCCTTGTAGGAAATCCATCTTTTTCCTTCGAATCTGCTTGCAGTTGTTATGAAGTTAGATTTATGATCCTTTTTTAAAAAAATACTTGTAGGTGATTTTTTTGCCTTACTCTTCTTTTTATCTTCTGAATTGGGTTTTGTGTCAGGGCCAGTGGTCAGTTCTGTTTTGTCTCTCCTCTGATTCCCTTGTGGGCATCTCTACTTCCTGAGTTTAGGCTGTCTACTCTTCTGTATACCCCTCATCTTTGGCTCATCAGGTCCCTTTGCAAGTCATTAGGCCAGAGTGTTAGGGACTTCAGAGCCCAGGATCTTGGGCTGCCAGGTCTGAGCATTTGTGTTACTACTCTGATCTGCTGTCTGTGGATGCTTACTAAGGTTTCTAGAGTTCCTACCCTGTGGCTTGCTAACCAACCTTGGTCTTCCTTAGGAAGCCCTCCATTCTTGCTACCCCGAGACAGATCCTTGAATGCTCTCCATCCTGTCTCAGAGGTAGCACTGACTTTGCTGTGAGGGGAGAGTTCTTTCCTCTTGCCTCCCTTTCACATTCTTTGGTCTAGCCAAACTAGCCTTTTTGCTTTTTCCTACAAGACATTTCATTTCCTCTCTCTGACCCTTCACTTGCCTAGGTTGTTTGGCCTCCTTGAGGGATTAGGTCAGTTTCCTAAATAATGCAGGAATGGATTAATCTACTTCAATTCTACTTTATTCTCTAACCTATTTCATTTATTCAGTCTACTTCAACACTATCCTTCTCCTGGTTAAAGACTTGGTTTTTCTGACTGTTTAATAGTTCTGTGTTTTTTCCAAGTTAATGAAGTGATAAATGAAATGTTTTCCTTTTGCGTTTCTACTCCCACAGTTCTTTCTCTCAATGTGGATAGTATTCTTTCTCACAAATCCCTCAGGATTGTTCTGGATCATCGAGTTGCTATTAGTAGCAAAGTCAATTACATATGATTGTCCCACAGTGTTTCAGTTTCTGTATACAATATTCTTCTGGTTCTGCTCATTTCACTCCGCATGTTTGTGGAGGCCTTTCCAGCTCATATGGAAATCAAGCAAGAGTTTTAGATTTTTCATCGGTAAAATAGACCCTGCATAGAGTTGCTGGGAGGATCAAATATGTGTAGGTGGCTTTGGGGAGTTAGGCAGGCTAAGCTATTATTCATCCCCTGAACCTATGGACCTAGCTGAGCATGCCCAGAATGTTGTGAGGGTTTATTTAGCAGTTTATGTAATAATAGTGTTGGACCTAGCAGGAAGGGCTGGAGGATTCCAAGATGGAATGAAGGAGCAGGAAGTAGGGCTTGTGCTCTGAGAGAGAGACTCCATTAGTGGTTGGCACAAACTGTTGCTAGCCCTGGGAGATCTCAGAGTTAAGGAAATCCTGCATCCAGATACCCTGGGATCCTGAGTGGTGGTGGCTTTCAGCAAGTGGACAAGATCTGCAGAGCTGCACCAAGTGGAGGAGGGGTTTGGGATCTGGTGGACAACATCTCAAGCACACTCTCTACCTGGGTACCTTGGATCAACTTGGCTCTTGGCATCCTGTGATCATCTTTGGATTACTGTGAGAACCCTCAAAGCCACCCTCAGGCCCTTTAGCTATGCTGGTCAAACCTGGCTGGAACCAGGTTTGAAGCAGCCTTCCCAGTGACTCCAGTACTGTTCCTTTGAGCCCTGCCTGGCTTAGGTCAATTAGATTTAAAGTAGTCAAGTCCTCCCCTTGCCCTGTGTTTTGCCCTTTAGGTTTTCTAGTGTAGAATCCCCTAATCCCATACTTTATTTGGTTGCTCATAATTAAACTGTTAAAAACTTTTACCTTTGCCTGCTGGTTCCATAGACCCTGGCCTAGGGTGAGCTGGGTGTCCTTTGGGGCCAACTGCCTTTCCTGTCAGTTAAAAATAGTGAACTCTGGTTGGTCCTGTCTCTCCTTCAACCCAGTGTGTGTACCCACAAACCATTTAGGTCACATTTTAACATTCCTGGTGTCCCATCTTTTTACAAGAAAACTAGTTCCCCATATATTGATGAAGTTATTTTATTTTAAACTTGCCTTAGCACAAAATATGGCAGCTGCCAACAAAAAGGAAAAGTGCCATTCCCCTAGGCTTTTTAGTTTTATGAATGTTAATCTGTTTACCAGCTTGGAATTTTGCCTCTAGGAGTGTCTGTATTCCAAATTTATTGACAGGCTTACGTTTCCTTTCCCCTCCCCTTTTGCCCAAAGATTCTAAATTAGCTCTAAACCCCCAGTTTCATCGTGAACCAAAAGTCTCTTCCACACAAAGAACAATGATCTCTTTATTTTTCAGTATCATATAAAACATGGACAAAGCTTAACATTTCTATTGACCATTAGGATTCAAATTGAATGTAAGAGAAAAAAACAAAGACTTGCCCCAACAACCTTGCCCAAAAAGGGGGAAAAGTTTTAAATAGGGGGTGGGGTGATCATAGGTTTAGTTCTCTACTTCTGGCAAGTTCTTATGGTTGATCTGTCAGTCATTTGTAAAGAGTAGCTTGAAGTCTCACCCATTTGCCATTGCATTTTATTTCTTTCTTCTTAGAATCCTGCAATAGTCTCTGCTTGGGGCAGCTTGGTAGCACAGCAGATAGAGCACCTGGCCAGCAGTTGTAAGGACCTGGGTTCAAATCTTACCCCAGATATTTTCCAGCTCTGTGACCCTGGTCAAGTTACTTGACTCCAATTGCCTAGCCCTTGCTACTCACCTTCTCTTAGAACTGACAATAATTTAGAAGGTAAGAGTTTAAAAAATAAAAATCTCTGCTTGCTTGGTATCTGGGTCTCTTACCCCATCAGGGTCCGTCCCATTCTGGGTACTGTAACTTCAGTACGGAATTTCCTTATGCTGGTAATACTGTCTGAAGACTTCTGTTTCTCCTCCTTGCTTCCCCAGTTCAAGCCATTAGGGGGTTCCAAAATGTGGGCTGCCATCTCTGAAATACAGACTTTTAAAGCTCTATATTAAGAATTCTTAAATTGGGTTTCACTGATCTCTCCAAAGGAGGCTGTGGATGGAGAAGTCTGTGAACATGGATGGGAAAAAAAGCCCCACATTTTTATTTTCACTAGCCTTTGATTTTCTTTGTAATTTCTACATAATTCTATATATAAATTCTAATTATATAAAAAATTACTATTCTGAGATGAGGTCACAGTGATTAATGACAAAAAAGTCTTGCTATATGGATATAAATTATTACCATTATCGCCATGAACAATTGTTATAATAATAATTATCTCTGACAACTGGAGAATAAAAGCATAAAAATAATTAATTAATAAAAATAGCAGCATAAAAGCAGAATAGAAAGCATCCTTCCCCACGTGGCAATCTGCAGTTTTCTGGAGACACAAGATTTCAAAGGCAGCCCGCTACCTGAGCTCGGCGCTTCGCGTCACTTCCGGTATGGTCCTTTTAGTCAATTTCTATGGCCTTGATTGCAGCTCCCGCCTCCTACTATAGTTGACCTAAGATGAGCCAGACTATGACGCTTCCAGTAACCTTCCCAGGAGTCTTAGTCAAAGTGCTCCCGGAGCACCAATGCTTGACGGAGAAAGCTTTGGGGAATAAACGGGTGAGTGGAGAGTCTTTCTCCTCCCCACGGTCCCCCGCGCCTCTGCTGGGAGGTCTTTCCTCTCAGGCAGCAGATAGTCTACTAGGGGGCGGAGCCTGAGAGGCGCTGCTAGCCCGGCTGGGCAGAGATGGCGGCTGCTGTGGCTTTGCGGGCCGCCACCCGGCTTCCCACGTCTTGGGCTGCTGGGACAGGTGAGTCCCGTAGGATCTGGGCGAGGGCGAGGCAGGGGCAGGCAGAAAGCACATGCTTAGGGTCTTTCGAGGTGAGAGGGAGACCCTGGCATGAGGGCGCCATCCTGGGGGTGCAAGGTCGAGGTTTTGTCTCGCGCATCCCCTGGGGGACCCCGGGCTGCTTAGAGGACATTGGGCGGCTTAAGCCTGCCCCAGCCTCCCGGGGCTTGCCGCGCCCCCACCGCCCCCTGGATCCCCGGGCCAGAGGGACTGAGGGAAGCAGAACCCTACCCCAGGCGCGAGGGTGACCTTGGACTCCGTTGACCTGTCTGTGCAATGGGGGCAGGGTGCAGAGCTGTCAATTTTGGAGTCATTGCATAATGATAACAGTAACAATAATAACTCGTGGCCATCTGACCTAAGCGCTTAATGTATGTTATCTCGTTTTATTTTCACCGAAACCTACTTAAGTAGATGTTAGTCCCTTTTTGCAGATGAGGACACCCAAACACAGAGACAATTCAATGTCATTCCGTTTGAGATGGGATTCAAACTCTTTCCAACCCTGGTGTCTTCTTTCCAACCCTGTGCCTCCATTCACCACACTTTATCATTTCTGAATTAAGAATCATTTTTGCCCTTTTATTTTGGATAATTATAATGATTGCTAACATTTATGTAGTGCTTATTGTTAATGCCAAGCTCTTTACATTATATGATTATTACATGTTATGCTTCATGTAAAACTATCAATTACAGTGATCACATTTGATTATTACTTAATGCCATATTACATGTAAAATGACATCATTTACAGTTATCTCATTTAATTATTAAATACGTTATAAAAGGACATCTCATTTACAGTGACCTCATTTGATCCTCATAACAACCCTGGGAGATAGGTGCTATTATCCCATTTTACAGATGAGGAAATTGAGGTAAACAGGTAAAATGATTTGTTCAATTACACACCTTGGCAGTATCTTCTGCAACATTGGAACCTGAGGTCTTCCCAACTCCAGGCATGATTGTATCTATTGCTGCACTGAGTGCAAAGTATCTTTTCCTCTTTTTGAAAGGCCCTTTATTGGTCCCAAGTCTCATTACTGTTTTTCTTAGTCATATCTTCAAATCTAATTTCCTAGTTATTACTTCAATATCTTGAGCTTTCCCAAAGACTCTTTGAAATTATCATCTTGTTAGCTGCTCTTGTCAAAAGTAGCAAACTTGGATCTCAGAAGGATAAGTAAGACTGGAAGTTGCAATTTCAATGAAAGAATTTTAATATTTTTAGCAATTGTGTCTGCCTAATATTATTTAGGGCAGGAATCAACATCCTTTGAAAAGTGCTTTGAAGGATTTCAGCCCCTATTCTGCTCTTCACTGTTGCAGTTAGTGGGGGAAGGAAGCAGTCTTATACTGTTTGAATCTTCTTAAAAGCAGAGTTAAGAAAGGATGGGAGTTAGGAGAGGCCTAGTAAGTTAGGAGAGACATAGTCTTACTGCAGGTCAGCCCTTGTCCATTATTTGATAGGCATGCTCTGTTGTAGGTTATCAAACTGATTTAGAGGATTATATTTTGAGGAAAGTATAGAGACTAGAACTGGAGAGATACCTCTGAGTGTTATCTGCAAGAAGATGATTTCTGAACCCATGGGAGTGGCTATATTCACCAAGAGAGAAAGTATAGAATGAGAAGGGGTTCCATGATAGTCCTGGGGGATGTCCACATTTAGTGATCCTAGGTTATAGATGATAATCTAGAAAAGGAGAATAAGGAATTAATTAAAAAAATTTTTTTTTAATTTTTAAAGTTTTTCCATGGTTCTATCATTCATGTTTTCTCCCTCCCCTCATGCCTCCCCCCTCCTGGAATTGACAAGCAATTCCACTGGATTATACATATATATACATATGTATGTATATATGTGTATTATATATATATACATATATAATTTCCATATTATTAATTTTTGTAAAAGAGCAATACTTTAAAACCAAAACGCCACATCACATACCCAGATAAACAAGTGATAAATCACATGTTTTCTTCTGGATTTCTACTCCCACAGTTCTTTCTCTAGATGTGGATAGCATTCTTTCTCACAAATCCCACAGAATTGTCCTGGATTATTGCATTGCTGTCAGTAGCAAACTCAATTACATTTGGTCATCCCACAATGTTACAGTCTTTGTGTATAATGTTCTCCTGGTTCTACTTATTTTGCTGCACTGATAGAATTCCATCAATTCATCATTCCTTATAGCACAATAGTATTCTATCACCTTCACATACCAAAATTTGTTCAGCCATTCCCCAGTCGAGGGGCATCCCCTCATTTTCCAATTTTTTGCTACCACAAAGAGTGCAACTATTAATATTTTTGAACAAACAGGTCCTTGTCTAGTTTTTTTATTTCTTTGGGATACATACCTAGTAGTGGTATTGCTGGATCAAAGGGCATGCATTCTTTTAAAACCTTTTGGGCATGATTTAAGGAATTCATTTTTAACTATAATTTTTTTTCTATTTCTTTTTTAGGGTATTTATGGACAAGGCAGCTTTACCCAACTACATTACCTGTGATTTCCAGTTTTACTTCGAGGGTCCCCCCTTACAATGGTGAGAGGTTCAGTAATTAAATTGGCTTTTTTATTTTGGATTGAGCTCTGATATAACTTCCCAGATGCTGCACTGGATAGAATGCTGGTGTTAGAGTCAAGAAGACTCATCTTTCTAAACTGAGACATTTAATCTCAGATACCTATTACTTCTGTGACTGAGCAAGCCACTTAAATGAGCTGGAGAAGGAAATGGCAGACTACTTCAATATCTTTGCTAAGAAAACCCCAAATGGGATCGCAAAGAATTGGTGAACAGACATATGTTATTCTGGTCTTAACTATTAAAATCATAGATTCTTTACACAGGAAGGGAACTTATAATTCAAATTTAGACTCATATTAAAGTGAAATAAACTTTTCTGGCAGAATCTCTTTTCCTGTGTAAGGAGGCTTCTTCTAGTGATCTTTTTGTGCAGTTCAGGATTAAGTAAGCAGAAAGATGCTTACTCTAGTTCTTCTTTGGATTTATTGATATTTATTCATCCCACTGCCCTTTTTTTAATCTTTGTTGCAGTATATATGAAAGAGCTGAACTTCTACAGGATATGCAAGATCTTAATGAGTCCTTTAGCATAATTTGAGTTCTGGAAAGTCCCACAGATTTAAAAAATGATGCCTAGCTTCAGGCTGAAAACTTGATACTGTTATAAGGAAGAGAGGGTTTTAGCAAGAGAGGTTGGTCTGCAGGGGAGAGTTGCAGGAGGATAAAGATTCTAGAATGTGAAAGTAGGGGTCAGACAGTTAACTCAGGTCTCTCTGGAGGTTTCTGGAGAGGGTGGCTGCTTTTCCTTAGTGGCTGATTCTATTCCCCATCCTATCTGCTGCCTTGCTGTTGTCTGCTGTGTTTCCTTATGATCCTGAACATCTGGCTATCTGACTGTAAGACCAGGTATGGGTTCCTTTTGGATCTAGGACCTTTCCTTGAGCCCTGCCAAACTGCCACAGACCACTACCTCTAATACCACCTAAGGGGGTAGCGGGGTTAGTGCAGATTTAAGTAGAGCAGGGATTGGGTTTTCTTTAGGTCAGAGAGGTGAGGGTTAGTGTAGATTGAACTCTCTGAAGACTTTTCATGAGGGGACAAATTAGAACTAGGAAATTTTAGTTAGTTGACATTAGTATTAGGGTTATCCTAATTCCCATTTATCCTTTCCTCTTAGAATAAACACAACTTCCCTGTCACTAAGTGGTCTGTGTGTTTTGGTCTCAGACCAGGCTCTGCCTGGACTGGGTTCTGTTGGCCTTCCCAAACCACAGTTAATATCCTGATACTGGCCCAATTCTATCCATCATATCCCATCTCCAATACAACCCTAATTACAATATTCATTTTCATAGCTTTTGGATATAGCTTTCATGAATAGTTGGTATATTAGCATCAGCATTGAAAATTACTTCTTAAGCCATTATTTCTGAACGTTGCTATATTGGAGCTATTCAGAAGAATTATATAAATAATAGGGTTTTTAAAAGATCATCCAGTTTTAACATTTTTCATTGGCAATATTAATAGTTATGGAATACCTTGATATACGTTTTGTTCTCTCTACAGGTAGTTTTGTATGTCAAGGAGCCAGGAGTTATCATTATACCAACTTGGCCCATGCCTTCCAGACTCAGTGTTGTATTTCTGCTCCTGGCACATTGATAGGACAACAAAGACACTATAGTTTCTTCACTAAATGTAAGTATAATAATACATAAAAACTGAGAATTTAACAAGAATGAGAAAAGTAAAGATTTTTTGGGTCTTAAATCTTGTCTTTAATTGCTTTGCTTTGGGGTTAATTGTTTAAAGATGCTCACATTACATTTGGATGCCAAAGACTTGGTTGAAAGATGAAAAGCCTGTATGACTGGGTTGTTGGTCAAGTATATGAGAGGAGCTTGGGAAATCTTACCCACAGTTTTGATGCAGTTTCAAATAATACGTTTTCTCTAGAAGTAGAAAGGCAGGGTCTCGGGGTCCTAAAATAGAGTAAAACAGTTTATGTGGAGAAATATGGATCACTAAGATCAAAATTTGCCCTGCCTCCCCCCCTCCCTTTTTCTCAGAATTAATAAGTTCCAAAGCATAAGAGTGGTAACTAGGATTAAGTAACTTGTTTAACACCAAAAATGTGTCCAATTTGCAATAAAAGAACTGAGGCAGAGCTGTGATCTGATAACTATTAAAAGGACCTGGTCCCCTTTCATGAATGAGACCTCAGATCTTCCTCAAGACCTGAGATGTCTTCTTGCTCTACAGTATACATTTTATAACCTTCAGGTTCCAGACAGTCCAGCAAGATAGCAAATTCTCATTGGTGGTCTCAAGGTCACAGTGGTGGTCTTGAGACAATGGGCAGAAGTTGGGCAATCACCTAGCAAGCAGAATCTCACCTCATGTTGGACATTCGAGGGAAATGACAAAGGATCATGGGGCTCCTAAACCAACTTGCAGACTTTACCAGACTTTCCATGGGTGGTCACAGGAGAGGTAAGGTAAGGGTCATCCCCCTCATGGGATAGATAGGGTGTATGACTGTTGCTGACTAAGGGGTCGTTATCTGTATATATTTATCTCCTGAAGTTAGGTGAAGAGAATATGTCAGAGGGTGGAGGTTTAGAGGTCTGGATGACCTTCTTCATGTTGGCATTTACTCATTAGGCCACATGGATGAAGGTCCTCTGGCTTGGACATTTTTATGGATGAGTAAATACATGCATGACTCATCATATACAGTCTTAAACCCGCTTTTTAATGGATTAAGATGTCTTATATAAGAAAGAATTCCTTTACCCTAATGTGAGTATGATATGGATCCAAATCTATATGATTAAACTTGTCCGACTACATCTGCATATAGGTATATTGAATAATCACTTAATGTAATTATTCTAAATAGAATAATACTGATTGAAATAAACTAGGGATAGATCATAACAAACTATGGATACATCATGGAAAAGTATTGTGGGCATTTGGCACCAGGTTGGGCTGGAATTCTACCAAATCAACATGGAGGACACCATCAAATTCGAGAAAGGTGGCGATGTTGGATGCAATTTGGCAGATAAGGTAGTTAGTGTAGGTTGGGCATTCAGTATCCAGGTTTCTGGTACTAGTGTGGCTGGCTTCGTGATCTATCATGAAGACACAACCACAGTTCTCTAGGGGAGGTAAGTGGTGAGAGTGTAAGTGGATAGAGTGATAAGATGCAGCTGTAGCTGGAGAAACCTGGTGGGCTGAGTAGATTAACATCTCTGGCTTTGCCTTCTTGCTATGGTGGACATGAGCACTGGAATGGAGTGGGAATCAGTTTTACCATCAAATCTGGAAAAACAAGAAGCCTTGAAGATCGCTGCAGTGATTAAGCTTCAGAGTCCTGGCCACGAGCAGGTTGATAAGCAGTGTAGCGCCCACCAGTGATAAGCCGGTAGTTCCAGCATGCAGTTTGCTAGCGATGGGGGGTCCAGGTCTAGAAACACTGCCCAAACAACCTGCTTGCCAGCCTCTGTTTCGCTGAAGAAGATATTGAATATAATTTCTTCCCCAGTGCTTTTGTCACTTAGCACCTGATGGTCATGATATCCGGATACTGTGTCCAGGGAATGTGGCTCTTGACAGGCTTGGCCAGTGTGGATATGGGCCTGAGCAACATAGATAGCAGTCCTTACTGGAGAGACCGCTGATAAAAGAAAGCTCGGCCCCAAGGCAGATGGCAGAGAATCCAGCTCTGATACAGCTGTGGGGGGATGGCGAGGCCCGGAGATGCTTAGTTTATTCAAGTAGTAGTGCCCAGGGACCAAGAGGGACCAGAGGCAGGGAGATGGTAAGGCCTGGAATGGAGTTGTTGTTGACTCATGCCATCTAGGCCCTGTGAGCAATCAAATAGCCTGGGCAAAGGGGAAGGTGTGGTGTGGGCAGCTCTTCCTACTGCCCAGGGATCCTTGATGGGTTCCGGGATGACTGTGCCAGGGGAGGGGCAAAGCTGGGAGTGTTCTGGATAACTGTATTCAACAGTAAACCTTTGGTTTTTAACCCTACTTGCTAAAGATCTTTATGAAATCCAAGGTTATCTCGAATATGTTTTGATGGCAAATGTTTTCTTCATGCTTGTCCTTGCCCCAATGGAATGTAAGGCAGGACTGTTTCATATTCATCTTTGTATCTCCAACATTTGGCAGGGTACCTAGACCATAGTAGGCACTTAATAAACGTATATGGATTAATTGTATCACCCAGAAGTCCCTTTTAAAAGGCTTTCTAGGAGACGGGTCGATAACTCATAAAACCTTTCCTTCACAGTGACGGCAGAAGAGCTATGGAAAGGGGTCTTAGCCGAGTCTGGTGCTGGAGCCAGGAAAGGAAGAGGGAAAAGGACCAAGAAGAAGAGGAAAAGGGACCTCAACAGGGGACAGATTATTGGTGAAGGTACATTTGTTTGTTCTGGTTTAGTTGTCTTTTCATTATTATCAGTAATCATTAAGATCTTTAAGAAACCAGACTGGGGCTATGAGTGCTTACTGGGCTACCTTCACCCTCATCTCAGTTTTCTTGAAAAAGTAGGAGGATATGAGTGTGGGGCCCCTGAGCTGTCCCACTGGGGGCTGAAAAAAAGACAGGGCTGGGGAGCGAGAAACAAGCCTTTGTTCCAAAGCAAATCAGGGTGGGAGTCAGTCATGGAGATGTAAAGTACTTGTACTTTTGTCTCTGTGTGTTTGTAGAGAATGTGAGCTGTTTAGGATGGAATCTTTATCTGCCAGTGGGTTGTGCATGCATCTGGCTGCTTGACATGGGAGAGGGGCTTGCCTTGCTTATTGAATCTGGGGGTCCTGAGGCTCCTGCAAGCAGAGAGGAGACCCCTGGAACTTGGGTTTAATGTGTTGTCTGTTTTACTCCCTTCTTTCTTTTCTTCTTAGCCATTTGCCATCTGGCTTCTGACCTCAACTGAATCTGCTTTCTCCAAGTTACCAGTGATCTCTTAATTCCCAATTTTGATGGTCTTTTCTCAGTCTTAAATCCTTCTTGACCTGTCTGTTGTGTTTAATGCTGGATACTTCTGGATATGCTCTCCTGTTCTGGTTTTCATGATATATTATTCTCTCCTGGATTGACTTTTGTCTGTCTGATTGCTCTTTTTTCTGTCTCCTTTTATGACTTGTTATCTTTATCTTGCCTTTCATTTTTTTTTGTTCCCAAACTTCTTTCCTACGTCCTCTTTTCTCTCTCTCTATTCTTTAAAAAAAAGAAAAGATTTTATTTATTTTTTGTTAAATTTTGCATCCTAGATCATGTCCCTCTCTCCCAGTCATACTAGAGAAGACCAACATTTGGTATCAATATCTCTGGAACCATAAAATAATATTGTAATATTGAAAAATTAATATTATGCCAGGGGTAATATTCTAAATGCGATATTTAGAAATTAGTTTGGAAATATAATATTAGTAAAAAAAATTGGTGTGGTCGCCATTTATAAAATAATTAACCCTTAAGCCACAAGGATGATAGTAGCTTTTAACAATTACATTTTAATATAAATATAGTCTAAGAAAGAAATAAAGGGGGAAAGAAATAAAAAAAAAATATTTCCTAGACTACCAGCCCATGAGAGTGTCTTCTGCCCGAGCCACCAATCTCCATAGAGAAAAAAGCCCCATTCTCCAGTTCAAAAAAAACCCCTTCTCTTCACATCACTTCCTTTCACTGTGGGCTGGTCTAACACATCTCAGGAATCAAAGTCTCTCTGACCTGGACTTGTAACCCTATGTTCAGGTTCATGCTCCTAGGGCTTGCTTGGATGAGCAGAAAGTTCATGACCGTGGGAAGAAGGGCTTCCCTTTCCACAATATACTTCTATAAATAAGTTCTTTCTCTGGACATGGATAGCATAAGTCCTTCATATTACACACAAAAGCTTGGTCATTCACAATTTCTCTTTGAACAAATATTGCTGTTACTATGTATAATATTCTCTTGGTTCTTCTCATTTCATTCTGCATTATTTCATGCAAATCTCTTCATGCTCTTCTAAAACCAAACTGATTGTCATAGTAGTATTCTATCACAATCAAATACCACAACTTATTCATCCATTCCCCCAATTGATGGGCATCCCCTTACTTTCCAGTTCTTTGCTGCCACAAAGAGAGCTACTATAAATATTTTAGAACATATATATTCTTTTTCTTTTTCCCTGATTGCTTTGGGAAACTAATAGTGCTGTTGCTCAAAGGATAAACACAGTTTATAATTCTGGGAATGATTCCAATATGTTCTCCAAAATGGTTGGATCAGTTCAGAATTCCACCAGCAGTGAATTAGTGTCCTGATTTTTCCACATCCCGTCCATCATTTGCCATTTTCCTCTTCTGTCATTTTAGCCAAACTGATAGGTGTGAGATGGTACCTTAGAGTTGTTTTAATTTCCATTTCTCTAATCAGTAATGATTTACAGCATTTTTTTATATGACTATAGATAGATAGTCTTGATTTCTTATCTGAAAACTGCCTGTTTATATCCTTTGTCCATTTGTCAATTGGAAAATGACTCATATTCTTATAAATTTGACTTAGTTCTCCATAAATTTTTTTTAAACCTTAAAAAAAAATTTTTTTTAAACCCTTAACTTCTATGTATTGGCTCCTAGGTGAAAGAGTGGTAAGGGTGGGCAATGGGGATCAAATGACTTGCCCAGGGTCACACAGCTGGGAAATGTCTGAGGCCAGATTTGAACCTAGGACCTCCCGTCTCTAGGCCTGACTCTCAATCCACTGAGCTGCCCAGCTGCCCCCAAGTTCTCCATATATTTTATTTTATTTTATTTTATTTTTTTAAACCCTTAACTTCTGTGTATTAGCTCATAGGTGGAAGAGTGGTAAGGGTGGGCAATGGGGGTCAAGTGACTTGCCCAGGGTCTGTTATAATAAAATGATACTACTCTACTAGATGTATGTAGATGAAGTATAGAGAGAGGATGGGTTGACACCTCTCTCCTTTATAACAGTTGCCCAGGCAGGCTCCTTTAGGTCAATGGATGATATCCCTTCGGGACCCACCTGGGGTTAATTAATATTATATAATGGGTAACTTGTTGGTATCTAACTGCGTCTCTCCCTTCCCAAAGAAGCTTTGAATAACCACTTCAGGAAGGCACTTCAAAACTTTGATTGTATTTAACAAAGGAGGATAACAGGATGGGATAGAGGTATTGGGAGACCCTAATTAAAATGATAATGATGAATTTCTAAACTGTAGGCAAGTGAATGAATTAAGCTGATTAGCTTCTCTCTGGTACAGCCTGGCCACAGCCAAACCAGAGCAGGCAAACTGCTGTATAATCTTTCAGCTTCTTCTTCACTAGATGAAATGCCTAACTAGTTTGAGATATCCACCCCTTTCCACCCTCTTCTTCTTCTCCTGCCCACTTCCCAGATCCCTCCCGGGCCCTGGGAAGCCTAGATATCTAAGATGATTGACTTCCTAATATCTAGGGGCAGTAGAATCAGAGATGGTGGTCTGGGTACAGGTTGTTGATGGTACAGGAACTACAGGAGGAGCTTGCAAGGTTGAGTCTGCAAGTCTCAATCCCACAAAAGACCAGGATCCACAGATCTCAGGTCTCAGGGACAGAAAGGAACCCCTGCCAGGGCTGCCAGGGTGTTTTATACCCCCCTGGGCCAACTGCCCTTTCCTGTGTCCTCACGGCCCTCTGGGAACATTCCAACATCCAACGGATCCACCTGTCAATCACAGAGTGAACTCCTGGCTCCCAGAGAGTCAATATAACAGGTCACACAGCTAGGAAGTGTCTGAGGCCAGATTTGAACCTAGGACCTCCCGTCTCTAGGCCTGGTTCTCAATCCACTGAGCTACCCAGCTGCCCCCCTCCATATATTTTAGATATGAAGTCTTTATCTGAGAAACTGGCTATAAAGTTTTCTCCCCAATTTTCTGCTTTCCTTCTAATCTTGGTTACATTGGTTTTGTTTCTTTTTAATTTAATTAATCAGAATTATTCATTTTACATCCTTTTATCTCTACATCTTGCTTATTTACAAAATATTCTTTTGTCCATAAATCTATACTCTTCTAATTGTGTTTTATGACTCTATCACGTATCCATTTTGACCTTATCTTGGTAAATGGTGTGAGATATTGGTCTAAACCTAGTTTCTGCCAGGCTGCTTTCCAGTTTTCTTGGCAATTTTTACTAAATAGTGAGTTCTTACCCCAAAAGCTTAGATCTTTTGTTTATCATGAGGTTTCTGTAATAATTTACTACTGTGTATTGTGTAGCTCCTCTATTTCACTTTTCTACTATTCTATTTTTTAGCCAATATCAGATAGTTTTGATAATTACTTCCTTATAATACAGTTGCAGAGTTTGTACTACTAGACCTCTTTCCTCTGAATTTTCTTTCATTAATTTCTTTGACATTCTTGGCCTTTTGGTCTTTGAAATGAATTTTGTTGTTATTTTTTCCTAGCTCATAAAGTAATTTTTTGGTAGTTTAAGTGGGATGGCAATGAATAAATAGATTAGCTTAAGTGGAATTGTCACTTCTATTATATTGGCTTGACCCACCCATGAACAATTAATATTTCTCCGATTATTTAAATTTTACTATTTGTATAAATTGTGTTATACAATTATATTCCTGGGTTTGTCTTAGCTGGTATACTTGCAAGTATTTTATATTGTCTGTGGTTATTTTAAATGAAATATCTCTTCTTGGAGGCCTTTGTTGGTGATAAGTAGAAATACTGATGATTTATGTGGATTTATTTTATGTACTGCTACTTTGCTAAAATATATGCTCTTTCTCAATAACTTCATCAGCTCCCTTTGATTTAACTATCATCTCTTTGTAGATGATTTCAAGATCTATAGATCCAGTCTCATTCTTTCCCTGAGTTTTAGTCCCATGGCCCCAGTTTTCTGTTAAACTTTTCTCACTATGCTCTGGAGATGTTTTAGTCTCAATCTTTCAAAACTGAACTCATTATCTTTCCCCTAAACCTTTCCCTATCACGAATTTCTCTCTGCCAGGTTCTATCATGACCTTGATAATATTTTGGACTCCTAACCCTCCTTTACCTCATCTAGCCAATTAGTTGTCAAATCTTGCTTGACCTTCTTGCTATTCTGCCAAGACACTCCATATTCTGTCTGTCTTGCACCACCTTTCCTGCATACCTGTGATGCACTCTTTTTCCTTCCTCTGTCTCACAGAATTCTTTGATTTCTTGAGGATGCAGCTAAAGTACCATCTTCTGCAGAAAGACTTTCTTGATTCTTCCAACTGCTGGTGCCTTTCCTCCCAAACTATTTTGTATTTAACTTTGTGTATATCTGTATTTATTAGCTTTATGTTGTGTGTATTTTATATGTTAAGTGTTCTCTTCTCCATTTGGAATGTAAATTCCTTATGAGTAGGAATTGTTACATTTTTTATATTTCTATCTATAGCTTTGCATGTGGTGCCTGGCTCCCAGTAGACACATAAATATTTCATTGATTGATTTGCTATAGAAGTTTTTAAAAATCTAGATTTTTAATTATAAGACAAATAATTTTCTTTCTATCTTATCTTAAGGGCGTTCTGGTTTCCTATGGCCTGGTTTGAATGCCCCTGTTTTAAAACAGGGCATGATTCAGTCAGTTGGCCAAAGAGGCAAAGAAGAACAGGAAAAGATGCAGGCCGAAATGATCCAACAGAGAGACGAGTGGGAGAAAAAGAGAAAAAGGAAGATTAAACGGGAGAGAGGTTGGACTGGAAGTTCTTGGGGAGGAATCAGTTTAGGACCCCCAGATCCTGGTCCTAATGGAGGTAATGCTATCTCTTTTTTGTTTTTCTCATAGAATATGTTTACCTTTATGATCCAAGAATGTATTTACTTCTGAAATTGTAAATGCTTTCATTTTCATTTTAAGAAAATAATTTGTATTGAACCTCACATATCAGTAAGAAAACATTTGAATATATTTGGCCAATTTTGATTACTTTTGTTTTTTAATAGACCCTAAATAGATCTTCTCCATTCACTTTGTGTATGATCAGGGAATAAATCACAGAATTTCAAGACTGGTAGAATCCTCAAAGAATGTGTTCTAACTTCCTCATGTTAAGGATGAGGATACTGAGGCCCAGAGAGGTGAAATTATTTGCTTAAGATATTATATTAGTAAGAAGCACAGTAAATGGATGCTTTCTGCTATTTTGGTTTATACTCTACATTGATCAGTCATTGAAGGAGATAACTCATAAAATGTTCACTATCTTTATAGAATTTAGAAAGGCTTTTGCAGGGATGTCTCAGGTCTCTTTAAAATAATCACAAAAAGTAGTCACTGAGATTTCATAACTTTTTTTATTTTATAGATTGTTTTCAATGTACATGTTGTTTAGACTAAGATACACATTTGAGAAAGAGCTAGAAAATGAGGCGAGAGAAGCACAACTGATGGGTGACATGTAAAAAGATGTAAAGGAAGATCCCCAGCATGTTGGGCATGGTCCTCTGTGGGAATCTGTGAAACAACATGGGGGGAAATTGCATAGAATAAATTCACTAAGTAGGTTTATGCCAATGGAGGATGGCTTTGAAGTACATTATCCTCTAGTAAGAAAAACCCAAGTCCTTCTGACTCCAAGCATTGTGCTTTGTCCACGGAGCCACCACGCTGCCCTTCTTGCTTTTGCTTCTTAACATTTTATGATCTCAGGCGGCTAGGTGATTCCTGATAGAGAGCCAAGCCTGGAGATGCAAGGTCCCGAGTTCAAATCTGGACTCAAATACTTCTGCCTGTGTGACCTTGGACAAGTCACTTAACTCCCATTGTTTATGTAGTCCTTACTACCCAACGTTCTGTAGTTTATCATCCTTTAGAGAGTAGCCTAGAGCATTGCAAGTGGGAGGAGTTTCTCTAGGCTCTTTCAGTCAGGGCTTCCCCCAAGCCTTTCTGACTCAGAGGCTACTCTTCAGCCATGTTGCCTGCCCAGAAAGTGAAGGTGGATTATAAAAACAAGCTTAAGTCAACTTTCCCAGAAAATCAGACTTCCTGACACTCTGATGCTCTTTCTGCCATACTTAGGATTTTTAACCTGAATTCTATTATCTTGGCTTTAAAAAAAATACTTTAGTAACTCATTTGGTTATCATTGGTTTTCTTTGTAGTCTTATATGTTTTATTTTGTGTTTCTAAAAACATGGTTCTGAGCAGGAGTCCCTAAACGTCACTAGACTGCTTGCTAAAGGTATCTAAGACACAGAGAAGGTGAAAATCCCTTGTACCATACTATATATACCTCTTTGGTTCTTAATTTTTTTAATCCACAAAAGGAGACAAGAAAAAAGAACACAACCCTTCCCTTCTGTCTTAGAACTGATAGTAATTATTGGTTCTCAGGCAAAAGATCAGTAAGCACTGGGCAGTTGGGGTTAAGTGATTGTGTATTTTTTTTTTTTAAACCCTTAACTTCTGTGTATTGGCTACTTGGCGGAAGAGTGGTAAGGGTGGGCAATGGGGGTCAAGTGACTTGCCCAGGGTCACACAGCTGGGAAGTGTCTGAGGCTGGATTTGAACCTAGGACCTCCTATCTCTAGGTCTGGCTCTCAATCCACTGAGCTACCCAGCTGCCCCCTTGTGTATTTTTTAAAAAGTGTATTGATGTAACTTTTTTGTATCATTATCAATACTAACTCCTTCCTTCCACAAATAGAAGCCCTTCCTTATAACAAATACCTGTAGCTGACCAAAGCAGGCCAATGCTCGGTTATGTCTGAAAGCATATGCCGTGTTCTGACCTCTGATCTGTCATCTCTGTCAGGAGGTGAGATGGCTCGCTTCATCTTTGGTCCCCAGAAATCATGAATCCCAGCACCGATCAGATTTCTGAAGCTTTACAAGGTGTTTTCTTTTACATGATTGTGGATAATTGTATAAATTGTTCTCCTGGGTCTGCCCACTTCACTCTGCATCAATTCATACAAGTCAGGTTTCCCTTAAGCCATTTATTTCCCATAAACTTTCTGGCAATAACCTTCCATTATATGTCTTTCTACTCCATAATTCGTTCAGTTGTTCCCCACTTTGTTTTTGTTTCTTTGCTACTAAGAAAAAATGCTGATTTTCCTCATAAAGCCTATGTCTCATCCCTTTGTTTCCTGTTTATCGAGCTCTGGGGGCTCCCTATTGCCTTTGTAGAAGCAGTGAAAGGGGCAGTAGGTAGTGTTGGACTCAGATTCAAGAAGCTTGGATTTGAATCCTGCCTCAGACTGTGTAAATAGAATTAGCAATTTACTTAGGTTGCTTTCTGCTTTATGGCCATTTTTTAAGAGAGATGCCTAGTTGGAATAATGATTTGGAATATGAACTATTATGTAGGCAAATTTACATAAATATCTTCTTTTATCTCAACAGAAACTTACGAAGATTTTGATACCAGAATAATTGAGGTAAGCTTTTATTTGTCAAGCATTCAAAAAACATTTTCAATGTATAATACCTGTGGACCTCTCACCTCTAAAAAACTATTGATTACTGGTGTCTTTTAATTTTTTTTCTTTTGAATCTCACTTCATATTATATCCTGCCACTTTACTGAAGTTAAAATTTGGATGTTCAAATGTCAAAAATTCCAGAGTCAAAATGTTCAAATTTTGGAGTCAGAATATCAGAGTTGAAAAATGAACATGTTAAAGTCATCATTTGGAAGTTAAAATGTTAAAATTTGAAAGTAGTTTTGAAGGAGAGATGTGAACATTTGGGAGTTAAAATTCAGAATTAAAATATTAAAAATCTGAAATCAAATTTTGAGTCAAATGTGAAAATTTGGGGGTCAAAATTTAAATCAAATTTTACAATTAAAATGTCAAAACTTGAGAGTATGAAAATTGGAAAATTTTGAGGTCAGTATTTCAGAGAGGCCATGTCAAAATTTCAAATTCAGAAACTGGGAATTCAAATGTCAAAATTTCCTAGTCAAAATCTGGGAGTCAATATATTAAAATTTGAGAGTCAGAGAATTGCTGTTTAAAGTTATCATAATTTAAAAAAATATGAGAGCCAAAATGTCAAAACATTGAAATAAATACTGGGGAGTCTATATGAGAAACTTTAAAATCAAAATGTCAAGCAATTTTGAAGCCCCAACTATGTGTTAGGCACTAGACTAAGCTCCAAGGCTACAATGATTTAAAAAAAAACCCCAACTTTTGCTTTTAAGGAGAAATGGGGAAAATAACCCCAGCCCCAAAAGGATTAGGAAAGGCCTTGTGGAGGAAGTGGGACTCGGCTGGGCCCTGAAAGAAATGAGGGATTCCAAGAGACAGAAGAGGAGAGAGACTCCTTTCTGGGCTTAGGAGCAAAGTTGCAGACACCAGGTGGAATATTTGGGGTGCGGAACAGTAAGCAGGCCAGAGTGTATGAAGTGATGCGATATGTAACAAGTCCAGAATTATACTTTAGGAATATCAGTTTGGCAGCTGCGTTGAGGATAGGAGGGGAGAAGAAAGGGAATAAGCATTTATATGTCACTTGCTGTGTGCTGGGCACCATGCTAAGCTCTTTACAAATATTATATCATTGGTCCTTATGATAACTATGCAAGGGTAGGTGCCCTTATTATCCTCATTTTACAGTTGGAAAAACTGAGGCAAATAGAGGTTAAGTGGCTTGCCCAAGGTCCCATAGCTAGTAAGTGTCTGAAGCCAAATGTGAACTCATTTTCCCGATTCCAGGCCCAGCACTGGATGGATTGGAAAGGACAGAAACTGGATGAAAGGGGTTCATTAGGTGACTATTGTACATCTAGGCAAGATGTGTCCATGTAAGTAGAGGAAAAGAAACAGATGGAAGAGAGAGTGAAGGTAAATTTAATAGGACAAGGCACCTGTTTAGATTGGATGGGGGAGGGTAGGGAGGAGTTGAGGAAGACATTGATTTTGCTAATCTGGGTGACTAGAAGGATGGTTGTGTCTTCAGGCTGAGTAGAGAAATTCAGAGGAGGGGTTGGTTTTGAGGGAAAGAGCTCTGTTGTAGATATAATGAATTTTTGGTCCCTTGGGACATCCAGGAGAAGAAACCCAGCTAACATTTCTGGGTTGTTTGGAATTCAGGAGAGGTTGGAGAAGTCACCAAGATGATGGGAGAAGATCGTTGAACCCATAGGAGTTGATGTGATCACCAAGAGAGGGCAAGGCCTGGGTACACTGTGCTCACAAAGCCCTTTGTTTTTCAGGTAAGAAGTGTTTTCAATATGACGGCCAAAGAAGGAAGGAAGAAATCCGTGCGGGTCCTGGTGGTAGCTGGAAATGGAAAAGGAGCTGCAGGTGAGTCTAGTCTGAGAATCCTGTGTCAGGACATTAAAGAACGTTAAGGCTGCCTTTAAAAAAAAAAAAGTTTATAAGCAACATTTACTATGTGTCTGGCATTGTACTAAGAAAAAAAATTTGATTCTTGTTTTACATAATCATAGCTTAGAATTAGGATATTTTGGGATTTCTAAAAATTAAAGATTTCCATTTTATATATAAATTAAGAACTGATTTACAAATACCGTTTTCTATTTTGATTGAGTTTTTTTTTAAACATTTATTAATATTCATTTTTAACATGGTTACATGATTCATGCTCCTACTTTCCCCTTCACCCCCTGCATCCCTCCCACCCATGGCCGATGCACATTTCCGCTAGTTTTGTCATGTGTCCTTGATTAAGACCTATTTCCAAATTGTTGGTAGTTGTATTGGTGTGGTAGTTTCGAGTCCACACCCTCAATCATGTCCGCCCCAACTCGTGCATTCAAGCAGTTGTTTTTCTTATTTTGATTGAGTTTTAAAATCTTCTTTGTCATACTTTATCCTCCCCATTACTTATTTCAACAGTTGAAAAAATTTATCTTTATTTCTATTGTTGCTTTTTTTGACACCACAATAAATTTGAATTAACTACTCAAATATGTTTCATTTAGTTTTCTGGTTAACTTAGATTGAATTCCATATAAAGTTTAATAATGATTTTTCTGAATATCTATATATCTATATATCTATGTCATTTTCAGTGTTTATAATCCTTTTTGGATATATCAGATATTCACAGTTGCTTTCATTTTGAGGATATTTTTTGATTCTTGGGAAATAAATTTATCTATCTCACCTAATATCATCATAACCTAAATATGTTAGGTCAAGTTAGACATTCAAGAAATGTTCAGCATTTGAATACCCTATAGACACAGACAGATTACTCCTCCCACCCCAAGTCCATATCCTCCCCATCCCCAGTTATCCCACATTTTCTACACTATTTCATGTAATAGAAAAATGAAATATTTGGATGCCAAACATGTGTTTTACTATCATGACATTTTCTGAGCCACGGAATGAAATAAAAGCTATTTGCTTAGGCTGAGAATTTTTTTCTTTTCATTGATTCTTTTGCTTTTTTTATTACAGGTTTTGCTGTGGGAAAAGCCCCTGACCGGGCCAATGCATTTAGAAAAGTATGTAGATTTCTTCTTTTTTTGAATACTTAGAGATTTATAGGCACTTAGATTACATTCTCTCATTTTATTTGGGGGAGGGGTGGTATCTGGTGGGCTTACTAGAAAGGTCAATTATGTTTATCCTATAAATAGCTATTTCAAAAGTTTAATAATTAACATTAGTAATAAGTATGCTTAAAAAAGATAAGATCATTGTTTTATAAAATTGGTTTTGAGAGAAGGGCAGAGTGAAGATGCCAGCTTAGTAGCAAAAGCTGAATCGCTCTGAGAATCCTCTGAGAAATGGCTTTGAGGCTTGAGAAATATAAATTATAACAAAATGTAATTTTTTTCTTGGTCTCTTCTAGGCAAAGAATAAAGCGATTCATTATTTGCATTACATAGAAAGATATGAAGACCATACAAGTACGTACTTTTAACTTTTAGCATCTGGACATTGTGATTTTTAAGACTGGCAAGATAGTGTGCAGTATTAGATAAAATTTCTCCTTGGACATTATTGTTCAGGTAGAATCCTTCTTTAATATCTCAGGGATGTTTGGTACTACATGACATTGACTGCCCGCCATGTGTCTTGGCCCACTGCTGCTGCTTAGGATCTCTGAGCTCTTTGAAAGCAGGGGTGGCGTATGTCTTTGTATCCTTAGTACAATGTCTATAGTGTTGGATAAATACTTGTTGATTGATTTTTTTTTTCTTAAAACCTGTACCTCTCTTAGAATTGATACAGAGTATTGGTTCCAAGGCAGAAGAGTGGTAAGGGCTAGGCAATGGGGGTTAAGTGACTTGTCCAGGGCCACACAGCTGGGAAGTATCTGAGGCTAGAATTGAACCCAGGACCTCCCATCTCCAAACCTGGCTCTGTATTCACTGACCCACCCAGCTGCCACTTGTTTGATTTTTCGTTGTCCATATCTTTCCTTTTCCTAGTTAAACCTCTAGAAAAGGTTCTCTCTGTTAGCTACTTCTATTTCCCCTCTCACTCATATTCCGTTGCAATATAGTTTCAATGGAAATGGTTCTCTAAAGTTACCAGGAATTTCTGTTCTCTTTTCTTTTGGGCCCTTGGCAGCATCTGACCCCCTCATCTACCCTCTCTTCCTAGATGCTCTCTCCTCTCTCAGATGGCTCAGTACTGCTCTCTCTTGGTTCTTCTCCAAGAGTCTAACCGCTCCTCAGTCTCTTGTTCCGGATCGTCCTCCCCTTCCCACCCCCTCCCTATGGATGTGCTTCGAGGCTCTCTCCCAACGGATACCCTTATGGGAGGCAGCCTCCACACAGGCGTCCAAAACATGCTTCTGTCCCGGAAACTTCGGAGGCTCCCTCCTGCCTCGGCAGCCCCAGCGTCATCCGTCCCTCTCCTTGCCCTCTGCTGTCTTGTCCCTCTGGCCTCTCCTGCTTGCTGATGCTCATGGCAGCACCGTCTCCCAGCTCTGTCTCAGTGACGCCTGCCCCTCATACCTGGCACATCTGCCTCCTCACATCCGGAAAGCATTTCCTGGCACATAGTGGGTGCTTAATAAATGCTTGTTCCCCTTCTCAACCCTCCCCCATTCACAATTCCCAGTTCTGCATGAGGCCTTTCCTGATCCTCTCATCTGCTTTGTGTCCCCCCCAAACCCCCCACCCACCCACCAAAAAAAAGTTATATTGTATTTATTGTGGTTATTTTTGAAGGAAATTTAGATGTGTATGTTTCCTCAAGAGAATGTAACTCACTGGAGGGCAAGGACCCTTTCATTTTTGTCTTCGACTCCTCTGTGCTTGAAACAGTCCTTGGCACTTAGACCAGGGAAGGGGTTTAATGGGTGTTTGTCGACTGATTGATTCCTAAATCTTGGTCAGCAGTCAGTCAGCTCTCCTTTTGATGTGATCTGCTTATATTTGGATTCCTGGGAATGTTACTCATTTTCCACTTGCTTAAAAATTTTTTTTTTGTATTATAAATGTGACAACAAACAGGAGCATTTTAATATATATATGAAGAATATAAAAGGAGATTGTGAAACTGAACTAATTTTGTTTTGAAAAGCATATGCTAAATTCAGCATTAGTGACAAAATTTCTGTGTCTCCTTCAGACCTTTTTTGGTTTCCTTCTCTATATATTTAAGAATAGTTTTTTTATATCTTTTCCCTTTTCTTATACCTCTTTCCCAATCTCCTAATTCATCCATTCTCCTTTTTAACAAATAAGTATAGTCAAACAAAACAAATCAACTTGTGGGAAATACCTGAAAGTATAAAGTAAAATATTTTTGAGTTTGAATTATTGAATTTTGTTTGTTTTGGGAGGCTAGAGCTAAGTGGTCCGGTGGATACAGAACCAGACGTGGAGATGGGAGCTCCTGGACTCAAATGTGGCCTCAGACACTTCTTAGCTGTGTGACCCTGAGCAAGTCACTCCCAATTGTCTACCCTTACTGTTCTTTTGCCTTGGAACCAATACACAATATTGATTTTAAGACAGAAAAAAAAAGATTAAAAAAAATCTCTGTATCTATCTATCCCTCTATCTATCTCTCTAACTATCCATCTGTCCTTCCATCTATCCATCCATCCATATATGTCTATGTAAATCTCTTGGTGGATAGCTGTGTGGGGGTGAAAGTGATGGGAGGAAGGTAGGAAGGTAGGATGGATGGGAGAAAGGAGAGAGGAAGGTAGAGGAAGGGAAAGGAAGGTAGAGGAAGGGAAAGGAAGGTAGAGGAAGGGAAGGAAGGTAGAGGAAGGGAAGGAAGGTAGCGCCCCCAGCCCCCAGGCAGGGGAAATTGACCAGAGCCCTTAAGTGAATGATCAGAGAGCAACTTTAGGGTCTGAATAGTTGGGTTTTATTTTAATTAGAAAGGGAAGGTCTAAGGAAAACTAGAATGTAGGAAGAAAGGGGGAAAAGGCACTAAGAGAGAGATCAGGGTCTCAGGATAGAGTGCTGCTTCCGGGGTGGAGAGAGCAGACCCTCCTGGGTAGAGAGAGAGAGAAAAGGTGCCAAACTTTCCCTTTTATACTTTCCCTGACACCTCCCCCAAAGGAAGTGGGAGGTGTTGGGGGAAGTTGTAGCAGAGAGAGTCCTGGAAGAAGTAGTCTTCCAGGGCTTACAACTATTCCAAATGACACAGCTGTTTCTAGTTGAGATAGTTTTGTGAACTGTCAGTTTGTTTTGTGGAAATTTCAAGTTTTTCAGAGTAACAGGTTGCCAGAAGACATCAGAAATTATTTTCTGCACCCTCATATCACCATAAAATCCAATCTCAGCCTCTACTTCCAACTCTAACATTATAGCAATACTGAATGTAGATTTTTAAAAAAAATTAATGAACTACAGAAAGGAATTAGGTAGACTGATAATATTGTGAACTTCTGGTTCTCCCTTCTTCCTTCTCACAGCTTTTTCCTCTGTTTGAGTAGCCACAGAAATCCCGAAGGAGCATGAGATCATAGTCTGAGAGCTGAAAGAACCTTAAAGGTCATCAAGCCCCACATTCAATAAAAGCCAGGATTTAAACTCAGATCCACAGACTCCAAATTCATCCCTCTTCCTAATATATCACTTTGTTTCCCAGCGACAGCAGCTCGAACAAGCACCAAAGGAAACTTAAGGGCCTTTGGTGTTTTGGTGGGCTTTGTGACCCCAGCAAAATCACATTCCTCCCTTGGCTGTTTTTCTTCTGGACCCCTTTTTAATTGTATGCCCCTCCTTCACATTGTCCTGAATTATGAGCAAATGTGGCATCAGTGTCTGTGAGCAATTTCCTGATCAAACCCATACATGCAATTTTGTGTACTTCTGTGAGTGGATAGAGGTGTTTTTATATTATTCCATTTAAAAGTAAACAGAAAAAATTTATCAATCTCCCTAACTCCTTTCTTTTGCAATTAATAGAATAAGAGAAATCAACATTTAATAATTGTTTCATAAATTGTTATTCATTCAGGGTGAGTATAAATCTGTTATTTATGAGGCTAAGTTTTGTCTTTGATTATAGATGCTGTGGCCTTGTGTCTAACTCCTTCCTGCCTCTTTTTGTTTCTCTAGTTTACCATGATATTTCTTTAAGATTTAAGAGAACACATATCAAGATGAAGAAGCAGCCCAGAGGTATACAAGACATGACTGATTTTGGGTGATTGAGGTGGGAATGGGGGAGTAAAATGGAGGTGCTTGGAAATAAAATAACGAATCTGAGCTGTCCAGTGTTGCCTGTGGCCAGTTGAGGATAAATTTGGATAAAACCAAAATTCCATTTTTTAATTCACATTCCTCTAAACCTCCCCCTCAAAAAAAAAGAGCATACACACATACTGAGACAAAACTAAGAAGGGATGAGACTTTGAAGAAGATAATGAAGGATAATTTCAAGCTATGGATTACTTTGTAATGGTATCACTGCTAATTTTTAAACACGAAAACGTTAAAGACATATTTTTAAGTTAAAGGGGTAAGAACACGTGTTACTGATAGGTTTGGGAGTCTAGGAAGTAGTGTTCCATCCCAGACCTCACTGCTTTTTGTGAATTAATTTTATTGTGGCTTGGAATGACCCCAAGTTCTCAAAAGGCCATAGGAGGGAAGGGCAGAGCTGCAAAGGCTCTAAGTGACAAACTGGTCTGGTAACAGGTTCATCACCAGGTTTGGTCACAGAATGCCTTGTGTTTTGGCTACAGCGACTTTCAAAGGTGTGTGACCAGTGTCAGGGAAGGAAATGTTTTCATCCTAATGTTGATAAATAAAGCCTGAAGCATTAATAAAGCACACTTTATGGATTTCATAACTAGGAACAGTTTCATTAAGGAAAGTAGAAAATAATTAAAATAGTACATGCTTTATGGCATTTTTTTTAACATCTTACTTTTAAATTCCAATTAAAAGCCATACCCAACAAAAACTATTTATTTCGTCATTTGAAAAAGTATTTATTTTTATATCTGGACTTTAAGATATAGGCCTTTATATATTTGATTATCACAATTTCATTTGTAGCCTAAAATTTTCTATTTCTGGAGCTTTGCTGTCTTCTCTGTTTCAGTCATACGAACTTAAGTGTGGAGCTTCAAGGTGCTCTAGTCCAATAGGCCAGTGAGTGGCTCAGTAGATTAAGTGGTTGGCTTGGAATAAGGAAAACTCATTTTCCTAAGTTTGAATTTGGCCTCAGACACCTATTTAGTGGGTGACTTTGGCAAATCACTTAATCCTGGTTGCCTCAGTTTCTTCATCTATAAAATGAGTTGGAGGAGGAAATGGCAAGCCACTCAAATAGTTGCCAAGAAAACTCCAAATGGTGTCATGAAGAGTCAGAAATGATTGAACAACAGCCAAGTCCTCTTTTTTTACAGATGAGAAAACTTGAGAACCAGAGGGGTTGAGTGACTTGACCAAGGGCATACAGGTAATAAGTAATTAGAACCAAGATTTGAACTCGGGTCCTTCATTCCAAATCCATTGCCCTTGCCACCATATTATGGGGTCTTTTCACAAAATCCTGTTCTGCCTTTAGAACATATGAATGAATAATAGATCCCTAAAACTGACACAGCTTGCTGCCTAGAGCATAGTAGCCACTAAGACTGCATTGTTCTGCAATCTTAGGAGCAATGGAAGGAAATCTTGCTGATACCTTGGAAATACCATTAATCATTTATAAATTTCAGTCCCATCATCAGTAGATATTAAGTGCCTGCTATGTGCCAAACACTAGGGATACAAATAGGAAAAAGAAAGACAGCTCTTACCCATAAGGAGTTTACAGTCTAAGGGGAAAAGAGCAATAAATAAAGGTAGAGAATGAGGAGTGAGGCATTGGCTGCTCTATGAACCACCTTTGAATGAAGGCTTTGGGAATGGAATTCTTTGTTCCTTCATGGGAGTTTCATGAATTATTTCCTACTCTCCTGGGAAAGCCATTTGGGATCATGATAACCCCTTTCTTGATTGGAAAAATCACTTTACTCTTGATTTTGGTAACACAAATAATTCTATAGAAAGAGTACAAAAATGTTTTCATGGTTCTTTAGGCTCCAGGTGACCTGGAAGTAGAAGATATTAGGCAGCTTATTAAATGATAATTTGTTTTTGCCACCCACAAATCTAAAACAACGAGGAAACTAATGTTTAGAAGATCTGACCAAATGCAAAAACCTAGTAGATTTGGACAAATATGTTTTATTCACTTCAAAGCAGATATTTTAGTCTCTATAACCTAGTCCCTGTAGCATGTATTCTATTTTGTAGCCATGAGAATCATCCTCGAGGTTCTAATACAATTTGAAATAATAAAAATGAACATCCTTAGAACATTTTCTAATGATCTCATGTTTCCTTTAACGTGAGACATATGGAATTAAAAAAAAAAGTAAATGAAACTAATGTTCTTCTTTGCCTGACTGGCTTAAAAATGAACTTACCTCTCGTATAGCAATTCTTTTATAAAAAAAAAGGTGTATTTTTAAAATTCTGAATTTGAAAACCACCAAAATATAATAATAATAATAATAGAAAAGCCACCAAAATATATTTCTATATACCTCACATCACAAAAGAAGATTTTAGATGAAACTGTACATGTTTTTTATGGCCCTTCCAACATTGCCATTTTCCCTTTTTGTCATGTGAAAGCTTGGAGTTGTTTGATTTATATTTTTCTCATTATTAGTGATTTGAATAATTTTTCATATACTTGATAATAGCTTGATTTCTTTCTTTTGAGAATTGCTTCTTCATAGCCTTGATCCTATTGGAGCATGGCTCTTGTTCTCAAATATTTGTCTCAATTTTCTTTTTATCTTGGGGATCAAACCTTTAAAAGAGAAATTTGCTGCAGATTTTTTTCCCCCTAGTTAATTGTTTCCCTTCTAATTCTAACTGCATTGCTTTTGTTTTTGCAAAAACTTTTCAGTTTTCTGTAAAGATAATACTATTTTGGAGTTACCAATTTGTGTGTAAATATTTTTCATTTTTTCCAGGTCATGGTCTCCATTGTCATCGAGCCATTATTACAATTTGCAAGTTAATTGGAATTAAAGATATGTATGCAAAGGTTACTGGATCACGCAATTTAATTAATCTAACCAGAGGACTCTTTCATGGATTATCAAAACAGGTAGATGTTATATAGAGTCTAACATGGTTTGAAAAATTTGGATTGTATTCATTATTTTTAGTATCACATAAAGTGAATACTCAATTAAAAATTATATTATATTGGGCAGCTGGGTAGCTCAGTGGAGTGAGAGTCAGGCCTAGAGACAGGAGGTCCTAGGTTCAAACCCGGCCTCAGCTACTTCCTAGCTGTGTGACCCTGGGCAAGTCACTTGACCCCCACTGCCCACCCTTACCACTCTTCCACCTATGAGACAATACACCGAAGTACAAGGGTTAAAAAAAAAAAAAAGTTATATAAAATGTTATACTCACTTAAATGTTTCTTATTTTGGTTAATCTGCATTCTCATTTGAACCCAACTGTAACTCTGTAAGGTAGATTCTGTAATTATCTTTTTTTTAAAAAAAAAAATTTTTTTTTTTTAAATTTTAAACCCTTAACTTCTATGTATTGACTTATAGGTGGAAGATTGGTAAGGGTAGGCAATGGGGGTCAAGTGACTTGCCCAGGGTCACACAGCTGGGAAGTGTCTGAGGCCGGATTTGAACCTAGGACCTCCCGTCTCTAGGCCTGGCTCTCAATCCACTGAGCTACCCAGCTGCCCCTGTAATTATCTTTTTTCAAATGAACAAAACTAGGACTCAGGGAGGTTTAGTGATTTGCCCAAGGCCGCATGGTTATTCTCTTAGCTAGGATTTGTTTCCACATCTTCCTTTCTGCAAGTCCAGCATGTTTCTGTATAGTGACTTTGAATTTTTAAAGTCCAAGGCATCCACCGTACCATTTGATCTTCATGAAAATGTGGTGAGATAGAGAGTGTAATGGGTAAAAAGGGGTTTTGATTGGTAAATATTAAATAAAAAAAACCCCTTTGTTTGGTCGCCAGGGGATTGAACAATTATCAATCCCCAATTAAAGAATAACCTCAAGTTAAAATGCGTTTTATGGAAAATTTATTTACAAATGAGAAGAGGAAGAAGAAATAAGGAAATAAGAGAGAGGATAAAATAGGGTAAGTAATCTAACACAGTAGGTAGTTTGCTCTGATCCCCTAGTTTGATCCAGGTAGATCTAATTTAGCCCTCAGGCAAGAGAAATCTGGCCTTGAATCCAAGGCCAGAACTCAGAGGACCAGAGGCCTGAGGGGCCCAAGAGCCCCGAGGCGAAAAGCTTCAGTCACAGAGTCTCTTTGAAAGGGAAGTTCCTTAAGAGAAGTTCAGGAAGATTCAGTCTTTACACTCACCACGTGGAATTCCAAAGGAAAGATTAAGAACAGACTCACCAGCTTCAGAGCTCCTTCAGGTCCCATTCACAACCTAGAAGACCCAGCCCAGCTGAGTGAGGTCTTTTTAAAGGGGCCTCTTTTGTGTCACTTCCTGTGGCCTCCTCTTAGTTAAATGTCCAATCACAACAGACGCTTTTCTTAGGACTGCCCAAGAGGCAGTCAGTAAATTCTGATTTGTTACTCTAGCACACATGGGTTACAGACAACCCAAATTGTGGGTTAAATGGAGATGTTTTCACCTTTGGTGATTAAATCTAAAGATGGGCAGGATAGATTTAATCTCATTATCACAATAGTGTAAGAAATTGAGATCTCCTGAGGTAGTGACTTCCTCTTGGATAGGCAGCTGGTAGGTGCATGTAGCAGTAGGTGGTGGAGTTGGGCTTCTAATCTAGAACTTTATCCAGAGATCCATTTGTTTGAATCCTGCCTCAGACACTTAGTGGCCAGGAAAGTTGCTAAACGTCTTAGTCTGTTTCCTCATCTGTAAAATAAGAATAATAAAAACACCGACCTCATGGGCTTGTGAGAATCAAATGAGATGATGTTTGTAAAGGCTATTGCAAACCTTCCGGAGCCACATGGATATTACTGGTATCATCAGCATCAAAAATTATAGGCAATCTCCCCTGATAGTAGTTGTGCTATTAGGATCTGTTGATTGGGACACTGTGATGTGATGACAGTTCGTTTTAATTCAATTCAGCAAACATTTATTGAGTGCTTGTTAGGAGTGAATTAAAAAGCATTTGAGTGCATGCTGTGTCCAAAGCCCTGGGTTAAATACTAGAGTTAGCAACAGAAGCAGTAATCCCTGATCTCAAGGAGCTCATGTTCTAATGGGGAGAATTTAACTGCAAATCAGAAAGGGCTCCCTGGTCTTTAGGCTGTTCTGACAAAGCAGATGGCACTGTATCTTTAATGTCATTTTCATGAACAAAACTGTATCCATTTTTGATATTGAACCATTTGACAATCTAGGACTTTGATGGAAAGAACATTATTTTTGCTGTCACTGCAAAAAAATTTTTTTTAAAACAAAATGGCCCCAAAATGCTGTGGTAATAATGGAGGAGAGAAGCCTGGATACCAAACCAACATAATTTGAACTTTAGTGAAACACATGCCAAACCCAGATCCACAGACACTCACTCCCTTCTTCATTTCCTAGTCTTTGCCGTCTCTCACCTTGACCGTCTAACATGCATCTAGGACAGAAGGATGCCCAATTGTAATTTAAAATAATGCAGTGACACTTGGCTGTCAAATTTCATCTTGGCTTTGGGATCTTCCTTCATTGTGAGTATTTCTTAGGAATTTAATCATCAACAAACAAGAACCTTCAGTACACAAGAACAAAAAAAGGGTTACATACATAAATTTTTATTACAGTTTTCTTTAAAAGTACATGAAAATCAATATGCTAGCCCTAACAGAATCGGCCTGTTCATATTTGTTTCTTCTCAGTTGCACTCTAACTTTTTTCATTTTTTTTTGTCTTGTATAGGAAACTCATCAGCAGTTGGCAGATAAGAAAAGTCTTCATGTTGTTGAATTCCGGGATGAATGTGGTCCCCTGCCCATAGTGGTTGCTTCTCCTCAAGGAGCAATTAGAAAAGAGCCTGAACCCGAACTTGAGGTTCCAGATACCAAATTAGACTGGGATGAAGTTAGGATGAGTCAGGGAATGAAAAAATCAGTTTGGGCGAACTTGAAGAGAGCAGCAACCTGAGCATTCATTCACCTCTTGGAGCTAAATTAAGGTCCAAAAGGGGCAAACAGAAAAGATTCAACTAAACTGTGCCCTGAGATTGACTTTCCAGAAAAAGTAAAAGTCCCAGGTGAGGATGGCGCAGCTGTCACTGGATTGAATGCAGCTCTTCGTTTTTACTGTATCTGGACTTCTCAGTGTATTGTTGAATTTGCTGGCAAGTTGGGTTTTAAATTCTGGGTATTTTCATACATGCTCCAGTCAGAAGCTCCCTTTTTATAGAATGTGAGACTCATCAGTTCAGTGTAACATTATGTAATGAAATATCCAAATAAAACTGATTCTGATTTTTACAAAATTCAATTGAAAACTCCCTCAAACTCTGCCATTCGTTTTGTGTGAAGTAATTATTCAGGGAGCTTGGCTCCTGTGCACCCTGGTGGTAGATCAGAGGAGTCCAGTGACACAGCATGTCCCAAGGCTGGACTCCTGGGTTCCTGGTGAGGGTGGACATTCCAAGTGACACCAGGACAGATTCGGAGCCCATAAACCAGTGCAGGAAGTGGACTCTGTCCCTTGTTTTTTGTATGAGTCTTTGGTCTTGAGGGGTTTTGTTTCTTTTCCTCTGTCTCTCTCTTTCTCTCCCACCCTCTCCCTCTCCTGTCCAGGCTCCAGCTTATCTTAGTTCTTGATCTTTCACAAGAGGCATCTTGGCCATCCAGCAAAATGGAGAATCAGATCTAGAAAGGTTTTGCTCTTTGTCTCTCAACCTCTATCAATCTCATGCTTTACTAATAAATGCTTATAAATCTGGTATTTATAATAGTTTGTTTAATAATAACTGGCCTTTTCATAATACAACTACTACCAGGGGCTATGTCAATAATATCTCATTGGATCCTCAAAACAATCCTGGGAAGTAGATGCTATTATTATCCCCAGTTGACAGATGGGGAAACTGAGGCAAACCGCCATTAGATGATTTTCCCAGCTGGTATATGAAGCTGGATTGAAATAAAGGTTTCCTGGGGCAGCTGGGTAACTCAGTGGAGTGAGAGTCAGGCCTAGAGATGGGAGGTCCTAGGTTCAAATCTGGCCTCAGACACTTCTCAGCTGTGTGACCCTGAGCAAGTCACTTGACTCCCCATTGCCCACCCTTACCACTCTTCCACCAAGGAGCCAATACATAAAAGTTAAGGGTTTAAAAAAAAAAAAAGATCCAAAAAAAAAAAAGGCTTCCTCCTGTCCCAGTGCTCTTCCCACTGCACAACAAGGCTTTCTACCAGCTTTTGCCTGTATCTTAGAGAAAGCCTCAGGGGGTTTTGGTTTCTCTGCTAGTTCTATGGAAATCATCTTAGTAGCCCCTTCATTCTTTAATACAGGTAGAGAATTCTCTAGCTCCTTTTTAAGTCCGCTGAACATCTATATTCACCATAACAAGGAAGTTGGTGAAGGCTATTCTGATACTAATATGTGATAAGTAGAAGGGTGGGAGCTAGATGGTTGGGAGGCAGTGGGGCTTGGTGAGAGTTTGGGACTTTGGTTCTCTTGTTTTTGTTTTCATTTTTCTTTTTTTTTTTTTTGTTATGAACTTAGCCATTAATAAACATGAATATTTCATTATAAAAAAAACAAAAAAGGATGACAACTTTTGTTATGTATAGTTTGCTTTTTTAAAGTGCATATTAAATTTAACATGGTAGTAACAAAATGGCCATATTTGTGTCTCCTGGAAGTTTTTATTTTCTTCTGGGTGCTTTTAATATTTCAATTGATTTTTTTTTCATTTCTCTCACTAATTGAACCATCTTCCTTTCCTACATGGGAGTAATAAGAATAAGTGTAGTCTAATTCTCCCTGAGTGTTCCCAAGGAATCCTTTGGCTAAGGAGATCACTGAAAGGAGAATGGCTTTGGCCTGTCTCCTCAGGTGAGAGATCAAAGCCCAGTGGATAAAGGTGTTAATAACTTTTCCACTGAGTTTTAACAAACGAATGATAACTCAGATTCTCAGAGTGGGAATAACTGTTAATATTCAAACATCCTAACCTAAGGCTTTAGTTGTTAAGAGTTATATATAAATGTGCATATCTATTTATGTCTATCTAATCTATATCTGTATCTATCTGTCCATCTCTGTCTATTGAATGCATTTATACATGCATTAATTATGGAAAACTAGTTGGCTAATGAGGAAGACTCATTTTCTGAATTCAAATCTGGCCTCCAACACTTACTAGCTGTGTGACTCTGAGCAGGGCACTTGCCCCTATTTGCCTCAGTTCCTCATCTGTAAAATGAGCTGGAAAAGGAAATGGCAAACCACTTAAGTGTCTTTGCCAAGAAAAACTATGATAGGGTTTCCAAGAGACCAGACAGATTGAATAACAATTAGGTACTGAGGCAGTTAGTTAAGTACTTTAAATACACAGGAACTTAAATAATTAGGTACATGGATTCTTAGACACTTGGGCACATAAGTAATTAGGTACTTAAGCAAATAATTATGTACATTAGTTATATGCTTGCAATTAGCTATTTAGGTAATTAGGCACTTAGGCAGTCTAGCAATGGCTGGTAATTAAATTAATTAGGTACTTATGTGCTTGTAATTAGCCAATTAGCTACATATGTACTTAGGCTCTCAAGAATTAGGTAATTAGGTACTTAAGTGCCTGTAACTAGCTGATTAGATAATTAGATACTAAGGTGCTTGTATTTAGGTACATAGGTACTGAGGTAATTAAGTATTATGTTCAAAGGTGCTTATAATTAGGTAATTAGATACTGGGCTATTTGGGCATATAGGTACTCAGGTGCTTGTAATTAGTTAATTAGGTAATTATGTACTTAGGCAAAATATTAGTCTAAACCAGTGATGGGCAAGCTTTTTAAAGAGGGGGCCAAAGGAAAGGAAATACTCATCTGTTTCTAAGGCAACTCTTTTGAAATTTCATTGTCTTGTATCCTACTCATTGTATTCTTCAGATTAGGAATAATGTCACAGCTGGATAGAACATTTCAGGGGGCCACATCTGGCCCGCGGCTGTAGTTTGCCCATCACTGACTGATTTGAGTGGATTTGAACCAGTCTAAATTAGTTTGAACTGGTATAAATTTTGCTGAATTGGTTTATTTGTGCACGTAACTTGTGTATGTATGTACTGATTTGCTTGATTATACATATATAGTACAATAAATTATCCTATGAAAAAATCCAGACATGAAATGGTAAGAATCTGAGCAGACTCTGCAAAGAGGGTTAAGGGGTTAAAAATCAGTCCAAGCTGAAGGGAACCCACCCCCCCACCACCACATTGCTATTTAGAAAGAAGCCTTTTACAGTTAATTTGGGTTTCTGTGCAACAAGATTGGTTCCAAATAAAATCACATGGCCATATGAATGGTTGAGTTCCATGACTGAAATTTGCAAATGAGAAAAGAGGTCAAAGAACAGAGTGAGAAGTACTTTGTGGGTAGAGGGAGCAAGGTACACGGGTGGGCCACAATACAATACTTTTTAATATTACTTTACAAAGTCCCCATGTTTGATGTAAGAAAATCATACCCTCTGAGACATGGAGGGATATTTATTCCTTTTGTGTTGACAAGCCATGCTTGATATGGTCAAAGCAACCAGGGGATATTCAGAGAGGGTTGATTTCCAAATCTTTTCTAGGGCATACAAATACTTGCAGCCAGCTGGGCTTTCATAATTATTCTACCTGTGATCTCCTTAATTGTGCGTAGCCAAATCCCCCAGTTAGTGTAGCAAGGAACTTCTGGACAAGATGGAGAACAGCTTGAGTGACAGGACGGTTGCTTACAGAGTTTGGAATTCACCCAGGGGGCATGAGCCAAGGGCAAAAGACAGTTGGGACCACCTCTATAAAAGCCCATGGACTGAGCCACCCAGGACCTCGGTTTTGAGGCAGGGGACCTTGGGAGAGGGTGGCAAAAGGGTGGGTAGGTCCTAGACCTGCAAATCCAGCATCCATATCTCAATATCACAAGAAGCTCCATTCATCTTGCTACTGTATTGAGCTGAGAGACAAGAACTGCACAGCTGCTAAGAAGAACATCACTCTCCCTCCCTTTCTTTGGTTCTGGCCAGGCTGGGCCCGACCAGGCACTGTGAGAGGGGAAGAGTCTCCAGCCAGTATCAACCTGCTGCTCTTAGATACAAACTACCTTAGTTCCATAGACTTAGCATAGCATTTCCCAACACCTCTTTCCTTGTCTTGTTTTACCCTTTTGAGTTAAAGCAATACACACTGTTACATCTTAATCCAAGTGGAGATTGGCATTCCTTCCTAGGCTAGCTAGTATCTATAGCCACAGGGAAGGGATTTATCAAATCACAGTCAGAATAGCGTTGTCCATTTAGCACACCAACAACCAGCCCATAACCAACCTTATCATCAAACCCAACCCCAAGGCAGGGAGCTAGAGGAGCTGGTGAACATACACACAGCCCCTCACCGGGTTCTTGGCTTGGGCACTGTTAAGAGGCAAGGGCTTGGCTAAGCTGAACACCCATAAGCCCTGGTGGTTACTGGCACATCTTGGTGATCACTCAGGCAATCCTATCCATCACTCAGCCTTAGATTCTCCTGCTAACTGAGGATCTAGAGCAGTGATTTCCAAAGTGGGCGCCACTGCCCCCTGGTGGGTGCTGCAGCGATCTAGGAGAGCGGTGATGGCCACAGGTGCATTTATCTTTCCTATTAATTGCTATTAAAATTAAAAAAAAATTAATTTCCAGGGGCGCTAAGTAATATTTTTTTCTGAAAAAGGGGCAGTAGGCCAAAAAAGTTTTGGAACCCCTAATCTAGGGCCAATTTGTCAGGCCCTGCTCAGTGAGCTAGCGGCCCTCATAGTGCCTTTTAACATTAGGCAAGTAACAGAATAGTGATCTTTTTATTCACTTGAATGGAGTTTTTGCTTCCTAAATTATTTATTTTATAATTTAATGTGTGGCTGAAAATATTTCTGAAGGCTCTCCAGTTTTTCTGTAGCTCAATGAGGAAATCTGAAGGTTTGGAGGTCTGGGGTAAGTCAGATGAAGAGATCAGTCCCCTTCCCTCACACAGTATCAATCAAAGCTTTTTACTAGGCTGATGACAGATAAAATAAAAACAATAAGCACTTAAAGTTGTCTGGAAGAAATAAGACAAAGAGGAGAGTCCATTAGTGAGCCAAACATAATTCGTGAACTCTGAAAAACTGACCCATATGGTAATTAACACCACATTTATTTCAGTTCCTATTCATTCATTCATTTATTTTTTTAAACCCTTACCTTCCATCTTAGAATCAATATTGTGTATTGGTTTCAAGGCAGAAGAGCTGTAAGAGCTAGGCAATGGGGTTTAAGTGACTTACTTGTCCAGGGTGACACAGCTAAGAAGTATCTGAGTCTACATTTGAACCCAAGACCTCCCATCTCTGGGTCTGGCTCTCTCAGTCCACTGAGCCACTTACTGTTCTTTTGCATTTATGATGTCAATATAAAGCATGTACATATGGAAGAAAATGGATATAAAAATACAAATATTTTGGAAAGGAGATGACTAAATCTGAGCAAATTCAGTATGAAAAATGATGACATTTTGTCCTTCCAATGAACGTAATGCAAATAAAGATTTATAAAGTGGACTACAAAGATCAAAGTTGTCTGAGACAATATGTTCTATTTTAAGGAAGAAAAAGATATATGCAAAAGACCTATAAATACTTTCCAAGGATCCATGACAAACAATTTAGCTTTATTGCTTGGAGATGGAATAAATAATGTTTCTCCTAAAATCCCAAATATTGATTAATTTAGAGCATGAAATGTAGTTTCAAATCTGGCCTCAGACATTTCCTAGCTGTGTGACCCTGGGCAAGTCATTTGACCCCAGTTGCCCTTTAGGTTCTTCTGCCTTGGAACCAATACTTAGTACAGATTCTAATATGGAAGGTGAGAGTTTTTGTTTTGTTTTGTTTTGTTTTGTTTTGTTTTTTTAGTGTGGTTCTGCTTTTGGACTTTGGAACACATGCAAACATTCCATAACTAGTTCCGTTCCATTAATTATATTGGGAAAAGGACCCATCTTGATTGTTTGCACAGCCTGGACTTGGGGATGGTGACCTTCCGGAGGTCCTAGTTGACCAGAACCTCATGCTTCTATTTGGTCATCTTCTTCCCACCTGGCCACGTTCTGGTGAAAGATGCGAGGCGGTGTTGGTAGGGCAGAAGCCTTGGGTCCTCCCCATCCTGAGTTAACCTGAAGCTCTCGGGGGACTCAGAGCTTTGCCTTGGTTTGAGTTCTTTTGACTGAGGTAAAGAAGACTGGAAATGGCGAGCTCTGAGATAAGGAGAACAAGCTAGCAGACATCCAGAAGTGAAGTCATTGGATTTTGTAGCCAGTTCAATAATGAGACTCGGAGATGAAGAATGATGTTCGGGACTTAACCCATAGATGGCTGAGACAGAGACTTAGCTAAGAAACAATGTGAACATTTTTATCCACTATTTGGATGGGAACATGGTGGGATCAATGCTAGATACTTTGTTGTGGTGGTGGTTGTTTTTTTTTTTTTTACCCTTAGCTTCTGATTTTGTATCAATTCTAAGACTTCCCTCTTAGTAAAGGTTAGGCAATCAGAGTTAAGTGACTTGCCCAGGGTCACACAACTAAAAAGGGTCCAAGGCCACATTTGAACCCAGGTCCTCCAGATTCCAGGTGCTCTATCTTCTGTCCTACATAACTGCCCCTATGTAGATACAGTTCAGTCCAAGCCCACTCTTATTGGGAGACTTAGGGAGTAAGTCTTGGGTGGAGCATGCCGCACAAGGTGCTGGGGGAAAATATACATTTATTCTTATTTTGTCCTCAAAGCAATTATTTCTTTGTAAAAGCCAGTTAATGTTAATTAGTTAAATGACTTGGGTAACAGTCACTGCAATCTAACTGTGGGAACAAACCAGAATGGGGGCCTGAGCCAATAGTTCAATTCTTCAGGGGTACCCCTAGAACCCTGAGGGGGGAAGAGGTAGCTTCATTAAGAAAGTGAAGCCATATTACAGACTACACAAGAATGGGTTCCTTTGTTGGGTGGGTGCCATTAGAAAGGAAAACGGAAGAAAACTGTGTGCTTACTAAGTGTTTTCTCAGATTAACCCTGTAAAGTAGGTAATCCAAGTATAATTGCAGCCATTTGAGGAAACAGAAGCTGAGGTAAATTGAATTTAAGAGGCACATAGGATTTTGAGAGGAAGGGACCTTAAAGATAATGGAGACCATTCCCCCTCTCTCTCTCTCTCTTTTTTTTTTTTAAACAAAGGAAGGAACAGAGGCTCAAAGTGTGGAAAGGACTTGCCCAAGAGCATAAAGTCATCCAGGTAGATGTATGTAGAAGTAGAAAATGGCAGTCAAATGTCAAACTCAAGGTCTTCTAAATCTGAATTTAGTGTGCTAAGGGATAAGGGCTAGGCAATGGGAGTTAACGTGACCTGCCCAGAGTCACACAACTAGGAAGTGTATGAAGTCTACAGAATTTTGATGGTAGTCACTGTTACGAAGGATCATTTGCCAAATTCTATTTGACCCATATGAATGCCACATGTGATTTCAAATAGCACATTGGTGAAAAGCCTCTGGTGTTTTTTTTTTTTTTTTTTTTTTTTACAACCCTTACCTTCTATCTTAGAATCAATATTGTGTATTGGTTTTAAGGCAGAAGAGCAGTTAGGACTAGGCAATGGGGGTTAAGTGACTTGCTCAGGGTTGCATGGCTGGGAAATGTCTGAGGTCAGATTTGAACCCAGGACTTCCTATTTCTGAGCCTGGCTCTCAATTCACTGAGCCACCCACCCGCCCCTGGCATCTGTTTTTTTCATTTACATTTCATAGAATCATAGAATCTCAACCTCAAAAGGGACCTCAGAGGACTTATGAGAAAGAACACTATCCACATCCAGAGAAAGAACTGTGGGAGCAGAAACACAGAAGAAAAACATTTGCTTGATCACATGGTTCGGTGGAGATATGATTGGGGATGTAGACTCTAAATGATCACTCTAGTGCAGTGATGGGCAAACTACAGCCTGTGGGCCAGATGGGCCCCCTGAAATGTTCTATCCGGCTGTGTGACATTATTCCTAATCTGACGAATAAAGTGAGTAGGATACAATACAATGAAACTTCGAAAGAGTTGCCTTAGAAACAGACTGACAGATGAGCATTTCCTTTCCTTGGCCCCCTCTTTAAACAGTTTGTCCATCACTGCTCTAGTGCAATTATCAATGAAACATGTAAAACCCAGTGGAAATGCTCATTGGCTATGGGAGGGAAAGGAAGGAGGGGAGGGCAAGAACATGAATTATGTAACCATGGAAATCCACTCTTAATTAATTAATTAATCAAATAAGACAAAAATAAATAAATAACATAAAAAAGGGACTTCAGAATGCTAATACATATATAACCCAGTGGAATTACTTGCCAGCTCTGAGAGAGGGGAGGGAGACAACAAGAATCATGTAAATGGAAAAAAAATTAAAAATTTAAAAAAAAAAAGGGAACTCAGAGTCCATCTGATCAAATAATAATCTTAGGGGTAGGAAGGTGGCTCGGTGGATAGATAGGTCTGGAGGAGGGAGGTCTTGGGTTCAAAAGCAGCCTCAGACACTTCCCTTACCCTATTGCTTAGTGCTTTTCTGCCTCGGAACCAATCTTCTAAAAGGGAAGATAAGAGATAGGATAAGATAATAATTTAAGATATTATCTTAAGAAGATAAGATAATAATTAAAAAAAATTATAATCACAAATTCCTCCTGTAGCCTCCTCAACAAGTGGTCCTTAAGCCTTTGCTTTTAGGCTTCCAGTAGGGGGAACCCTCACCCTCCTGAGGCAACCTGTTCCCTTTTGAGAGAACTTTTGTTAGGAAATTTCTCTTGTATACCGAGCCCAAGGAAGCTTCCATCCATCCATCCATCCATCCATCCATCCATCCATTGCCTTTGGTTCTAGGACTGAGAAGAAGAAGCCTAATTCCTGCCTTTATTATTTTTTCATTTCATTTATTTTAACCCATTGCATGTAAGAAATTTCCACATGAATTTTCCGACGTTATGTGGTACGAATTGTCTCCCTCCCTCCTGCCCTCTCCTCTCCCCACTGGCAAGCACTTCAATCCGGGTTCTACCTGTATCATCAAGCAAAACACCTTTTCATAGTGTTCCTTTTTGTAAGTGTAATCCGTGCCTTTAAATACTTTAAATAAAAAGAGAGAACTATTAGAGGTCATCCCACTCTCTCCTCTTCTCCAGGCTAACCTTTTCCAGGTCCTTCAGACTGATCTTTGTAATGGATGAGGAGAGAGGATTTCATTTTCAGTCCATTCCAAGTAACAAGAACGCTACTGGCGTGGATGGGTGGCGATGGTGGGGATGGTGTGTCAGCATCCTCCATCCCTGCCTCCTTTAGAGCTACCAAGAGGTAACCAAGGTAACCCTGGTCCATCAGTAATCACCGCACTCGCCTACACAGAAAGAGAAGTTGCCATTGTAGATTCTTCTCCTGTCTTTTTCTTCTTTATCCTAATGAAGCCATTCAAGAACTGTGTTTGGGGGACTGTGTTCCTGAATGCCATTGGGATAGAGCCCCACATCCTAATTCAGTGCCGGGGCATGCTTGAGAGAGATTGGGAATTTTAAAAAATCCTTATTTTCTCTCTTAATAACAACTCTAAGACAGAAGGGCAAGGCAAAGGCAAATGGGGTTAAGTGACTTGCCCAGGGTCACACGACTAGGAAGTATCTGAGGTTAAATTTGAACCCAGGTGTTCCCAATTCCAAGCCTGGTGCTCTGTACACTGAGCCAGCTATCTGCCTATTTGTAAAATTCTCAGGGTGAGCATCTCCACTTCAGATATTGGCAAATGCTACAATCAGGACTTGGTTTGTTTTCGTGTTGATTGTTTAGACTTCAAGTGATGGAGAAAAGGTTAATCTTGTAGGGCCAACTTAAAAGGGTGTCCTTTTTTGGAGAGGTAGCTGTTAAACATTTACCGGCTCCCGCCTTCCCATTACCAACAAACTGCCTGCGCAGTTGTGCTTTTCTAGTCTAACATGGTGATAAATCTATGCGGTATTGACAAGTCCCATGCTTTTGAGTCCGGTCCCTTTCCTTCTCTGAGCGTATTCAGAGAAAAGGTCAGGATAGAAGAGGTACAGACACTCCCAAATCTTCTCCCTTCTCCCCCCCCACCTTCTCCCCAATTTTACATATCTCTGAGCAGCACAGATAAGCTTTATTGCCTCTCTGCTTGGGTGAAAGGGTAAGCTATGACTCTGACATACCAAAGGGCAGTTGAAGCAGAAAAAAAAGCGTTAACTTCCCATTTGGATGCAGATGCTGCCCAACTAGCTTTTCTTGTTACAGGCAGTTAGGAGACCCAGCAGAGAGAGCCCTGGACAGAAGAGTGGAGAAGATCTGAATCCAGGCTGGTCTCAGACACTTGCTAGCCGTGGGATCCTGGGCAAGTCACCTGAACCTCTCTCCCGTTCACTTTCTTCATCTGTAAAATGGGGATAATGATAGCACCTATCTTGCAGGGCTGTTGTGAGTTCAAATGAGACAGCAAACCTTAAGGCATTATATAAATGCTAGCTATTATTATTATCTCTGTGAATTGACACACTATAAGGAGAACAAGTCAGTCAATAAACGTTTGTTAAGTTTCTACTGTGTTGTCAGGATAGGCCGTTGGGGATAGTTAGGAAGCCAAAAGATAATCCAACAAACACAAAGAATGAGATGATAGATGTTAAAATGCTTTAGGAAACCAGAATATTTGTTGTGATGCTATTTTTAAATTGAAAACTTTATTTAAAAATATTTTCCCATAGTTACGTGATTCATGTTCTCTCCCTTCCATCTTCCTTCTCTCCTCCTGGAGCTGCTAAGCAATTTATTTTTAATTAAAAAAAATTTTAATCCCAGGGTACTAGGGAGGCCTGTAGGGAGGAGCAGCACCAAAGAAGCTTTTCTTTCAAACTTCTCAGGTTTAATTAAAAAAAAAACCATGAGAGTTTGCTCACCAAGGGCTGTTCCCTTCTCCTCCTCATCCCCTAAAGATTGGTCAAGGGCTTTCTTCATTCCTTTCCTTCTGTTATCTCCCTTGGGGAAGAGAAGGGAATGAGCCAGGGGTTGGGAGTCCCTCTTCATGTCTGGTTACTCTCCCTCCAAGCCGTCCTTCTTCATGCTGCCACAGTAATTTTCCTATTCACAGATTTCATTATAATAGTCCATCCTGCAGCACCCTCCCTGTCCTCAACAAAACAAAACTTAATAAAATTTCACTTATGTCCATCCTCCACCAGCTAGGTGGTACGGTGGATAGAACTCTGGTCTTGGAATCAGAAAGACTCACCTTCCTGGGTTCAAATCTGGCCCCAGATACTGGTTGTGAGACCTTTGATAAGTCACTTAACCCTGTTTGCCTCAGTTTGCTCACTGGTAAAATGAGCCAGAGAAGGAAATGGAAAACCACTTTGGTGTCTTTGCCAAGAAAAACTCAAATAGGGTTATGGAGAGTCATACACAACTGAAAAACTGTCTCAGGGACAATAACAAAAGGAACCTAAGATCATGTTGACTTGGCATGGCATGGCATGGGTTACCGGGTCCCCTGGACACCCCCCAAGAACTCCAAGGAAATCTCAGGTCAAAGAGGACGTGAGGAATTCCCCATTTCTTATAGCCCTGCAGTGCTGGCCCCCCCAAAAGCAACTAAGGGAACTGTATGACAAAGGGGATCCCTGAGAGATACATTTCCTAGTATTCCCTTAACTTCCTGAACTGCGTGGATACGTGCCTTCTGTTGGCATCTCAGACATCAGTTTATTCCCTGAGATGTACAATGCGCCCTCCTCTGTGGTCAGGAGCACCCATGCTTTTAAACCCGGGACTCTCGGACTTTTCATCCTGCACCCACATACCACCCATCACCCCCATTTTTGGTCTCTGTAAAATGGGAAAAAACCCTCTCTTTTCAGGGAGACAGACCTTTACCTGCTCTCCTCTCCCAGTCATTCATTTAACTTAGTAAATCTTTCTGTTTTTGAGAGAATCACGGGGGCCCGTCATTGTTGAGGGAGCTGCCTTCCTGAACCTGGGGGGCTCCGGCTCTCCCACAACAGTCGCATAGAGCTTTTTGGGTCACTCAAACTTTTTTGTTCACGAGAATTTTGTTTTGTTCAGAAGAACTTCTATCCGGCCTCCTCCCCCTGGCCATTTTATTCTGGGGGTCATGGGTTTAGAGCTGGGAGGGCATAGGAGGACATCAGAGCTAATGATCAATTTGCAGGGGAGGCACTTGAGATAGTGAGTGATTTGGAGTCCTGGTTTCTGTGACTCCAAGTTTGGAGCTCTTTCTACTGAACTCTATTGCCTCCCTTGAAGCCCAGCCTCACAAAGGCAGCATGGTTCCCTGGAAAAGCTACTGAATTTAGAGACAGAGCATTTGGGTTCAAATCCCACTCTGCCACTTACCAGCTGTGTGGCCATGAGTAAATCGCTTCTCCTTCATGGGCCTCAGTTTCCTCAACTGTAAAATGAGAGCTTAGGGCTAGAGGACCTTTAGGATCTCTTCCCACTCCAGAGTTATCCTCCTAGGATGTTAGAATCATATTCTCTGACATATTACATGGCACCATATTGCTTCCCTTACTTGATTTTTAAAAAGTTCAAGTTAAGACTTTATAGTTCCTCTCTATTAATTAAAAAAGTTACCTTCCATCTTAGAGTTAATACTGTGTGTTGGCTGCCCCTAGCTGCCCCACCCCCTCTCTATTAATTAAAAAAAAAACCTTTACCTTCTGTCTTAGGATTGATACTAATTGGGAGTAGCTGGGTGTCTCTGTGGATTGAGGGCCAGATCTAGAGATGGGAGGTCCTGGGTTCAAATCTGACCTCAGACACTTCCTAGCTGTGTGATCCTGGGCAAGTCACTTAACCTCCATTGCCTAGCTATCACCACTCTTCTGCCTTGGATACAATACACAGTATTGATTCTAAGCCAAAAAGTAAGGGTTTTTTAAAAAAAAAAAAGAATCGATACTATTTATTGGCTCCAAAGTGGAAGAGTGAGAAGGGCCAGGCAATGGGGTTTAAGTGACTTGCCCAAGATCACACAGCTAGGAAGTGTTTGAAGCCAGATTTCAACCCAGTACCTCCTGCCTCTAAACCTGGTTCTCTATCCACTGAGCAACCTAGTTGCCCCCTAGCCTAACTTTTGACTTGGGATCATATAGTGAAACAAGCACTGGGGTTTTAAGGGGAGCCTCTGCTCTCACTTATGACCTATGAGACTTTGAGTAAATTGCTTAATCTCCCAAGTCTCACTTCCACGAGGAAGATGGATTACACGGCCTCACTACCTGCCCCATAATTTCATCTCATTATATTTGGCTCAGCATTCTAGCCTGTCCCATTTTTTTGGGTTCCTGACTCTGGCAGTTACAAGAGGTGTATCTTTTAGCTTCCTGTCCCCTGTAAATTTGATAAGCCTATTATCTATGCATTAATGATGTTCATTAATCAAAATATTCAACAACCCATGAGAAAACATAAATCCTTTGGGCACTCCACTAGAGACCTTCTAAACTATATCAAAACATTAGTCTGGCCATTTAGCCAGTTCTGAATCCAGCTGACTGTCCTGCTGTCTAGACCGTATCTTTTCATCTTGTCCACAAGAACACCAGGAGAGAATTTTTCACATATGCTGTTAAAATCCCAGTAGACTTTGTCTATGGCATTCCTCCGATCTACATGACTACTAATCTCGTTAAAATAGAGAATGAAGTTATTCCAGTGTGACCTGTTTTGGATGGAATCAGGCTTGTTCTTTGTGATCACTGCTGCCCTTTCTAGATATTCATTGACATCCCTTTAATACTGATATAGAGTTTTACCAGGAATCAAAAGTTAAGCTGACTGACTGGCCCACAGTTTATAGATTCTACCCTCTTCTATTAAATATCCAGAGAATATTTGCCCGTTTTCAATCCCATGGCACCTTTTCTATTCTATATATCTCAAAGATCTCCACCAAGGGCTCAGCAACCACAATTGCTAATTGTCTGGGTAACCTGGGATTAAGTTTATCTCAGTCTGGAGTCTTCTACTCATCAATGGCAGCTAAGTACTCATTACGTCCTTACTAATCTCAGGTTTCAATTATCAGGCATTTTTCCTTTTTTCTTTTCTTTTAAATCTAAAGATCCCTATCCTCTGCAAAAAGAAAGAGAATCAAAATCTTTGCCTTTTCTCCATTGTCTTTTGTTGACATTTCATTCACCCTGGAGTAGTAATCACAGTCTTCCTTTGATCTCCCTCTTTTCTCTGATAGAGCTTGGACAACTCCCTAGTCCATGGTTTTCTTCACTAATTAAACATCCTCTATTACTTGTCCTTGCCCCTACCTTTCTCTAAGTCTTGGTAGCTCTTTTCAAATTGGGGATCTTTATGCTAATTCCTATTCTCACTGATGAATCAACTAACTCAGAAAGGCTGTCTACTCTCTCTCTTGTTGCGTGGTAGGGGTATCCGCAGATATATGGGGTGTCTTTCTAAAACCATTGAGTCTAACTTCAATTCTGGCACATTTCCTCCAACATAAATGACCAGTTACACTTAAATCATTGATATCTTCAGGAATCACAATCCCAGCATCATTTAACCAAGTAATATAAATTAGCTTTTACAAAGGAATGTTTGCCGAGAAGATATAGTAAGAACAGAAGTAAGAACATATTTTCCCCAACAACAGGGGCACTTTCTCCCCTTTATAAGTTTGGTTCTCGGGGTCAGTAGACTTAAACTGAAATAAATTTATATAAAGCAGTGGCCCCATTTCTAAGTCTGTTAGAGCTCTATCACTTCATCTTGTCTGCCATTGTTTGTCCATTGCTGGGTCAAGCATGTCACTCAGGACTTTGTTCCTCTCAGTTTGGCCATCTGAAAAATCTGGTGTGGATGCCAACGACTGAAGCTTCCTCTCCCAAACTTTTGAAGTTTGCATGGTTAAAGCCTAGTATGAACACTCTTTCCCTTAAAAACCAGAGAGAACAAAAAGCAAAGAGGGAAAAAACTGAGAAGCACATTTGTGCTGAGTGGGGAGATTAGGGCCTTGGGGCTCTCTCTATCTCCCCACCAAGAGGCTTACAGAATGTTTTCCCTCAGTCACAACCAGGAAGGAAAAAGGCTGAATCATTCAGAGAGTGCCATTTAAAGGCATTCTCAGTTTCAGTTCAGAGATTAATTTTAAGGCTCCTCTTTTTCTTGTGTTAAGCATGATTGGAATGATATCTGTTTGGGCAGAGAGCAATTCATTTTTGTTAATCTGCCTTTTGAAGGATGAAATGATTATTAAAGCAAGCCAAGAATGAATGATTCAGCCTCTTGATAGAGAGCTCTATCAGATATCTCAAGTCATCCTTCTCTACCACGTCATGCCTCCATACCATGTTTGTTATCCATTTCCCAGTTTCTTGCCTCTTACCCCTTTCTAAGAGGTTTGTAATACACACTGCCAATGCCAATATTATGTCTGTTTTTACCTTTCTTGACCATTTTGTAAATGGTCTCCATCATGTTTCCCTCCCTCTGGTTTTTGGGTTTTCTCACATGAGTATACCACCCTAATATGCAATACTACTTTGCAATCATTTTAATTTTATTGATTTTGTTTCTTTTACAAACGATGTTATAGTCATGGGTCTCATCTTACTAAATCTCAGTGATATCTAAAGAGAGACAAATTATCCCTTTTTTTTTTTGCATTAGCATCTTTAGCTCATTTTGTTACCCATACTTTGATATTTTGTGGATTTGTGTAAAGACATTCTCAAGTCATAAGTTTTCTTGTTGACTTCTTTCTTAGATTTTGTCTTCTGTGAATTTCTGTGCATTTTGATCACTATGGTTCTTTCTATATTATAGCTATTCTCTATGGTATCTAGCTTAGAGTATATGTATATGTATATGTGTACACACATATATATATATTTACATTTACACACATATACATACATATATGGGTGTCTTCTTTCTTCTTTTTTAGTTTAAAGTTCTTTGATTAAACTTTCAAGATTCCAGGAAAATACATTTTCCCTATCCTTTCTTATGTGGACTCTATCCTGTTCAGAAGTCTGTGGTTTGAGACTTTAATTTCATAGTTCCTTTAGCAAAATGATGGTGAACCTTTTAGAGACCGAATGCCCAAACTATAACCCTTATGCTGCATGTGAGCCCCCTGCCTTACCCCAGACAGGGGAAGAAAGAAGCACTCCCATTGAGCTACTGGGCAGAGGGGCAGGTGATGTGAGAAATGTCCTCAGGCATGTGTGAAGAGGGGGAGGGAGCAGCTCCCTCCGGCATGAGTGCCATAGGTTTGCCAACATGGCCTTAGTAGGTCCCCATATTTTACTCTCTTACTTTGCTTTGGCTATTTCTTACTCTTGAAATGTCCTCTACATTTTGATATGTTATAGTCTATTCATCCTTTAAGGGCTAGGCAAGGGAGCTAAGTAACTTGCCCAGGATCACACAGTTTGCAAGAATCTGAGGTCAAATTTGAACCCAGGACTTCCTGTCTCTAGGCCTGGCTCTTATCCACTGAGTCACCTAGCTGTCTTCAATTGCCATCTTTATGAAGATGATTCCTAAATAAAGTGGTGAATTTCAGATGCACATCAACAATTATCCCTTTAACAGCTTGACAAGGATATCATGTATGTATATGTACATGTTTCAAATTAAATATATTCAAAACAGAAATGGAACTCATTATCTCTCCCTCACCCAAGTCCTAGATGAGAATAATTGTTTCAGCAGCCTCAAAGGTGGCAGAAGTAGGTAGAAGTATGGCACTCTTAGAGCTTGGTTAGATATCAAAGAAGCCAAGGCCATCCACTGCATCCTGTATTATCACTAGTCATCTTGGCTTTAGTCCTGCCACTGAACTTGGGTGACTTTGGAAGAAAGCGAGACTGATGACTTTGTGCAACTCAGCCTCACTTAGATCCAATTTATGCTTGAATCAAAAGATATCACCAGTGATTATCATTTGGGTCTTCTTTGAATACAAAGGACAACAACCAACCATGTATGGATGGTGTGCTTATTAAATTTGCTGATAGTAACAATTTGTGAAGGTTAGATATACTTGATCAAAATTTTACAAAAAGATATTGATAGGTTAGAATCTAATAAGATAAACTTTAACAAGGTTAGATTATCTAGGGGTTTAAGTATTACAAACTCAATATGATTCAATAGACTCCTAGCAGTGAAGAAAACTGATGTGATCAGAGGCTGTATAAAGAGAGATATGGCTTCTAAGAAGAGGAAATTGTGATAAGCCTATCGTATTCTGACCGGATTAGACCATATACCTCACATTTTATGAAAGATATTGACCAGCTGGAAAATGGGCAGAAGAGAGCAGTCAGGATACTAAAGGAGCCTTGAGATTCTATAAATGGAGATTTAGAACCTTGGACTTCATCCCCCATAAGTCCCTTAGTATTTCCCAAAATTCCCTTTAATCTCTCCTGTGCCTCCACGTTTGCGTGATCACGTTATTGTTTTATAAGTTCTATAGCTCCTCCCTCTCTCTCTCTCTTTGTCATGAGCGTGGCTGAAGTTAGTTTAGAGCCTTTTCACTCTAGTTTTTTATGTTAGTTTATTATTAATAAACATTTATAAAATATAATATTTAATTCTTGTATATTAATTTAAATCTCCACAAGATCATGCTATGCAACAATAACATGAAGGAATCTAGGATTTAGCTTAGAGAAGAATTAGGGGAGACATGATAATAGTCATCAAATATTTGAAGACTGTCATTTAAAAGTGGGATAGTCTTGTTCTGCTTAACCCAGGAAGATAGAACTAGAACCAATGGGTGGGAACTGCAGAGATGCGGATTTAAGTTTGAGGTAAGGAGGTGAGTCTTAACAATTATTGCTGTTGTTTGGTCATTTTGGTTGGGTCTGACCCAGTCATGTCTGCAAAGATACTGGAGTGGTTTGTCATTTTCTTTTCCAGCTCATTTTACAGATGAGGAGACTGAGGCCAACAGGGCTAAGTGACTTGTCCAGAATCATGCAGCTAGTTATGTGTCTGGATTTGAACTCAAGAAGATGAGTCTTCCTGATTCCAGGCCTGGCGCTCTATCTACTGTGCCACCTAGCCACCCACAATTAGTTATCTTAAAAATGTAAGTTGTCTTGATGGTTAGAGTCATCTTAAAGGGCCTCAAGAAGTCCCTCTTCCACAAGTATTTTCTTTTCCTGGTTAAACATTTGCGGTTTGCTCACCTGTTCCTTATATGACATGCTTTTGCTACTCACCACCATCCTGCTGGTCCTCCTGTGGTTGCACTCATGTTTTGACAGTCCTCCTTAAGTGTGTTGCCCATAATACTTCAGCATGAAGCAGGGGAAACTCTGAATTGGGAGTCAGGATATCTGGGGTATTCCTTTACCACTGACTTACTGGGGGACCTTAATTAAACAATTTCTCTTTTCTGACTTTATCTCCTCATCTGAAATATGAGAGATCGTTCGATCTCTTAAGTCCTTTCCTGTCCTAAAATTTATTCTTTGATACTGTGTAGACAATAACTAGAAAATCTGGTCCAACCTCTGTTCACTAAATGCCAAACATGAGCCTCAAATATGCTATTCACTCTGCTACCTTCCTGATTCCCCAGCCCCCCTGAAATCGCCTTTGCCACCTGCCATGGAGCTGACGATTCCACCATTTAGACCCTCATGGTGTTTTGGTTTTTAAAAGTGCTCTTATGAGAAATGACACCTTACCTTAAATGGACACTTTAGGGGGCATTATGAGAATGTAGAGAGGGGAAGTCCCCATTAAGAATAGGAGGCAGGAGCAAATAATTTTCGCATTTCAGTTAATTATTTAATAATATTTTTACAATAACACTTGAAGATTTGGACGAACGATTTCATATATTACATCATATGATCTTCACAACAGCCCAGTGAAATGGCTGGTACTATTATCCCATTTTTCAGAGAAGGAAACTGAGGGTCAAGTTTTAAGTGCCTTGCCCAGTGTCACCTGACTAATAAGTATCTGAGGCAGATTTCAAATCCAGATCTCCCCAATTCCAAGTCCAGTGTTCTTTCTGACATCTTGCTGCATCTTCCTTAAGCTATTCTCAGAAAGAAACTAATCAGTCCATCCCATCCACTGCCTGATCAGAAGACCACTGATGCCCCTCTGTCCATTCATGTTACTGGCTGGGTGTGCGACTATGGCCAAGTCACTTTACCTCTTGGGTCAGCAAAGTAGGTGGACCTGGAGTCAGGAAGACCTTAAACACTTATCATCTGTCTGCCTCATTTTCCTCTTCTGTAAAATGGGGATAATAATAGCACCTCCCTCTTGGAACTGTAGTGAAGATCAAATGAGATATTTCTTTTTTGGGAAAATTTTATTTAATTAATTAATTTAGAATATTTTTCCATGGCTACAAGATTCGTGTTCTTTCCTTCTCCTCCCTCTACCCCCCTCCCATAGGCAATGCACAATTCCACTCAAAATGAGATATTTCTAAAGCACTTAGCACAATACCTGGCACATAGTAGGACCTTATTGTATGCTTGTTCCCTCTCTCTCCTCTCCCTTGTACCCCATCAGAAAAATAACTAGTAAAGTAAAATAATATCTTTGCAATAAATAGCTCCTTTACAGGGTTGTTGTTGGGAAAGTGCTTTGAAAATCTTGAAGCACTATAAAAACACGAATTATTATTAAGATATGTAAAAAAGGGGGAGTTGGATTAGATCAGGGATTCTTAATTTTTGTGTGTGTGTCTTAGACCCCTTTGGCAGTTGAGTGAAGACAGGATCATGTTTTTAAATATATAAAATAAAATACATTGGATTACAAAAGAAGTCACTAATGTTGAAATAGTTATCAAGATTTTTTTTTAATTTTCAAAGCATTCAAATTCACAGGTTAAGGACTAGATGATTTGTTGCTAAGGTCTCTTCCATCTCTGACTTCAGTCATTTGGAGAGTCCATTGGGAGAACCATCAGCACACTTTAACCCGGCCCTCCTGTGCAGGTTAAGTTTTCAGAAGAGATAATATCCCAGAAGTCACCTTTTACACTTTCTGAGCTACCTGTGAGTCATCAGGGCAGCCAGCAAGCTGGGAACAGACTCCTTGGTTAACCATTCTCTGCTCTGGCAGCAAACTTTGGGAACAATGGAAAGACCTGCTGGCCATTGAATTGAGTTGCTATCAGGACATCAAGCCAAATAAAGGCAGTCTTGGGCCAATAGCACAGTCACATATTTGTCAGTGTTTGTCGTTGGTGTGGCAGGGTTCCACTTGGGAACAAGCAATTTGGTCACCTCTTAGCCTTCTCCCCTGGGCCTTCTTGTCCTTCCTGGTTTCACAGTGATTTACACAGAATGAAAGCACCCAAGGGGGAGTAATGATTAACCAGGAGGAGGAGATGCCCTAAATCAGAGAGCAATCAGCTGCCTTCAATAACCCCTTTTCTCTTTTAAGTGCTTTTGTAACTCAAAATCTTACTGATAGAACACAGGATGCTAGAGGTGGAGGGACATTAGATGTCAGCTGGGATATCTTCATCTTACAACTGGGAAAAATGAAGCCCTAACAGGTGGAGCAACTCTGGCCCAGGGTGTCACAGCCATTGACTCAGGGAGGACTAAAACTCAAGGTGGAGAGGATGAAGCCTTGTAGCTGGAGTCAGAAGAACAGAGATCAAATCCTTACTCTGTCCCTTACTCCCAGTGTGATCTTTGGCCAAGTTATTTGACTTCTCTGGGACTTAGTTTTTTTCTTCTCTAAAATGAAGGGTTGGGGAAGGCTAGGTGGCACAGTGGATAAAGAGCCAGGTCTGGAGTTGGGAAGACCTGGGTTCAAATCTGTCCTCAAACACTTCCCATCCATGTGACCATGCACAAGTCAGTTAACCCCAATAGTCTAGCCTTTACTACTCTTCTGTCTTGGAACTGATAGTTAATATTGATTCTAAGATAGACGGTAAAAGTTAAAAAAAAATTAAAAAGGCAGAAGAAAGCAGATAGAATCAGAAAGAGGTCCAGGTAATCCAAATCTAGGGAATGTGGCCCTGGGTAACTGAATAGATTATAATAGAACTCTGAATCCAACCATTGGCTTCCCAATTGGAACTAGCAATTCATTTTACTTCACTTGGTCAGGCAGCTAGAACAGGGATGACTTCTCTCCTTCCTTACATTGAAACCAGAGCATACTGGTGCCAGCTCGAACTTCCCAGTCAGAGTAAATTGTTAAATGTTCAGTATGAGCATTTAAAATTTGGAAATCAATAAGTATTATTGGGCTTCATTTATTGTTTTGTTGGTTGTCTATATTTAAGAAAGTGGTAGAGAAAATGTTCATGTAAATTAATCATCTGGACTCCTATATAGTCACTTAATTGATCATAATTCTTATAACTTTCAAAATTGTCTTTGCAGAGTTGTTATGATAGTATAATTGTTCTCCTGGTTCTGCTCATCTCATTCTTCATCATCTTATAAAAGTCTTCAAAATCATTTATTTTTACCAAATGATTGCTATTACATCTATATATGCATATATATAATTATTCTTCAGATTATGATCACTTTACTCTGCATCAGTTCATATGTCTTTCCATGCATCTTTGAAATTATCCTCATTTCTTACAGCACATTCATATACCATGATTTATTCATCCATTCTCCAGTTAATGGGCATTTCTTTAGTTTCCAGTTTGGGGTCACTATAAGAAGAGTTGCTTACTTTTATACTTAGAGGATCCTTTCCTCTCACTCTCATCTCTTTTCTGTATAGGTCTAGCAGTGATATAGCCTGGGTCATACTGTTTAGTAGCTTTTAGTGTTATTTTTCAAATTGTTTCCCAAATGACTATACATTCACATTCACAGAGCCACCAGTAATAGGGCATCAATTTATCTGTTTTCCCACAGCAGTCCCGCTAACATTTATCATTTTCTGTTTTTGTCATCTTTGCCAATCTAACGGATGAGAGATAGATCTTCAGAATTGTTTTAATTTGCATTTTTCTAATTAGTAGTCATTTGGAGCATTTTTTTCATGTCTGTAGCTTGGGTTTCTTCCCTTGAGAACTTCTCATCCACATCCTTAGACCATTTATCAATTGGGGAATAGCACTTATAAAATTGAATCAGTACTTTATAAGCTTGGAAAGGAGACCTTTATCAGAGAAACTTGCTGCAAAAAATTTTTTTCTCAGTTAATTGTTTCCCTTTTAATCTTAACTTTGTTAGATTTGATTTTGCAAAATATTTTTTATTTTATGTAACTCAAATGATACATTTTCTCTTCTGAGATTCTCTCTATTCTTTATAAAGTCATGAACTTTTCCTCTAACTATAGATCTGATAGGCAATTTCCTCCCCCTATTTTTCTCTATTTGTTTATAATATGATCCTTCATATTCAGGTCATGGATCCATTTGGAGTTTATCTTTGTCAAAGTTGGGAGGTTTGGGTCTAAATCTAATTCCACATTGCTGTCCAATTTCCCCATCGATCTTGTCAGACAGTGAGGCCTTATCCCAGTAGTGGGGTTTTTGTGTTTACTGAATTCTAGGCTACTAGACACATTTATGAGTGTACCTAATTTGTGCTACTCATTAATGCCCTCCCTGTGTCTATCTGACTCTCCAGTACCAAATTGTTTTAAGAATTACTGCTTTGTGTAACAGATTGACATCCGTTACTGCTATGTCTCCTTCATTCATACTTCTTTTCATTATTTCCTATGAAATTCTTCACCTTTCTTATCATATGAATTTTATTTCTGTTTTTTCTAGTCCTGTAAAGTAATATCTTGATGATTTGCTTGATATGACATTGAATAAATACATAAACAAATTTGGGTAGCATTGCCATTTTTATTATGTTGACTCATCCTACCCATGTGCAACTAATATATTTTCAATTATTTAGGTCTGTCTTTATTTCTGCAAACAGAGATTTGTAGCTTTTAAACTACAATCCTTATGTGTACCTTGGTGCTGCTTATTTTATTCTGTACTAGTTCATATAAAAATTTCCCATGTTTCTTCATCATTTCCAGTGGTCCAGTAACATTCCATTATTTTCATGAGATGCAGTTTGTTTAACCAGATACTAATAAATGAGCAATTGTTTTGTTAACCATTGTATTGAAGTTAATCAAATTATACGTAGTAGTTGATAATTCAGGTAAGGAGGAAAGAAACTTTGAGGTAATCATTTATGAGTCTGAGAAAGCTTGAGATAGGGGAAAGACAGAAATAGTTTAACTTGCTGGTAAGGAAACATACCAGGTGATTGTAATCTTTAATTTTGAGGAGAGAATCAATATTAAATTTTTAGTTTATACCTTGGAATTTGTCAAATGATACTAATTGGGGCTTGATTCATTGTTTTGTTGACTAGTTAGACTTAAGAAAGTGAAAGAAAAAATGTTTATAATGAAGATTAAGCTTAAACACGTGTACTTTTTTTTTTTTTGAGAGCTGTTTGTTAAACACACTCTAGCACACTCCTGTTAAGTGTGATGGAATCACTTAATATCTCCTGTTCAAAACCATATTCGGTTTAACTAAAATGTGTGTGCGTGTTTTAATTTATTAGGGCAGCACAGGTTGGACATGACCCACTGAATGACTAAACAACAACAAAATTTGTCACAGAATCAGAGAGCTGGAAAGAAACTGAAGCTGTTTTTGGATGATTTCCATTGCTGGAGAAAAGTCAACATGTGCCAATAAGTAATTGATTTCTTTTACTGGAAAAATCAATGATTGAAGATGGAAGATTCTTGGGATCACTTATGGGATATGGGTTCGAGGTGACTGGTTATGGAGTTTTTCAATTCAAGAATATTTATTAAACACCTTCTATGTGCCAGGCAATGTGCTAAGGTAAACAAAAAAACAAGAAGACAAGAGACAGTCCCTGCCCTCAAGGAGCTTAGGATCTAATGAAGGGAGATATCCTGCAAACAAATACAGTTTATACAAAGCAAACCATATGAAAGAAAAATGAGAAAAATAATGAACAGTTCAAGTGTGATGTTAAAGAAATTGCACTGCCCTTAGAATCAAATGATCCCAGGTCTGATTGGACTCTGCCACTTGTTAGCCATGGGACCTTGGACGAGTCACTGAGTTTCTCTGGATCTCAGTTTCCTCATCTGTAAAATCAGAAGTCTAGACCAGGGTAATAGCCTCTAATTGTTCTTTCCACCTCCATTTTCTGTCTCCTTCAATTCATCTTACATATGACTTTAAGATTAACCTTTCTGATACCAGTTCGCTGATTTAAGAAACTTTTATGGTTCCTCATTTTCTGTTGAATAATGTCCAAATGCCTTAGGTTGGCGTTCAACAAAGTCCTCTAACATTGGGCTATTTTCTTCTTTTTGGGCCTTTTCACCATATTTACCCGCCATGCTGGAACACTTGCTATCTTGTAAGCACGTCCCTCTCCTCTGTCCTCTCCCCTTTGTTCACACTATGCCTTATGCCCGGATACCTTAATTCTCCCCTCCCCACCTCCATCAGTCAGCGAGTGACTTATCTTTTATGATTCACTGCGAATTCCATTGCTTTTGCCAGTCCTCCCCTGGTATCCTCAGCTGGACGGGATTCTTTCATCTGATATTTTTAGGGTTCTGGAGGAAGGAGACCTCCAGAACTGTGATTTCATTGGTAGACAGAGCATCTAGTGAGAAAATTTCCCCTACTAATACCGATCTGAGATTGCTATGTTTGTAGCCTCAGAAGTTTTCTTAGGGATGTGGAGAGGTCAAATGACCTATCCAGGGTAACATAGTTAGTGTTAGAGGCAGACATCTTCCTTGTTCCAAATCTGGTTCTTCATCCATTGACCCATGCTATCTCTCCTCTTAACTACTTATAAATAGCATACAATGTAGATTGTCTGTGGGTAGCTAAGTGGTGCAATGGATAAAGAAGCCTGGAATGAAGGAGACTCATCTTCCTGAGCTTAAATCTAGCCTCAGATACTTCCTGGCTGTGTGACCCTGGGCAAGTCACTTAACCTTGTTTGCTTCAGTTTCCTCATCTGGAAATTTAGCTGGAGAAGGAAATGGCAAACTACTCCAGTATCTTAGCCAAGAAAATCACAAATGGTGTCACACAGAGCTAGATACCACTGAAAACAATTGAACAACAACAACAACCACAACAAACAAAATGCATTTTGTTTGACAGGCAGCCTGTAAGAACTCTTCCAGTTTTAAATCTGTGATCCTATATTGTACACTTAGTGACTATGTGAATTTAACTATGTCATTTCAGTTCTCTGAGTCCCTTTCCTTATCTTAGAAGAAAGAAGTGTAAAAGGGAGATAATAATATTTGTCCAACTGACTTGACAGGATTATTGTGGGGCAAGTACTTTGTAAATCTTAATCACTGTGTCAGTGGGAATTACTAGTATCAGCGTTTTAAACAGAAAAATGCATTATTAGATTTAGGTCATAGTTCATTTCTTACATTTTCCACTGTATTAAAAAAAAAAACAAAACAAATTTCATTGGCATCTTGTTTTCATCTCTCGGTCACTTCTGGATATCCTGTCTCTCTCTCTCTCTCCCCAAAACTGACCCCTTCCTTGTAATAAAGAAAACCAGTTAAGCAAAAACCACCTGGAAATGAAAAGAGTTTTTTGCCTTTCCATAACATGTTATGCTTTAAATGTTTTAAAATGTAAGAAACATTGCATATTGGAATGAATTGACAGATGCACACTATCCATGATAGAGAAAGGGGGATACATCTCCTTACTGAATAAACAAAAACTAAGCAACATCTGGATTTCCTAATTCCTCACCTGTTCAAAGCACAGCTATGGAATAGTCCCAGACAACAACGGCTGGTGGCAATGACTGACTCCTTGGCATGTATGTGTTGCTGCTTGCAGAACTGAACTGCTTACATACCCATGCCAATGTCACTCAACCATGTTTTTGCTTTGCTTTGGTTTCCCCAAAGGGCATACATGAAGTTTTGTTTACTTGAACTGACCCTCAGGCATAGGTAGTCATAGCACAGAAACACAGACACAAAATTAGGTCATGTATATGCCTATGAAAAGCTCCTATGGTGACTGGGAAGCTCAAGCTACAAACAGAAGACAACAACTTCAAAACATCTATAAGTTAAACCTTAAAGAAAAATGTAGATTGGACACAATTCCTAAAAGAGCTGAAGAAAGAGATAAAAAAGAACAAAAAATGATTTCCAATACAATAAGAGCAGTAGAGGAAAAAAATGGGAAAGAGAAAAGAAATAATGTGCTTTCCTTAAAATGATAAATAATATCTATATAAAACCAATAGCAAACATTATCTGTAATGGAGATAACCTAGAAGTTTAAAACTAATAACTTAAATGAAAGTGATGAGTATTTGTAATAATATAGAATGCTCAGATTAACAGGAAAAGAATTAGAGAACTTAGAGCCAAATCTCAGAAAAAAGAAATTAAACAAATGACAAATGAGCTCCCAAAGGTGAGAGAGGGAGACCAGAATCAGATGCATTTATAAGCTAATTCTCTCAAACTATCAAAGAACAATTAATTCCAACATTACATAAACTATTTGCAAAAATAAGAAGAGGAATGCCATGGATACAACATAATTAGATTTTACCAATGCATTTGACATACATTTTATCCTATCCTGGGGAAATAATCAATTCCAAAGAATAATCTTTAAGGAATTGCCATCAACCTGTAGGTCTCCAATGAATTACCCATGGAACTATGTTAGTCTATGTTTATGGGCTATTCGATTTTTAAAAATTTATTGTTGACATTGTGTTATTTAAAAGTATTGGGGTTCTATTTTGGCTTTGATTAAAATACTATTTTCCCTTATAATATCAGCCTTCATCATCATTTTTAAAAATAACAACATAGATAAAGTAAAAAATTAGCACGTTTAGGAGGCAGTCAGGTAGCTCAGTAGATTGAGAGTCAGGCCCAAAGATGGGAAGTTTTGGGTTCAACTATGACCTCAGATACTTCCTAGCTAGGTGACCATGGGCAAGTCACTTAACTCTATTGTCTAGCCCTTACTGCTCTTTTGGCTTGAAAACAATATACAACACTGATTCTAAGATGGAAGATAAGGGTTAAAGAAAGAGGCATATTTAGCAAATTTGTAGATGACAGAAGATCATAAAAAATAGCTGATGAATGACAAATAGGATGCCAAGGTATCTTAACATGCTAGAATGATGTGCTGAATCTAATAAAATGAAATATATTACTGATAAATGTAACATCTTATACTTGAGTTAAAAAACACAACTGTACCATTTTGGAGAGTAATCCGGAATTATGTCCAAAGAGTTATAAAACTGGGTATACCTTTTGACCCAGCAATACCACTACCAGGTCTGTTTCCCAAGGTGATCAGGGAAAAAGGAAAAGAACCTCTTTGTTCTAAAATATTTATAACAGCGCTCTTTGTGGCGGCAAAGGACTAGAAATTGAAGGGATGTTTATTAATGGAATGGATAAACAAGTTGTGGCATGTGATTGTGATGGAATATTACTGCACCATAAGAAATGATGAACAGATTAATTAAAAAAAATATGGAAAGGGGGCAGCTGGGTAGCTCAATGGATTGAGATGGGAGGTCCCAGGTTCAAATCTGACCTCAGACACCTCCCAGCTGTGTGACCCTGGGCAAGTCACTTGACCCACATTACCTAACCTTACCACTCTTCTACCTTGGAACTAATATACAGTATTGACTCCAAGACAGAAGGTAAGGGTTAAAAAAATATGGAAAGACCTATGTGAAATTATAAAGAGTAAAATGAGCAGAATCAAGAAAATATTTTATACAAAAACAGAAACACTGTTTGAAGAAGAAAATGTATGTCCACTTCCAGAGGAAAAAACTGACAGAAATAATAAGCAAGACAGTTTTATTTATACATATATCTTTTTGTATATGATGCCTTCTCTTGTGTGGAGAGGGGAGGGAAGAAGAGATGGAGTTATCTGGGAATTTCAATTGTAAAATGTAAAGGAGATTCAATAGGCAATAATTCATGCAAGGAAGATCTGTAATTCTTCAGAGCCTGAAAGTTCAATATGAGCCAACAGTGACAATTAAATGTGATATCGCATCCAGAAAAGCTTAATGCAATCTGAGGCGGCATGAGAAGAAGAATCATATTCCCTAGTAAGGGCAATCATCATCCTGCTTTCTTTTCGCCTCGTCAGCATCATATTTTAGGAAGGACATCAACAAACTGGACATTCTCCACAGACAGGATGGCGAAACGCTGGCCACCAGGCTACATGAGGAGTAAGGACCTTTAGTTGGCAGACAAATAGGAAGTCACTGAAAAGTTTTGAGTAGAAAAGTGGCACAACCAGACCTAAGAATAAAGGTCAGACTGGTGGCCCAGTGAAGGATGGATAAGAAAACAGGCAGGAAGATCAGGGGGAATGCCATAGACATAACATACCTGTATCTCATTAAAGCCATTGACAAAGTCTCTTATGCTCTGCCTGTGGGCAATGCTAATATTGGGTTGAATTAGGAACTGGATGAATGACCAGACTCAAAGACCATAGCCAATGGGTCAACAGTCCTCTAGTGGAATGCCCCAGGACCTGGCATTGGTCCTGAGGGGTTCAACATTTTTGTCAATGACTTGGATGAAAGCATAGAAGGCATGCTTGCACAACTTGCAGGTGTCATGAAGCAAAGAAGGATAACATTTTGGCAGACAGAATCAGGAACCAAACAGAACCCAACAAGCTAGAAAATGGGATGAAACGAATAAGGTGAAGTTTGATAGGAATATAGGTAGTTTTTATACAAGTTGAAAAAAAATCAGCCTTATAAGTCAAGGACGGGGAAGGTGTGATAAGACAATAATCCCAATAAAAAATATCTAGGGGTCTTAGTGGACTGAAAACCTCACACCATTTGGACATGGCAGGCAAAAAGGCGATGCTAGAGCGAAATAGGCAGAACTGGGAGAACATTGTACACAGTAACAATATTGGATGATGGTTATCTGTGAAAACGTGGCTGCTTTCAGCAATGCAATGACCTGGGACAATCCTGAAAGTCTTATGACAGGGAATGCTTCCACCTTTCACATTAGTGTATCTTTGTTTTATTTTGGGGTTTGGGTTCTGTATGACTTTGCTCTTACAACAATGACCAATATGGAAGTGTGTTTTGCATGAAAATGAAAATAAAAATAAAATAAAAGCAAAAAAAGGCAATGCTATTCTAGAGAAATGCTATTTGAGGAGAAACAAATTGTCTGGAAGGAAAGAAGGGACAGTTCCTTAGTTTGGTGCCTTGGCCATAGTCAGACCCTATCTGGGGAACTGTGTTCAGTTCTGGTCACCATGTTTTAAGGAGATAAATAAGCTGGAACATGTCTAGAATAGGGTAACCAGGAGAGCAAAAGAACAAAAAAAGGTCATACTAAGATTCATTGACTCAACTGGGGATCTCTAGGCTAGAGTAGAGAAGATCTAATTGAAACATGACAAATGTCTTCAAGTACTGAGTGGGCTGTCGGGAAGAAGTATTATCTTAGTTTTACAAATGAGGCAACTGAGGCCCCTAAAGGTTAATCCCCAAGATCTCTAAAGTTATTCAGTCCATAATTGGTGAAAGGATACTGAATAGAACCCAGGCGTTCTGCCTTTTCTATTATTCCATGCTGTATCTCTGCCCTCTACACAGACAGGTCAACTGTATTGGCAGGTAGTACAGAGGATAGAGTATTGGACCTGGAGTCAGGAAGTCCCAGGTTAAACACTAACTTTTTTATGTGACCCTAGACAAATCACTGCCTCAGTTTCCTCAATAGTAAAATGGAGATGATAATAATAGCATTTTTCCTAGGGCTATTGTGAGGGTCAAATGACAAAATATTTGTAAAATCCTTAGTTAACCTCAAAGCTTTATCTGAATGTTAATATTCTTATTTTGAGTCCTAAAGGGCAGAACTGGGAGCTGTGGGTGGAAGTTGCAGAGAGACATATGGAAGGAAAATTCTCATAATAATTAGAGCTACCCAAAATGGAATCCATAGGAATCAACTCCCTTGGGGCAAGGAGAAGAGATAAAGAGAGAATAATCTATTAGCACCAGCTAAATGGTTTACAAATATTATGACCTTTGATCCTCACAACAAGCTTGGGAGGTCTGCCATGAATTTGGATTATATGCGTGTCATGGAACAGTAAGAGTATACTTTGGCATCAGTTTCAAGTACAAACTTACATAAAATAGCCACAGGGTAGTTGCTATACAAGGCAGTTAGTGGCACAGTGGTTAGAGTCATGGGTCAGGAAGACCCAAGTTCAAATCCGAACTCAAGACACTTCCTCGCTGGGGGACCCTGGGCAAGTCACTCAATCCTGATTGCCCAGCCCTTACTGCTTTTCTGTCTTGGAACCGAAACACAATACTGATTTTAAGGTGGAAGGTAAGAGCTGTTTTTTTAAAGAAGCCTATTGAATGATGTATGTATAAGACAGTGGGCCACCTGTAAGGCTGTGGAAGCCAAAGCTCCCCTATTGAGTGTGGGGTATGGTGTTTACAAAGATGACCACCATCTGGATCGGTTCCTCTCCTTGCCCTTTGAGTCGGTTTCAATGCCCAAAGACTGTTCTTTTTGTTTTGGGGGCTATTTTTGGTACTTGGAGATTCCCAGAGAAAAAGCCCATAGGTCAATGATGTTCAAAGCAACGGGCTTTTATTTGATGTGCTTTTAACTCACACAAGTGAAAGGTACTTAACCTGAGCCGTCTGTGGGGAAGAGGAAGGAGGTGAGCTGGCCGGAGGTAACTGCTGCTCCCCATCGTTAGGGACTGACCAGCTATGGGGCATGGATCCTTGTGTCCTGAATTCAACAATGGCATAGAAGCATGTGTATGCTGCTGTATTTCTGTGCCGAAAGGAGCTGCATTTTTCACTGTGGTATAGACTTTGCAGGTAGAAGCCACTGATCACCCCATCCTCTTGGCAAGAGTTTTCTCTTCCCTGACGTGTAATACCCAATACGCATCCATCCGTGGTGAGGCATCATTGTGCTTATGATTTTTTTCCAAATATTTTATTTTCTCCAATTACATGTACATTTTTTAAACATCTTTTTTCTTTTTAAATTTTGAGCTCCAAATTCTCTCCCTCCATCCCTCCCTCCCTTCCCTCCTCTTTGAGAAGGCAATTTGAAATAGGTTATATATGTGCAGCCACGTGCACCTGGTTTTTATCCCAAGAAGTAGCCTGTTTGGAATGTACGTGAGGCAAGGTGCCCCTGTCATGATGGTAGGAGTATGCCCATGTTGCTTTTCATGTACAATTATAATTTTTTGGTTTGGTGTTAAGATTCTGAAAGCCTGCTCATTCCTTTGGGAAAGGTCCAATGAAGTAATGAGCCAACTGAGAGCCTGGGGAAGTAGACCAAGATGGAACCCAAAGACTGGAGGTCCCGTCCACTTATTAGATATGATTTTTATCTGCATGTATATCTAATTGTCCTTACCGAATTGGAAGCACATGCAGGCAGGAGCTACAGCTTAACTTTATATTCATAGGTCTTAAGTATTTATTAGGTACCTACTATGTGCCAGGCACATTGTTCACTAATAGTGAACACTGAATACATGGAAGTGTTGTTGAAGGGATTCTTGAATCATAGATCTAGAGCAAAGAAGGTCCTTTTGTTGTTAACTCATTTCAATTGTGTCTGATTCTTTGTGTCTGTGACCCATTTGAGGTTTTCTCAGCAAAGATACTGGAGTGGTTTGCCATTTCCTTCTTCAGATCATTTTGCAGATAAGGAAACTGAGGAAAATAGGGTAAAGTAACTTGTCCAGGATCACACTCTAGCTCTGGCTCTCTATCCACTTTGCCATCTAACTGCCCAAGCAAAAAGACCCTTAGCACTCATCTAGTCCAACTCCTTTATTTCACAGATGAAAGATTTCATCTCACAAATGAGGAACTGAGGCTGAATGAGGATAAGTCTACAGTCATACAGAGAGTATGTTATGGGGCCAGGATGAATTGGGATCATCATGTCAGTTATCTGCACTACAGAGATGCAGCTCTACAATGATTTATTTATTTAAATCCTTACCTCTTGTCTTAGAATCAATACCATGTATCTGTTCCAAGGCAGAAGAGCAATAAGGGCTGGGCGACAGAGGGTAAATAACTTGCCAAGGGTCCCACAGCTAGGAAGTATCTGAGACCACATTTGGACCCATGACCTTCGTCTCTAGGCTTGTCTTTACTCATTGAGCCATCTAGTTGCCCCTCTATACAATGATTTGGTTAAGCGTCTACTGGGTGTAAGGTTATTATACTGAAAGTCATGGCACATTGCTACCCTCATGGAGTTTATACTCTACCATGAACATAAGTGACTATGAATGCAAATTCAGTTGCATTATCCAGAGCATGTGGGAAGAACAGAGGAAAAGAACAACTCAAGGACAATGGGATGCTGAGAAATGCCAAAACTGACCCGAGTGTCCCAAGTAAGCACCACTTCCCTCTGCCAGGCGTAAATGTTCCCTTCCCTTCAGTAAATCCCTCGAGTGTATGCATCTGTATAATGTATCATTGCCAGATCTTGAGAAAATGTGAAATCCTGCAGCATAAGGACTTCAGAATTTTTGCCCCTGTACCTTCAGCACCTTGTAAGGTGCATAGATGTTCAATAACTATTTGTTGTAATGATTGAAACTAGCTCTTGGGACGGGACTTGGAAAGATGGTGAGATTCTGCTACAGGCTAAGAGAGGGAGTTGAGTATATATATTGAGATTTGGGTTAGGGTAGAACCAGAAGAGGGCAACTAGGTGGCACAGTGGACAAAGTGCCAGGCCTGAAGTCTGGAAGACTCATCTTCTTGAGTTCAAATTTGGCCTCAGATACTTCTTAGCTGTGTGACCTGGGCAAGCCACTTCACCCTGTTTGCCTTAGTTTCCTCGTCTATAAAATGAGCCAGAGAAGGAAATGGCAAACCACTCCAGTATCTTTTTCAAGAAAACCCTAAACGGTGTCAAAAATAGCAGCATACAAATTTTAAAGTACTATGTAAATATCAGTCATCATCATCCATGTCACTAGCACGGGAGCTAGGAAAGCAACTGACCTCAATGTTGAGGACCCTGGGCTCCAACATTGACCCTTCCATTTATCAGTCACATTGACCATGGGCAAATCCCTTGACCTTTCCAAAGCACTATTTTCTCATGTGTCAAATGGGTACGATGATTTCTGCCTCAGTTGTTCTGAGGATCCACAGAGATGTGGGTGAAAGGGCTTTGGGAACTGTGAAGAAATGCAAGACTGTGAGATTGGACTAATAAATACATTAGGGAATGTGGGGGATAGGAACCAGAAGCCTTTTGGCCAACTGTGCCTGGTAGTCTCTCAATATACTTATATGTTCCTGAAATATCTCTTTCTACTCTCCCATAAAATACTTCATTGCAATGTGAAAAGGGCGTCTGTCACCCGATAAGCAGAACCTTGGGGTCTGAATCCTTTGGTCCTCTGAATGAGCCAAGCACGTTGTTGAAAATAGAGTTTATTGTTGTCACTGATATTTGAAAATTTACTGAACAAAATACATAGCCCACTCTCTAAAGACAGTTTCTGAGTGGATTTTTTTTAAAACAAGCAATCAAAATAATCCATCTGGGATAATTTCTTCCTGGTTTAAAGGATACTTTGGTAAGACAGCAACATTTATTTTGCCTTGTAGTAAAGTAGCTGTTGTGTGGAATCTGCAACCATGTAAAGATGACTGCCAACAGTGGGGGGGCCTGCAGAGGCCACTCTATAAATATTTGTTGACTGACTGATGGATAGTGGTGGCATTTTGAAGGTCAAAGAGGAAGTAGAAGAGTGATATCGGCAAATAAAAATAAAAACACTTGAAAAGACTGTTATCAAACAAAAGCTAATACCATTCTGTGGAGATGCTCAGCTGGGACAAGATGAAAAATTATCCAGAATCCTATTTCCTCCAAGAGGCACACCAATATACATATTTGCTATCTGAACTTTAACTGGGTTGAGGGAGGCACCATTCAATTATAACCAAGGGATTTCATGTAAACTATAGTTGGAAGTCTTGGCTGAGGTTGGAGAATTTCATAAGAAAATTGGTATGAAAACATTTTATAAAGAAAAGAAACAAACAAAAAAAGCATGTAGGGGCTGTATCCTTGGTATGTCTTGCATGGCCACCCAACACCTATGTTTTTTCCTGGCTTATTTCCCCTTCCATGGCTGATGCATCATCTTCTGTTGGTTCCAGAAAGAATCTGTTGGGAGAACTCAATCCCTAGAACACACAAAGATGTTCCAAGGACCTAAAACTGTGCATATGATAGTGACTGAGATGGAAAGTGGCCATGGAGAAAAGGGGCCCAGCAAAGAGATGTGAGGAGTCTCATTTTGCTATCTACCTTCTCCAAGAGTTCAGCCCCTCATGAAAAGGAAATAATGATGAGAAAAAGCAGTCAATATTTGGGAGTAAACATAGCAAGCCCCCAACTCCCCATATGCGGTTAGTTATATGAGACAGGAAAGATAAACACTAAGGAGAAACAGATAGGTTTCCACCCTAACCCCCCACTTTGAACAAGAGTGCAGAGATCCATGTGAGCATCCCTGACTTCTAAAAAGCTACCCCGGGAGGCTGGCCGATCAGTTAACACCTTCTGGATTTTTTGGTAAACTTCCACAGGACTTTATGACGACTTCCATCTGATTAGAGAGAATACTGCATGGATCACGTATGTCAGAGTAGCAGCGTAGGCAAACACCTGTAACCGAGAGAGATGATGGATGATGAGTGCGGCGTGTCAAATGACAAGACACACATCAGGTATCATTCTTTGCTTTATTCTGTTTAACCATGTTCAAGCCTCTTAACATCTAATATTATAGAACACAGACTAGATCACATACACATCCAAGCATAGGGAAAGTAAACTCTCAATGCCCCTGAGGACAGGCCCCCTCCATCATCCATTATATGCCCTACCTCCTCTTCCCTCTACAAAAGGCAAATGCCCCATGAGCACTGACTTTAGCCATTGTGGTATGTGTATGTGTGTGTATGCATGGTATAAGTAAAGATACAAGTTATATGATTCTAGGATTTTAGAGTTGGAAGGGACCTCAGAGATCATCTAGTCCAGTCCCCTTGTTTTGTTTATTTTTTATAACTATTATTTATTTGTTATTATAGAACTATATTACATATAACTATTATTTCTGTTTTAGTAACTCTAAGACAGAAGGGCAAGGGCTAAGTAAATGGGGGTTAAGAGACTTGCCCAGGGTCACACAGCTAAAGAAGTGTCTAAGGTTAAGTTTGAATCCAGGTCCTCATGACTGTGAACCTGGAACTCTGTACACTGAGCCTTTGAGCCACTTAGGTGCCTTCTAATTCCCTCACTTTACAGAGGAAGAAATTGAGGTCTTAGGAGAAAAAGGGACAGGCCTGAGGTCACAAAGACACTGAGTGACAGAGTAGGGATTAGAACCCAGGTCTTCTGGTCCTTTAATCCAGGGATCTTTCCATCAAACCATTATATATGTATATATTTCAAAGTGTCAGAACTATTATAAACTCAACATCACTTAATAAATATAATCTTGATATGGAGTAAATAAAACTTTAAAATTCAAATATATTCTGGTTTTTTAAAATAGAGATTTTAACTTTATTGGCTCCTTGGCCCCTACTGAATTTGTCTGGGTACTTGTCAAATTTCATTGCCTTTAGAACTCCTCTCTCCCTTTCTATCTCCTCTCCATACTTTGTAGGATGCGTCTCAGTTTCTCAACAAGATAAGACATGAGGAAGGATTCCTTTAAGCCTTGCTTGGGTTTGAGCTAAGGTTAACAGTTCTATTTAGAGAGCTTGTTTTTGGAGAGAATCCCTCTCAGTTCCTTTGGAATGGCTGGTAAAGCCCTCTGTCAAATAAATGACCATTGTATACACATTTGATCACCTGTGACATGGTAGATGTTGGAACACCTTCTGTACTAGGTCTGCCATATCTCCCAGTCCTGCTAGTGTCTTCCCTCTGAAATTACCTTCCTCTTCTTGATGTATCCAGTATGGACACAATGGCTAGAATTATGGCTATTTTTTGCATAGAGCCTTTTCCTTTAAAAAAATTTTTTTTTAAAGTTCATTTTTTTTTTAAACCCTTAACTTCTGTGTATTGACCTATAGGTGGAAGATCGGTAAGGGTAGGCAATGGGGGTCAAGTGACTTGCCTAGGGTCACACAGCTGGGAAGTGTCTGAGGCCAGATTTGAACCTAGGACCTCCTGTCTCTAGGCCTGGCTCTCAATCCACTGAGCTACCCAGCTGCCCCTAAAGTTCATTTAATTAATTAATTAGGAATATTTTTCCATGGTTACATGATTCATGTTCTTTCCCTCCCCTCCTTTCTTCCCCTCCCTGTAGCCAATGAGCAATTCAACTGGGTTTTACAGGTATCACTGGTCAAGACCTATTTCCATATTATTAATATCTGTAATAGAGCATAGAGCCTTTTCTTAAAATTATATATATAAAGTGCTTTAAGGTTTGCAAAGCCTTAACAAAACTACAAGGTTATTTGCTTGTTTTCTTCCCTGTTAGAATGGAAGTTCCTTGAGAGCAGGGACCACTTTTTGCCTATCTCTGTATCCCCAATGTGTATGGCACACAGCAAGCAATTAATAAACATTGCTGGCTGACAGAAGACACCCAAAGAACCCAGCCTCTAATCTCTCTAGCTACTTTTCCAAGGATTCTTCTTGTAATCAGATCAAAAGCTCTTAAAGTCCAGAGACCTTCAAGAATAATAGGGCTGTTAAGAACTTAAGAAACTATCTGTTTTTTCCAGAACTTGGGTACATTCTCTGTTTTCAGTAGCTCTTGATGCTCTGAAGGGGAAGAAGAGCCACTGTCTTCTTCCCCTTGACCACATCTTCCTTTAGGAAAACTCTGGACAGCCAGGGTATGATGTGGAAGGGATCTGAAAGCCTGGAACCTACCTAGAACTCTAAAGTTCTCCTCTCTACCCTTGCCACACATATACTGCAACATACTAGTCTGCTGGCATGCATCCTCAAGACAGTCTGCATTTTTGAAGGGTCAGAGTATGATGCTACCTGAAGATAATGACCTATTTGTGAGGTAGCACATTATCATGAACTCCCAGCTCATGGAAACCAGCAAAATCTTTGATGTCCTATCCACGTAAATCTTCTTTTCTCCAGGCTAACCATTCTTGAATCCTACAGCCCATTCTCATACGGCATGGACTCAAGACCCTTCACCATTCTGGTTGCCCTCTTTTTATGCTCTCTTGGTCTCTCAGGGTCCTTTCTAAAATACGATATTCCAACCTGAAAACAATATTCCAGGTCTCAGCTCTACCACAAATTAGCTGTGAGACCTTGTGGTCGACTTCTTTGGGTCTCAGTTTTCTCCTCTCTAATATGAATGGGTTGCCCCAGGTAATCTCTTTGGTTTTTTTCCAGCTCTAACTTTTTATGATCAAATGATGCTTTTCTTAGAAGTTTCTAAGGAACACAGAGACATCTATTTATGAAGGGCACACAAACATGTATGCCAGCCAGGTGGTACAATGGATAGACCATCAGACCTGGACTCAGGAAGACTTATAGTTAAGTCTAGCTTTAAGACTCTTCTATTACAAAAACAAATAATATGGAAATAGGTTTTGAGTGATAATGTATGTATAACCCAGTGAAATTGCTTGTCAGCTCCTGGAGAGGGGAAGGAAGAGGGAGGGAGACAACAAAAATCATGTTACCATGGGAAAAAATTAAAAAATTAAAAATTAAAAAAAGACATTAGAGGTGTGACTTTAGGGCAGGACACATAACCTCTGTCTGCCCCTATTTTCTCAACTGTAAAATGGGGATGATAATAATACCTACCTCCCAGGAAAGGTAATTGTGAAGATTAAATGAGATCATTTCTGTAAAGCACTTAGCACAGTGCTTGGCACAAAGTACGGACTTAATAAGTATTGTTTTCCCCCCCTTCACTCTCTTCTTCCCCATGAGATTTAGTCCATTAGTAGAAAATAGAGAGTATGAAAGGTCTAGAGTATGAAGTATTTCCTGGCGATTTTTTCAGGTCCAAGGGAGGGAACGTGAAGGACAGGGCAAATGCCCCTGAGTTTAATTTGGGGCCCACTCTCTCCCGTCATCCCATTCCTTCTCTCCTTCTGTTTGGTCTTTCCAGCTTTCTCTTCAGACACTAGTTTGGCAGGTGAGGCCCTGGAAGCTTACCTGCTTCTTAATTGAATTTCAAAAACTGGTTTAGTGACTTGAGGACATAGGGTCAGAAAATTCTAGCCCAGGCAAGTTATTTATCCCCGCTGTCCTTCAGTGACTCTCAGACATGCCTACAAACCATAATCCGTGCCCATTCTCTGCCCTCCCCCATACAGGGGTAGAATTGTGGCTATAAAAATATTCTGGTTTTCATTGGAGGAAAATAATGAGTAACTCAAGTTAGCCAATAACAGTAATTTAAAACAACTCATCCAGGAACCTTTAAATGTTCTCTATGAAACCAGTGGGCTTGGGAGAAACCAAACGAAACTCCAGAGAGCTATTCTTTCAAAATGCATTTATTAACTTCCTAAATAAGGGGTGGAGGCATAGGGAGCAGGATGAGAAATGGGTCCTGTATATATATTTCCTGTGAATGCTGCAATAGAATTCCAAGGGACATTAGAATAGATGGCAGGGGTTTTATTAGCTCTAAATCTATAATCAGAAAATCTGGAGTTGAATCCTAACTCTACCTGGCTGACCTTGGACAAGTCATTTTCTCTCTGAATCTCAGTTTCTTCATCTTAAAAAATACAGATGTTAATTTGGATTGATTGATAAAGATTCCTTAGTGAACTGCAAGCTTGAGAGAGATCAATAGAGTCATATAGCAGCTAGAGAAACTAAGGTCATTTTAACTTGCATTAAGAGCATAGCATCAGGGAAGCTAGGGGGCATAGTAGATAGAACACCAGATTTGGAGTCATGAGGACCTGCATTCAAATCTGGTCTCAGATTCTTCCTAGGTGTATGACCCTGGGCAAGTCCTTTAACTCCCATTGCCTAGCCCTTACCATTCTTCTGCCTTGAAACCAATATATAGTATTGATTCTAAGATGGAAGGCAAGAGTTTAAAAAAAAAAAAGAGTATGTTATCAGGGAAGCGAGGTGGCACAGTAGCTAGAGAACCAAGCCTGGAGTTGGGAGGCGCCCTGGGTTCAAATCTGGCCTCAGCTAACTCCCAGCTGTGTGATCCTGGGCAAGTCACTTAACCTCTGATTGCTCAGCTCTTGCTGCTCTTCTGTCTTAGAAATTAGAATTTTAAATTTAAAAAATGATGGAGAAGTGAACTCTAAGGTCCCTTCAGATCTAGATCCTATGGGGACATTTACTGCTCAGTTGTGACTGAAGAGTTCATCTTACCAGTCTTTCCAAATTACTTAAGAAACCTTGCTTTCTATCCTTAACAATATCTTGTATTTATTTAGAGTTTTAAGGTTCACAAAGCACTTTACAAATATCATATCCTTTTATTCTCACAATAACTCCAGGAGATAGGTGCTATTTTCATTGCTATTTTACAGCTGAGGAAACTGAGCAGAGGCTAAGTAACTTGACTAGGATCATGTAACTAGTTAAGTATTTGAGGCAGAATTTGAATTCAGGTCTTCCCTACTCCAGGTACAGTGAGCTCTCTCCTGTGTACCACCCAGCTGTCTATATACTTAACCTACCTATATAGAAGGCAGAGTTGTGGTACAAAATAATAGAAAAGGCAGAACATCTGGGTTCTACTCATCCCTTTCACCTCCTTCTGACTTTGATCTTGGGTATCTTAAATATTGACTTTTTGGGGCCTCAATTGCCTCATTTGTAAAGTTGGGATATTACTTTATCTGTCCAAAAGCAGGGGCTGGACCAGATTATCTCAAATCTCTGAAAAGTAGCGTGTGGTTGTGGAAAGAGCATGGGACTTGGATTTTTATCCTGCTTCTGATGCTTACTCACTGTGTGAGTGTGTGTGACTGTGGTTCATAACTCTTGGAGTTAGCATTTCCTCATCTGCAAAATGGGACAATACTTGCTTTTCTTACCGTGTAATAATGCCATGAAGACATGGATATCTCAACAATAAGATAGTACCTTCCTCTTCTAATTAGAGAGATGGAGTATTAGGGGTGCTGAATGTTATATACACTTCCAGGCTTTGGTTGGTTTTTGTTTAACTGCATCTTCTTTGTGATTAAGGTAGGGTTTAATGGCAGAGGGATCATCTATCAGGAGATGATGGGCATGAAAGCAAAGAGGTACCAATAAAACAACAACAACAAAAATAACAAATGCCCCCAAATGTAGGGTGTTTTATACACTTGGAGTTGTTGGTGTTGTTCAGTTGAGTCTGACTCTTTATAACCCCATTTGGAGTTTTCTTGGGAACGATACTTTTTCTCCAGCTTATTTTACATATCAGAAAACTGAGGCAAACAGGGTTAAGTGACTTGCTCATGGTCACAAAACTAGTAAGTGTCTGAGGCTGGATTTGAACTCAAGATGATGGATCTTTTGATTCCGAGTCTAATATCCTCTGAGCTATTGAGTTGTCCCCATCTTGAATACATTAGCCACTAAAGAAATGCTTGTTGAATGAATAGACTTACCACGGCAGAGATGTTTTCTTGGTAATGTTTAAAGGTTTCATTAAATCCAGTTCTCACATTATCCTTTGAAAGAATTGTGGCATAGGCTTCTAGTACTGAAGCACTCAGGTAAAAGAGAGCTGCAATCAAGTGATAGGACACATCCTAGAAGGACACACAAAGGAACGAGTCAGTGAAGGGAATCAAAAGGTTCATGAAGAGAGGAAATATGCAAAAGACATGACTTAATAAAGGAAAAAGTAGCCAAGCCATTGGGAGGTTGGCAGTGGTCAGTGAGAGGCAGTAATAGAAGCAGGACCCTCATACTCTGGAATTTTGTATTTCTTACCAATTAGTACTGGTTAAACATCAACTGCAAAATCGGTACTTTTGGCATTAGTCAAGCATGAATTGCAGAATCGGTATTGTTGATCAGTTACCCATTCTGTATCATCAATCACCTGTGCTGAATCAGTAATGTTCTAGACTGGGCATCGGCTTTGTGCCTGCTCTATATTATTAATTACTCACATTATTCTTTATTTACTTTAGTTCTGAACTGTTAGACATTATTCATTTGAGGTTTTCTAAGTCAATATGTAGCCCTTAAAGTATTTATTTCTATTTGAATCTGGCACCACTAGTCTATACCAAGAGTTTTTTGGTTTTAACCTGGGAGTTCATGAACTTGTTTTTTTAATATTCGATAATTGCATTGCAATATAATCATTTTCTCTTGTAATCTTGTGTGTTTTATTTTATGCATTTAAAAACAATATTCTGAGAAGTGATGCATAGGCTTCACCAGACTGCCAAAGGAGGTCACGACACTAGAAAAGTTAAGAAGAAACCTCACGTTCAGGCCAAGAACTTGGTTTCAGCTTGAAAAGCATCTGTTAGGCTTTGCCTATTCCTGGGAAGAGATCAAATCAAACCAAATGACCCCATAATTTATCACAGGCTGGCTGCAAACCATCAGAGAGCTGCCCCTAGAACTAATGGGGTCTCTTGTCTAGAATCTCCCTCAAACACAAACACTGCAAATCCCTGGAGACAGAGATCCCTTTCATGGTACATGTAGTGATGCAACATTCATAGGATCACATCCTGTATCTGGAAGGGATCTCAGAAGCTATTGAGTGCAACCTCCTTATTTAAAAAATAGATTTTAAAATGATCTTTTTATATAACCCTTTCCTTTCTCCACAGGAGAGATGCATGCCTTATAACAAAGAATTTTTTTAAATAGAAATATGTGGAGTGAAATGAGCAGAACCAGGAGAATGTTACACACAGTAACTGAAACATTGTGGGATGATCAAGTGTGGTAGATAATCTCAAGGGACTTATGAGAAAGAAAGAATGCTATCCATGTCAAGAGAAAGAACTGTGGGAATAAAAATCAAGAAGAAAACATATGATTTATCACTTGTTTGTATGGGTATATGATTTGGGATTTTGTTTTTTTTTTGTTTTTTTTTTTTAAACTCTTGTACTTCGGTGTATTGTCTCATAGGTGGAAGAGTGGTAAGGGTGGGCAATGGGGGTCAAGTGACTTGCCCAGGGTCACACAGCTGGGAAGTGTCTGAGGCCGGGTTTGAACCTAGGACCTCCTGTCTCTAGGCCTGATTCTCACTCCACTGAGCTACCCAGCTGCCCCTGGGATTTTGGTTTTAAAAGACCACTCTATTACAAAAATGAATAATAGGGAAAAAGGATTTGAATGATAATACATGTATAACTCAGCAGAACTGCTTATCAGCTCTGTGTGGGGAGGAGAGAGGAGAGGAGGGAAATAACATGAATCATGTAACCACGGGAAACTTATGTGTAAATTCGTTACTGTAATAAAATAAAGTTAAATTTTTTTAAAAAGAGGAGAAAAATACAGCATAACAATAAACACATAAAAAAATTGACATTCTAAGCAATGTTCCACATTCTGTTGACTCCCATCTCTGCAAAGGAGAGATGGAAGTTATCTTCTCATGTCTCTTCTTTAGAGCCAATGCCTTTTCAATTTCACAACATTCATCTTTGGTTATTTCTGGTGGTGTTCTTTCCATCTACATTGCTATAGTCATAATATGTATTGTTCTCCTGGCTTGACTTATTTTACTCTGCATCAATTTCAATGTATCTTTTTAAATGTCTCCATATTTATCATGTTCATTGTTTCTTGTAGCACAGGATTATTTTATTATATTCATGTGTCACAATTTGTTTAGCCATTCCCCATTGAGGCACATTTCCTTTGTTTCTAGTTCTTTGGGTATAGGGAGTCTTTCTTTTTGTCAAAGACCTTCTTGGAGTCTATGCCTACCAGTGGAATCTCTGGTTATCTCTATTTACTCTCTAGTTACTCTCTTTGTGTAATTCCAAAATTGCTTATCAGAATGACAGCACTAATTTACAGTTTCCACCAGCAATGGAGCCTGTCTCTCCACAACCCCTCCAACATCATTTGTCATCTTTGCAGACTGAATGGGTGTGAGATGAAGCCTCAGATCATCCCTCTTATTTTAAAGAAAGAGGCTCAGAGAGGTTAAGTCACTGATCCAAGCTCATACAGGTAATAAGTGATAGTCAGGATATGAACTCAGGCCCTGAGATCACCCTTCTGACTTATCCTGGAACACTTCCATTAAAGTGTGCTTGCCAAAGCCCGGGGAAGAGCTGCAGCATGGAGTCCTGGCTCATTGCCTAGGGTTCAAAACAGTAGGATTAAACACAATGGGAACCACAAAACTGCATGTTCATTGCTTTCTGGTAGTAGAATTTCCCCCTTTCTTTTAAGACTCCTAACCATCTATCTAGGGAGGGGCAAGGAAGGCAGTATCATTCCCATTTAATAGATGAGAAAAGTGAGGCTGAGAGGCAAATTCTTCTCATTTCATTTTAAATTCTTCATAATTCATGTGGGTAGGAAAATACTCTAAAGGCATTCTTTTATCTTAGTTAGATGTGACAAAAGCAAGAAGAGGTGAGGTGGGTTGGGAGGAGTTTAAAGAGGTAAATATTAGCAGGACTAGATATAATCTCTATGGTCTAATGATTCAGAACAACTACACGGAATGTTCCTCCACCAGGATTCCCTTAGGATATCTCATCTTGGTGTAGAGGTGACCCTAGGACTCTGGGAGCTTGGGTCATTGGTATACAAGTCCCGAGGAATTCCCTCTCAGTTGAAAGTATTTTGAGTGTCAGTCTCAGGACAGATCATATATTGCCTTAGCACAGGAGGCTTTGCCAAGCTAAATTTGGAAAAAATTTTCAATCATAGCCAACTCCCAAAGACAACCTATGAAGCTGAAGGAAGAGTATATCCTTAGGTAGAATGCAAATACCTTGAGGGAGGAACTGTTCAGTTTTTGCCTCTGGATTCCCAGTGCCTAGTATAGTGACTGGTATATAGTAGACATTTTATTTTATTTTTTTAAACTCTTACCTTCTGTCTTGGAACCAATACTGTGTATTGTAGAAAAGCGGCAAGGGCTAGGCAATGGGGGTTAAGTGACTTGCCCAGGGTCACAGGGTTAGGAAGTGTCTAAAGCCAGATTTGAACCTAGCACTTCCCATCTACAGGCTTGGTTCTCAATCCACTGAGCCACCTAGTTGTCCCCACATAGTAGGTGTTTAATGACTACTTCTTGATTGATTGGTAGTATAGGGTAGGACTTGGAGTCAGATCACCTGGCTTTGAGCATTGGCTGGGCTAGTTACATGCTACATAACCATGAGCAAAGTTGCTTCATTTCTAGTGTTTATAAAATAAAGGAATCGGATTCTAGGATCTGGGACTTTTAACCTTTTGGGCATCACAGTCTCTTTGGCAGTCTGAGGAGACCTATGAACTCCTTCTGAGAATCCTGCTTTTTAAATGCATAAAATAAAATGCTGAGGCTTACAAAGGGAAACCCATTATATTAGAATACTGTTATCAAAATATTTACAAACACCGGTTCATCATCCTAGATGAAGAACCCCTGGGCCACATGATCTCCAAGATCTCTTCCAACAGTCCTATGCTCTATCCCGGGAATAATGGAACCCTAGATCATTTAGGAATGGAAGAAGGCATAGTCAGTCAACCAAGAACCTCAGGAAGATACTGGTGGTGTCTGCCGGCAGTCCCCCCAGCAGCAATATGAACATATGTGCAAGGAGAAAAGGAAATGACTCACCAAGGGTATCCAGGATGCATCTCCACCATGAGCTCCAGCAAAGTAGAGGAAAAGCAGGATGGTTGTGGCCACGAAGCAGAACACAGACACAAACATGACCCAGCCCTGAACCATCGGGAATGGTACTTTGGAAGACGCCACCAGAATCCAGACCAAGCCTCCAAATATCTGCAAGGGAAACCAGAAGGGAAGAAAGGGTCATGCAGCAGGCTCTGAATTGGGCAGAGGCATTTGAAGGATCTAAGTGCCACAAATTAGTACGACTGGATGGACTTTGAGTCTTGTGGGTTTGAGGGAAGGTAAAGGAAAGATACAAGTTCAGGGGCAGATAAGTAGCACAGTGGATAGAGTGTCAGGCCTGGAATCAGGAGGACCACAGTTCAAATTTGCCCATTTCTACTTCCTATTTTTGTGCCCCTGGACAAGTCACTTAACTCCAGTTGCCCAGACCTTGCTACTCTTCTGTCTTAAAACTTATACTAAGACAGAAGGTAAGGGTTTTAAAAAAAAAAAGAAAGGAAAGACAGAAATTCTCACTTAAAATGCTCTATCCCTCCAATCTCCTATAAAGTAAATTGTTTGTCCTTTCTTAGTTTTCCTTATTCTCAGGTATCATCTGCTTATTTGGACTCCTTTCATCTCCCAGAGGTTAGCCTTATGACTTCACTGTTATAGAGAACTCCCTTGTGAGGAAACTCTACCAAAGAAGATTGGAATCTGTTCTGCAAGTTAAAATTTGAGTCTCTGCCTTCAAGGAGTTTGCCAAAAAGTCCTTTCCTTGTCGCTCTGTCTGTCTAGAACCTACCCATTTCCCAGAGTTCAGTTCAAATGCTATCTCCCTCCTCTGCTCTCCTTGCCCATCAGGAAGTGGGCATAGCCCTTTGTACCCCTCTTTCTGGACGACTGTCATCTGGGTTAGCTACCACTTCCAGCTCTATGTAATCTGTAAATGGAGAAAATTTTCACTCGATTCCTCCCCTGTGCTTCTCCTGCTAGAAGGGAAGCTCCTTGAAGTTAAGGAGAGTTTGACTTTCAACTTCTTTTTCACCTAGGAGATGGATAGGGAATAGAACTGGGATTTCATTAGCCTAGGGAGCTCCCAGGTGAGGAAACTCCCTTTACCAATGTAGGCTGGCACCGAGAGGTGTCTAGAGCATTGAGAGATTAAATCACTTGCCAGGGTCACACCTGACAGGGCCATTAGGTATCAGAGATAAGACTTGATCCCAGGTCTTCCTGGCTTTGAGGCCAGCTCGCTACCCACTATACAAAACTGCCTTTGCAGAGTAGCCATAAACGTTTAGGGATTAGTTGCTTCATGCAAGCTTCTGACAAAAATGCTGAAGAGCGCAGGACCAAGGACAGAGCCCCTGGAGCTCTTTTTTAGAGAGCTTTTCTGTCACTGATTCCTTGTGAATCACTGCTTTTAAGGTCTGACCATTGAGCCCGTTTTGAACCCACCTAGCTGTATTATTCTACAAGTTTATGAAGCAACTGGTTTCATTTTTTCATTTGAGAGTATAAAATTCAAAAAAAGAACAACTGGCCAAGAATTAAGAATCTGGTTCAACCAAGTTGGCACCAAGATTTCAGAACCAGTTTGTTTGCCCACAGTAGGTACTAAATAAAGAGTTGTTGAATTAAACAGATTATGTGAAGTGTGGAGAAAGACTAATTCCATCTATTTTGGCATGCCATGGAATAGAGAAAAATCTTTTGGGGACTGGAGAAAAATTCTGGAGATATTTCAGGGGTGGCTAGATGGCACAGTGGATATAGAAAATCAGGCCTAGAATTGGGAGGATCTGGCAAATTTGGCCTCAGCCACTTCCTGGCTATGTGACCTTGGTTAAGTCATTTAACCCAATTTGCCTAATCTTTTCCCTTCTGTCCTAGAGTTGTTACTAAGTCAGAAAGTAAAGGTTTAAAGATATGTGTATATGTGTGTGTGTATATATATGTGTATATATATACACATATACATATATATGTATATTCTGGGGGCAGCTAATTGGTTCAGTGGATTGAGAGTCAGGCCTAGAGATGAACAGTCTAGGGTTTGAATCTGGCCTCAGACACTAGCAAGTATTGATTCTAAGACAGAAGATGAGGGTTTAAAAAAAAGAAAAGATATGTTCCATTTAGACATCAAGCTCCTGTGATATTCCTAATTTAGGATAAATGGATCTAAATGTAAAGTAGGAAGAAATATTAGTTGGATTGAATACATGCCTGAGATTGCATTGGTGTAAAGAACTTCTAGTGAGGAAATTCCCTACACCAGTGTGGATCAGTACCTGCTGGGCCATTTATAGTTGTAAAGAGTTGTCTTGGGGATCCTGGGAGAGTAAATAATTTGCCCAGAATTATACAGTAGTATCTAATATGAGGTAAAACTTGAACTCAGGCCTTCCAGACTCCTGGGTTGCTATGCCAATCTGCTTCTCATTAAGGAAAGCACTGTATTTTAAAACTGTTCTGACTAGCACTATTGGTGCCATTGTTCCATTATGTCTTTTTTTTTTTTTAAAACCCTCATTTTCTGTCTTAGTTTCAGATCTAAGACAGAAGAGCAGCAAGGGCTAGGTAATCGGTGTTAAGTGACTTGCCTAGGGTCATCCAGCTAGGAAGTATCTGAGGCCAGATTTGAACCCAGATCCTCTCAACTCCAAGTCTGGTGCTCTATCCACCGTGCTTCCTAGCTGGTCTTTCCATTCTGATTTAAGAAGTGCCTGACCACATTTAGCTCAATTCAAGCTAGCTGATGGGACAAGGTAGCAGTTGCATCCTGCTTGCCAACAAGTCCCTTTCTAAAGTAAACACCACTAACAACAATAACGCTATAAAAAAAGACCCAAGAGAGCATGAATCTAATAGTCTACCCAGTGGATTGAATTGAGTTTTAGAGTAAAGTTGAACTCCCTTGGGTGTAACCACTAGAACTTCACCTATGAATAAGACATTCATTTAGGATTAGGTTCCCACCCAGCTTTGTGCACCTTGTGGCTCCTTTAGGTGTGGTGATCACATACTTTTGGGATAGAATTATAGGTTCATAGGATTTCAAGCTGAAAGAGACCTTAAGACATCAAAGATTAGAAACCCAACCATTTTAAAGGCAGGAAAATTGAGGTCAGCAAAGTTGAATGACTTGCTCAAGGTCCCACACCTGGAAAGTGATAGAGCCAGAAGGGTAGCTAGGTAGCTCAGTGGATAGAGTGCCAGGTCTGGGAGTCAGGATGACTTGGGTTCAAATCTGACTTAGCTGTGAAACTCTGGGCAAGTCATTTAACTCTGATTGAGTAGTCCTTGCTGCTTTTCTGTCTTAGAATTTATATTAAGACAGAAGGTGGGGGCAGCTGGGTAGCTCAGTGGAATGAGAGCCAGGCCTGGAGACAGGAGGTCCTGGGTTCAGACACTTCCCAGCTGTGTGACCCTGGACAAGTCACTTAACCCCCACTGGCTAGCCCTTACCACTCTTCTGCATTGACTCCAAGACAGAAGATAGGAGTTAAAAAAAAAAAAGACAGAAGATAAGGTTTTTTTCTTTTAAGTGATAGAGCCATTTTTTGGGATCTGCTATGCGACTTCCAGTTCTTTACAATTGATCTTTTCTGTCCACACACTTTACCACTCAGGAATGAACTTGACTGTGCTTCTAATTACATTTATTTCCTAAAATTTCTGTTCACCTCCTACTTCCATGGTTCTATGATCTGTTCACTTAGCACAGTGCTTATCTTGGAGTTGTTATTAAGACAAAAAGCAAGGGATTTAAAAATATGTACTTTGTTTATTCATCCATCATGGATTAAGAAACTTGAAATATCTGAAAATACATCTGAAAATACACTTGAGAGAAAAGAATGAATGGTTTATTGAATAAGCCAGTCTTAAAATCTTCTCCCGCTCACAACTGCTCTCAATGCAGCATTTCCTCTTCCTAAGAGTTATGCAGAAATTTTTACATTACACATAAAATTTTTCTTTCCATGATGCTGTATGGCTACAACTCATTGACTAATTCTTCTCTGAAGAACTGAAGTTGTAGGTCACTCCAGGGCTAGTGAAGAGATAGAGGATGGGGATGAGTAGCCCCATGTCCAAGTGAAAAGCTGTGAAGAAAGACTGAAGGAATTATAAACGGAAAAAGAACTGGCACGGGAGATAAGAAGACCTGGATTCAAGTCCCACCTTTATCCCATATTAATTCTGTGACCCTCATTAAGTTGTTTGACCCCCTCAAAAGCCTAGTCAAATCTTTAAGACTAAATTGCAGAGAAAGTGCATTGGGAAAGAGAGGTTCCTTAAATAAGGGTCCTCTGGATGAAGGACATCATACACAGGTTTGGTTAAAAAAATAAAGAATTGTGCAAAAGCATAAAGGATGTTATCAGATACATGTACAACTGGAGAAAAGATAGATTGGTCATAATATGTAAGATATACATTATGGCCAAGAATACAGCACCCAACAGATCAAGATATACACCATGGCTAGACCGCATGCTTTATTGGTGTCTGTGTAATATCAAAGGCTCTAGCTCAGGGGTCGGCATTCTCGAGCCATATCTGGCTCTTTTGAGGGCCAGATATGGCTCTTTTTGCAGGAGCCATAAAGTAAATTTTTTTCAGGTGCTGTTACAGGAGGGCGTACTGTGAGCACTGTACGGCTCTCACGAAATTACATTTTAAAAAATGTGGCGTTTATGGCTCTCATGGCCAAAAAGGTTGCCGACCCCTGCTCTAGAGGAAGACTCTTAAGTATGGTGAATGGACCTCCAAATGGAGGATTTCTGGGAGAACTTGGACAAGAGTCTCATAGAATGGGCAGGCATGGGTGGTTTGTAATCTGCATTGTTGGAGAGAGTACCTACACCAATGAGATCAAGCAATCAAGCATCTATTGAGCTCCCGCTAGGAACCAAGCACTATGCTAGGCTCTAGGAATACAAAGACATCAATAAGTCAGGCCCTATCATCGGGGGGCCTATATTGTACCGTGAGATAAAACATGTTCACAGATGCGTAAATACGAGACCCATACAAAATATAAACACAGTAATAAAGAATACTCACTGGCAGAATGAGGAAAGGCCTTTTGAAGGAAGTGGTGTTTGAGACAAAACTTGAAGGGAGCCAGAATAAGAAGAGGAAATATTCTGGGCATGCAACGCTATGGTGACTCGATGAGGAATAGTGTCTTTGACAGAACAGGGCAATGGGAGGAAAGTTGAGTTTAAGGGGAATGAGATTGAGTTCTGTTTTGCAACTGTTGAGTTTGAGATGCCTGTGGAATATTAAGTGGAGGAGAGACGTTAAGTATGCAGATAAAGAGACAGGACTAGAGAGGAAGGGAGGAGAGAGAGAGACAGAGACAGAGACAGAGACAAAGAGAAACAGAGAGAGACAGAGAGAGAAATAGAGAGAGAGAGAGAAAGAGAGAGTTAAAGACAGAGACAGAGAGACAGAGACAAAGAGAAACAGAGAGAGACAGAGAAATAGAGAGAGAGAGAAAGAGAGAGAGAGTTAAAGACAGAGACAGAGAGACAGAGACAAAGAGAAACAGAGAGAGACAGAGAGAAATAGAGAGAGAGAGAAAGAGAGAGTTAAAGAGATGGAGAGATGGGGGGTGGGGAGAGAGAAAATACTCTCTTAGAAGTTTTGAAAAAAAATTCTTTACAAAAAAAAAAAAAGAAAAAGAGAGAGAGGGAGGGAGAGAGAGGAACAGAAGGACGTTAACACATTTAGATTTTGGAATTATCCCCATAAAGATGATAGTCTAAACTACCGGGACTGATAAGAACAATAAGAGACAGTATAAAGAGTGCAGACAAGAGGGCCTATGAGAGAATGAGGGTCTACTGATGATTCATCCAAGGACACAGAGATGTCGCAATAAGACGGAAGACTGATCATAGACTTCCATCTGGAAGAGACTCTAAAAGCCAGAGCCCAGCTAGACGAGAACTGTGTCATTTTGAGGTGAAGGTCTCCAGAAGGGAGTGTGGCCAATAGTATTAAATGCTGTAGAAGTCTAGAAGGATAATAAGCACTTGGAACTGATGAGGTCATTAAGAAAGCATAAAGAGAAAAGAAGACTAGATTCCTTGGATCATGGATACGTCCTGGCTCCATTAAAGAACAGCCACAAAGTTAGTGCCTATGTAGCCTAGATATAATCTCCTGTTGCTGGAACTAAAGTTAAACACAACAAAAATAACCAAAATGACCTTCGAGCTTTCAGATGTCTTTGCAATTCATCAGAATGATTTCATACACATTATTTCATTGTATGTGAAAGTACTTTGCTTCAATAGCTCAGGACTGCTGTTAAGAACACAACGTAACTCTGTAACTAGGCAAGCCACTTAATAAACTCCCTTTGCCTTAGCCCTGACTACTCTTCTGCCTTGGAACTGATGCTTAGTATGGATTCTAAGAGAAGGATTGGGGGCAGCTAGATGGCTCAGTAGATACAGAGTCAGCCCTGGAGATGAGAGGTCCTGGGTTCAAATTTGACCTCAGATGCTTCCTAGCTGTGTGATCCTGGGCAAATCACTTAACCCTCACTGCCTAGCCCTTACTGCTCTCTTGCCTTGGAATCAATATGCAGCATTGATTCTAAGACGGAAGGAAAGAGTTGTAAAAAAAAGAAGGTAGGGGGCAGCTGGGTAGCTCAGTGGAATGAGAGTCAGGCCTAGAGACAGGAGGTCTTAGGTTCAAATTTGACCTCAGACACTTCCCAGCTGTGTGACCCTGGACAAGTCACTTGACCCCCATTGCCTACCCTTACCACTCTTCTGCCTTGGAGGCAATACACAGTATTGACTCCAAGACAGAAGGTAAGGGTTTTAAAAAAATAAAAATAAAAAAAGAAGGTAAAGGTTTAAAAACAAAAGAAAGAAAAGAACACAGAAATGGAGTGTTTACCTATGTTGGCAGTGGAATTAGAACTCAGTTACCTGTTTTCAGCTTTTGGTTGACTTCCCTGGGAGGGGAGGTGAAAAGGGCCACACCTCTACAACAAATGCTTGGGTCATGAAGAAAGCATTTGCTAGAGCTTTGGAAGCTGTGGCTACTAAGGCATTCTCATTTGAATTAGAGAACAGTGCCTACAAATGCAGGATCAACAAAACCCTGTAACTTATCATCAGATTTTCTGCTTTTTGGGTACAATAGATTTTCTAGTCAAGATATGAAAATAGGAGTGTGTGTGTGTGTGTGTGTGTGTGTATGTGTGTGTTCAATGGCCAGAATTTTCCCAGCAGGGATGAGCTAGAAGCAAAATTCTCAATATATGTGTATTGAAGTATGTATATATTTGTGTAATCATTTGTTTGAATTGGCGTTCACTTGATTTATAAGGATTTAATAACTGTATTTAAGAAGGTACAAGCAAAGCTAAATTTTAGTCTCTTTTTTCCTAGCAAAGATAGAGTCATGTATTATTTCCCCCCAACAATTATAGATCAAGGCATAAAGTTTTTTTGAAGTTAATAAATGACTACCCTCCAGAAGAGAACTACACATAGTAGGAATTGCTATTCATTCTTTCCTGATCCAGAACCTGGCTCCCTGAAATCTGCTTATAGAGATTATAAATATATTTGTTTGTGTCAGATTGGTTCATACAAGAGAAAGTAATCCCCCCCCCCCACCCCGGTCTTTGCCAAATGCCTTTCGACTGAGATGATCTATGATATTTCTACCAAGATATAAACGTTTCATAGCTACTGCTTAGAGGCAGAGAGCAGGAATTAGAAGATTCATGAACTGGGCTTCCATTTCCAAAGCTAGTCATATAAACACATGAAAATTCTTTTCATCTCAAAATTTCAGACTTGTGCAAATGCCAGCTACTGCTTTTTCTTCTGTTTTTATACCCTTACCATCTGTCTTAGTAGCGATTCTAAGACAAAAGTGTGGCAAGGGCTAGGCAACCAAGGTTAAGTGACTTGCCCAGGGTCACACAACTAGGAAGTGTCTGAGGCCAGATTTGAGCCCAGGACCTCCTGACTCCAGCCCTGGCACTCTTAACTGTTGTGCTACCTAACTGCCCTCAGCTACTGCTTCTTAACAAGCCAACTCTGAATAAGCATGGTTGCCTTGAAAAGCAGGATGTCCATAGGATGTTCAGAGAATCTCACCTGCAAGCTACTTAGCAAACTCTTTCCCAGCCTGTTGAATGATTTCTTGCATTTCCTCACCACATCTCTTGGCTTTGGGCATTTTCAATGGCTGTTTCCCATTCCTGGAATCTTCTCCCTCCTTATTTCTGCCTCCCAGCTAAAGTCCCACTTTCTACTGGAAGCTTTTCCCCACAACTCTTAATTCTAGTACCTTTTTTCTGTTTATAACTTAACATACTTGTTTGCATGTTGTCCCCCCACCCGTTAGACTGTGAACTCGAGATCATGGATTATCTTTTATCTTTTTTGTATCTCTAGTGGCAGGCGCCTAGTAGACACTTAATAAATGTTTATTGACTGACTGAGGTACTGATCAGGTCACTGACTGAGTGACCTGGATTCTACCTGGATAATTGGCAAATTCTTCTTATCTACTTTTATCTGGACACATCCCTCTCCAGACAATCAGACCAGGCTTTATGACCCCGGAATGTCCTCTTCTGCTCATCAAGAGACAACAGCCAAGACAACCTGAAAAGTAAGCTCAAATATTTGAGCTGGATCAAAGCAGGCTTAAAGTGTATACGGGGATCATTGGTCTTTGATAAATTTTAAAATACTTTAGTAATGTGAATTATTGTGGTTCATCTTTCTTTCAAACAAACACTTCTTTATAGCTACTCCATGTGATAGGCATTGAAAGTACAGCTGTTGGAGAACGAGGTGGAAAAGAGAGTCAGGCCTAAGGAGGGGAGCTCCTGGGTTCAAATATGGGCTCAGGTGCTTCCTAGCTGGGTGACCCTGGGCAAGTGGCTTAACCCCATCTGCCTAGCCCTTACTGTTCCTCTGCCTTGAAGCTGGAATCAATCAAGATAAGAGTTTGAAAACAAAACAAAACAAAACCAATACCATCTTTCCAGTTACATCACTGGGAAGGAATTAGAGGGAAAAGGATTTGCAGAAGAAGCATTAGATTTGAAGTCCGGACACCTAGTTCTAGGCTCAGGTCTGTTCTACCCAAAATCAATAATAAAACCAGGGAAAATTTTATGACTTGTTTTTAAACTCAATTTCCCTACTTATAACATTATTATTCCTGCCCTCCCTACCTTACTGAGTTGTCATGAGGATCAAATATAATTCCTAAAGGCAGCGTGGTATAGTGGAGAGAATGATGGACTTGTATTCAATAATACCTTGGTTCAAATCTCCCTCTGACACTTATTAACTATGGGCAACTTGCTTTTTATAAAAAAATTTTAAACCCTTATCTTCTATCTTAGTGTCATTTCTAAGAGAGAAGAGTGGCAAGGGTTAGGCAATCAGAGTTAAGTGACTTGCTCAGGGTTATCTTCTTAGGCAGTATCCAAGGCCAGATTTGAACCCAAGTCCTTTCAGACTCCAAATGGGTCTGGAGCTCTACTCACTGAACTATCCTAGTTGCCCCACAAATTACTTTTAACATCTCTGGACCTCAACTTCTTCATTTCTAAAAAAAGGTACAAAAATACCCTTAGTAATTAATTCAGAATTGTTATGAGTTTTAGATGGGATAAAAACAATGACAATACCCTAGCTCAAGGCCTCTTTGTCCTTCAACTATTTTAATAAATTCCCAATCTGCCTTCCTAATTTTAATCTCTTCCATTTCCAATATAACCTCCACATGATTACCTCAATAATCTTATTGCCCACATTTGATCATGTCAGTTCTCTGCTCTTCTGTGGCTCACTATTGAATATAGAATAAAGTGTAAACTCTTTAGCCTGGTATTTATGGCCCTCTCTAATCTGGCTCTCATCCACCTTTTCAGCTTTATTTTATACACTCCTTTATGCATTCAGTGTCCCAGACAAATTGGACTAGAGGCTGTTTCCAAAAGCATCACGACATTCATTTCTCACACATTCACATAGGCTTACATTTCTGCATTAAATGCACTCTTGCCCTCTCTTGAAGTGAATACTTTTTTCTTCCTTGAAGGCTTAGCAAAAATACCATTTCAGGGGTAACTAGATGGCACAGTGGATAGAGAACCAGGCCTGGAGTTGGGAGGTCCTGGATTTAAATCTGGCCTCAGACACTTCCTACTTGTGTGGCCCTGGGCAAGTCACTTAATCTTATTTGTTGTCCAGCTCTCCCCCTTCTATCTTAGAGTGGTTACTAAGACAGAAAGTGAGAGTAAAAAAACAAATACCATGTCATTTTGTCAAAGTTTTCTCTGAAGCATGGGACCATAGATTTTGACTTGGAGGGGCCCTAGAGGTTTTCGAGTTCAATCACTCATTTTCCAGATGAGGAGAGACTCTCGGAGGTTATATTCCTTGCTCATTATCTTTCCTCCCAAAGCCATTCTTCTCTGAACCTCCCTTTAATGTGGAGGGCACCTTTTTCCTTCCATCTACCCTTGTTTGTAGCCTTGGTGCCATCTTCAACCTCTTACTCATCCCATATATCTAATCAGTTGCTAAATCTTTTTTTTTAAACTCTTACCTTCCATCTTAGAATCAACACTATGTATTGGTTCCAAGGCAAAAGAGCTGTAAGGGCTGGGCAATGGGGGTTAAATGACTTGCCCCACAGTCACACAACTAGGAAGTATCTGAGGTCAAGATTTGAATCTAGAACCTCCCATCTCTAGGACTGACTCTTAATCCACTGAGCCACCTTCTTTCCCTCCAGTTGCTAAATCTTGTTTCTATCTCTACAACCTCTTTTGTACATGTCCCTTTCTATTTACTCACCCATCTATCGCCCTCATCACCTCTTCTCTGGACTATTACAGTAGCTTCTTGCTTGGCCTCACTATTTCAAGCATCTCCTCAATCCAATCCAGTCTTCAAAATGATTTTCCTAAAGTACAAGTCTGATCATACAACTTCTCTGTCCAAAAAAACCCCCACTGGCTCCCTATTGCCTCTAGAATCAAATGTAAATTTCTTGGTTTGCTATTTCACTCTTCTCACAACCTTTTTCCCTTGATCCCTGCCCAATCTTACTCATTATTCTCTTTCTTACTCAATGTGATCCAATCATATTGGCTACCTCCTCAAGATTCTGTACATACAGCACTCTATTGCTGGTTTCTGGTCCTTTGCACGGGCTCTCTTCCATACCTTGAATGGTCTCCTCTCCCCCCCATCTTTGCCTCTCGGAATCCCTGGTTTCTATCAAGACTCAGCTGAAGTGCCCTCTTCTACGAGAAGTCTTTCCTGATCTTTAGCTTACTAGTCTTCTATCTCCCCCAACTGTCTTACATTCATTTTATATATACGATGCATAACCTTAGAAGTGCCCGCTGTGATCTCCTGTGTTAGAACAGAAACTTTCATTTGTATCCTCAATATTTAATACAGTTCCTGGCATCGAGTAGGCGCTTAGTAGGATTGCCTAAGGTTACATGCATGTTAAGTTCTGGCCAGCATTCAATTCTAGGTTCCTTGGCTTCAAATTTAATGTTCTCTTCTCTCTACCTGAAAATAAGTTCTATCTTTTCAAATTTCTTAGAGTGTTTTGCCTGGTTTGTTCACCTGCATCCAACACATACTAACTTTTGAATTATGTACCTGTACCATATGCCACGTTTGTACCCTCTCCACATCTTGTGACTTCCTTGAGAGCTGGCAGGCACTATGACATTGCTTAATTCTTATATCCCAGGACTAGCATGACACCTTGTAGATAGTAGTCTCTCTCTTTAAAAAAAATAATAACCCCTTATTTTCTGTCTTAGAATTAATACTGTGAAAATAAAATTGAGTGAATACTTCTGATATTTTAAACTAAATTTAATAATAATAAAAATGAGAGAGAAAGGGATTCCTTCAGCCAAGTCAGCAGAGCACAGAGCCAGAGATCCACACCTGCCACACTTTAAACAAAGCAAAGCCCAAAATGAGCCCCGCAGAGTAGATTTCAGCCAAATTTATCTCCCAAGCCCCTGTACATCAAATGAGGACGTACTTAAAAGGATGCTGGGAATGTAGCTCAGGTGTGGCAAATTTTCCACCTGCACAATACTATGTATTAGTTCCAAGACAAAAGAGTGATAAGGGCTAGGCAATGGGGGTTAAGTGACTTGCCCAGGGCCACACAGCTAGAAAGTATCTAAGGCCAGATTTGAACCCAGGACCTCCCATCTATGGACTTGTAATAGCCTCTTAATAAATGTAGTTGGGACCATCTATATAGCTCAAGTAGCACATCTACCACTGGTCACTGTGCTCTTAGTACCCCATCTTTTCGGTTTTCATCCTTAAATCCCAAGGTTTGTCCTGTCTACAATTACAGAAGTTGTTAGGTTGAGCTGTTAAATAGCAAATCAATTTGACAACCACTCATGAAACACCAGGAGTTGGATGTTGGGTACACAAAAATCAAAAGTGACTTAATTCCTGTTCTTATTCTATGGAGACATTTTTTAAGTGGCAAGTGGTCTGTAAGGTCATTTGGTTGAGGACAACTTAAAAAGGGTCCATACTTCCTAGCTATGTGACCCTGGGCAAGTCACTTAACCCCAACTGGCCAGTCATTACTGCTCTTCTGCCTTAGAACCAATTGGTTCTAAGGCAGAAGGTAAGGGTTTAAAAAAAAAAAGTTGATACACAGTCACTACTCTAGTTCATGCTTCTTCCCTGAACCATTGCAGAAGCTTCCCAACTTGTGGGAATCTCAACTCAGTGTGAACTGCTGGGACCAAAAGCTATTCTAAGGGTCCAAGGGAAGGATAGATACCACCCCACCTATATCTGTTATGTAAACCGAGATAGGATAAATATAGCTGCTGACTCCAAAGAGATAAGTCACTGGCTTGCCCAAAATGAAATCAACTTTATCCCAGATCTCAGGATAACCCTAACTAAATATTTGTTAAAAGAAGGGAGGCAGAGAAGATAAGGGTGATTCAGAAGGCTCATTCCTTTCATTCTACACCTAAGTGGCACCAGACAATGGAAAGAAGGCTGGACTTAGAGGAAAAGGACCATAGAATCTCAGAGGTGGAAAGGACCTCAGTCATCTGCAAGCCCCATCCAAACCTGAAAGGAATTCTCATTGTAATAACTGACAAGTGGTCATCTAGTCTCTGCTAGAAAACTTCCAAAGAAGTGAAACCCATTGTCTTTGAGGCAGTTCATTCCACTTTTTTTTTTAAACCCTTACCTTCCATCTTGGAGTCAATACTGTGTATTGGCTCCAAGGCAGAAGAGTGGTAAGGGTAGGCAATGGGGGTCAAGTGACTTGCCCAGGGTCATACAGCTGGGAAGTGTCTGAGGCCAGATTTGAACCCAGGACCTCCCATCTCTAGGTCTGGCTCTCAATCCACTGAGCTACCCAGCTGCTCCCTCATTCCACTTTTTAAAAAACCCTTACCTTCCATCTTAGAATGAGCCACTGAGTCACCCAGCTGCCCCAGTTCATTCCACTTTGAGATAGATTTAATTATTAGGAACTCCTTTGCTTCTAAAAGCAAGACTAAATCTGCCCATTTGAATTTTATACCCATTGTTCCTGTTTCTGCTCTGTGAAGCCAAAAATAATAAGTATAATCCTTTTTCCAAAGGGCAGCTAGATGATGCAGTAGCAAAATCACCAGACCTGGTGTCAGAAAGACCTGAAGTCAAATCCAGCCTCCAACACTTACTAGCTTTATCATCTTGAACAAGTAACTTAACCTTAGATTACCTCAATTTCTTTGACTGTAAAATGGAGAAAATAATATCTATCTCACAATGTTGTTGTGAGGGTCAAATGAAATAATAATTTGGAAAGTGAGTAGCACAGTGCCTGACACATAGTAGACACTTAATCCTTTCCTTCCCTCCTTCCCTCCTTCCCTCCTTCC
>NC_058131.1:152285215-152403773 GCF_016433145.1 Gracilinanus agilis | reverse complement strand
TCCTTCCTTTCTTTCTTTCTTTCTTTCTTTCTTTCTTTCTTTCTTTCTTTCTTTCTTTCTTCCTTCCTTCCTTCCTTCCTTCCTTCCTTCCTTCCTAAGATAGTTATTTTCCCCCCCGACTCTTTCCTTCTCTAGGTTAAAAACCTTTTAGTATTTTCAATCAATTCTCCTAGAATGTGGACTATAGGAACTTGACCATCCTGGTTGTTCTCTTCTTTACACTCTTCAGCTTACTGTTTACTTACTTACTTACAGCTTATTGCTGTCTTTCTTAAATTGTGAAGTCCAGAATTGAACCCGAACACTGAATCAGAGAATCTGGTTTTAAATTCTTGTTCTATTACTTAATGACTTCATGATCTCAGGAAAGTCCTTTTACTTCTGTCTCAATTTACTCATCTGTAAAATAAAGGAATTAGACTAACCATCTAGGTCGTTTCTGGCTTTAAATCTATGACTTCTAGCTAATACATGCTTTTGAACTTGGACTTGGACTATAAATATTGTTCATAAACAGGTACTAGAATAGCCTCTAGTTTTGTTCTTTCTCTATTAAAAAGTCTATTTTAAAGAAAAAAGCAACTTAGGGGGCAGCTTGGTAGCTCAATTAATCAAGAGCCAGGCCCAGAGATGGGAGGTCCTGGGTTCAAATGTGGCCTCGGACACTTCCTAGCTGTGTGACCCTGGGCAAGTCACTTAACCCCCATTGCCTAGCCCTAGCCCTTACCTCTCTTCTGCCTTGGAACCAATACACAGTATTGATTCTAAGATGGAAGGTAAAGGTCTTAAAAAAAAAAAAAGGCAACTTATTCATTGTTTTCTAAATTGATAGCTTACCCCATAAGTAACTCACAAGTCAGTTGAGGTACATTTGTGCAGTAGATCAGAGGTGTGTATAAACCCAAACTGGCATAATTGAAATCTATAGCCATGGCTTCAGAAAGGTTATTAATGCTTCCATTTGAAAACAGGGGTCATTCTTCACATGTATAACTGATATCATATGGCTCTCCTCAGTAGGTAAGGGAAAGGCTGGAGGGAGAGAGAATTTGGAATTCAAAAATTTTAAAAAAGAATGAATAAAAAAAAGAAAATAAGGGTCATTTTAGATTCTGCGAGTTTTCTTTGAACAAAATAAAACTAGATTGGGGACAATTTATAGATTCTCAGGATGATCAGTCCTGAGAAGAGAAGACTTGGGGTGGAAGGGTAAAATAGTTGCTTTCAGCTATTTAAAAAGTTGTCAATAGAAGAGTTCTCTTTGGACCCAGAGGGCAGAACAAGGTACAATGATGGACATTTTGAAGAGGCAGATTTTAGCTCAACTTGAAGAAAAACTTTATAATAACAAGAAATACCCCATAATGGAATGGGGTAGTGAGTTTGCTGTCAATGGAGGTCTTTTAGGAGTGTCTTGTCCAGAATCAGAACTCTGGACAACTCTAAATGTGGCCACACCATGAAAGAATGAATACTTGAGAACACTGTTGATGGGATTCTTGATTTGGAAAATTATAATGAGGATGATAATGACCCTGGAACTTACACAGGATTTAAAGCCTAAAGACCTGCGTTCGGGTCTCATCACCAATTCCTATCAGCAGTGTGATCAAATTAATTTCTCTGAACCTCAGTTTTCTCATTTATGAAATGGAGATACAAATACTTATACTGTCATCTCTCTCACAGGGTTATTGTGAAGAAAATACTACGTAAATTTGAAAGTGTTTCAGAAATCTAAGCTTCCATGATTTGTAGAGTATTAGCTAGGTGGCTCAGTGCATAGAGCACTGGGCCTCGAGTCAGGAAGATCTGAGTTTAAATCCAGCCTCAGACATTCATTACCCACGTGATCCTGGGCAAGATGCTTTAGCCCTGTTTTCCTCAGTTTCCTCATTGGTAAAGTGAGCTAGTGAAAGAAATGGCAAACTACTCTAGTATTTTTGCCAAGAAAACCCCATGAACAATATTGGTGTGCTATGGTCCTGTGGGAGTGGGGTTGGAGTCACGAAGAGTTGGACATGACTGAACAACAAAAACATCCATATTATTTGGGCATCAGTTAGGCTGGGCGATCTCTGAGGTCCCTTCCAACTCCAAGCTGTCTATGATTTAATAGTCCAGATTTTATCCCAATACCATGTTTTCTACTCCCTAAAATCCCTTACAAGATGGGGAGAGAGAATGAGTTTTCTTAGACAAGCAGAAAACACCAAAATATATCTTTTGAGATATATTCAGAGTATATCTTCTGAGAAATATTCCTCCAGTGGAATGGGGAATTTGGCTTGAAAATGTTTACTAATAGGCCATGCACCTAGGAAAGAATACTGGCAAAGATGAAAAAAAAATGCTCTAAATCACTACTGACTAGAGAAATGCAAACCAAAACAACTCTGAAATATCACCTCATACCTATCTGACGAAAGGGCAAAATGAGAAATGCTGGAGGGGATGTGGTAAAACAGGAACATTAATGCACTGCTGGTGGAGTTGTGAATTGATCCAACCATTCTGGAAGGCAATTTGGAACTATGCCCAAAGGGCTTTAAAAGACTGTTTGTCTTTTGATCCAGTCGTACCAGTGCTGGATTTATACCCCAAAGAGATAATAAGGAAAAAGACTTGTACAAAAATATTTATAGTCGTGCTCTTTGTGGTGGCAAAAAAATTGGAAAATGAGGGAATGTCCTTCGACTGGGGAATGGCTGAACAAATTGTGGTATCTGCTGGTGATGGAATACTATTGTGCTCAAAGGAATAATATACTGATTTAAAAAAAAATTACTTGTGGGGGCATCTGGGTAGCTCAGTGGATTGAGAACCAGGCCTAGAGACAGGAGGTCCTAGGTTCAAATCTGGCCTCAGACACTTCCCAGCTGTGTGACCCTGGACAAATCACCTGACCCCCATTGCCTACCCTTACCACTTTTCTGCCTTGGAGTCAATACACTCAAGACAGAAGGTAAGAGTTTAAAAAAAAAAAAAAACTACTTGTAAAGAACTATATGAGATAATGAACAATGAGATGAATAGAACCAGGAGGTCATTATACACAGCCACAGAATTAATGCTGGAAGAATAAACTGTGAATACTCCCTTCTGAAAGTGAACCGAAAGGTAAAACACAAAAGTCTTCCTTTAAATGTACGTGTTGGTCAATAATACCTTCTGTGATGTGGGGACAGGCTGGGACACTTGTTAATGGGATTTATTATGCAGATATGAAGAAGAGTTAGTTGAACATAAAAGAGTTGTGATTTCATTTATATAGAATCTTCTTTTTCTTTGCATATGGAAATGCTTGTTTTATTTGATTTTGAAAAATTTGGAATTAGAAAACTTAAATAGAAAAAGAATACTAGAAAAGAAAACACAAAACCTCCTCAAAGTAAATTAAGCAGAGTCAAAGCTACTTTTCTGAGACATGAAAGTTAAATTTCTAATCCAAGGGGTGATTCTTTAATTGAATCCCCTGTTTTTCCACAAAAGAAATTAACCCAGAGAGATACAGTGACAGGAAGGGACAGGCCATTTGATAGGGAAGCTGGGTTGTTCAGTGGATAAAGCCCTAGATCTGAAGTCAAAAAGGTTTGAGTTCACATTGGACTTGAGACTTAATAGTTGTGTGATCTTGGGTAAGTCACTTAACCTGTCTGTCTTAGTTTCCTCAACTATAAAATAAGGATAATAATAGCATCTACCTCACAGGGTTGTTGTGAAGAGTGCCTAGCCCAGTGCCTGGCACATAATAAGATGCTACATAAATATTTATATATATTTAGAATCCAGGCTTTCCCTATAAATGATTAATCATGTCATAAAATTTTTGGCTTAATATGACACTTTGATCCCGACAATCCCAAAGTATTTAGGCATCTATTGTCATTTTATTACCCTCACATGCATATAAACAGCCAGACAAGGGCATTAGGTCCCCAGTTAGGGATGAGGCATCTGAGACATAGAGGGCATTCATTAACTTGTTCAATGGGTTAGTAGTTTATTGAGTTAAAGTCTGAACAATAACATTTTAAAGTTCCCCAGTTTCCCTAAACCACTCAAAAATTCTATGAGTGAGATAGGAAACATCACAATTTTCAAAGAAACTCCCTATTCTACTGGGTCTCCTCCTGAGTCACAGGGAGTTCACTTGATCATATAGTTAGAGCTAGAAATCTTTTGTTGTTCAGTCATTTTCCAGTCCTATTCCCCCATTTGGGGTTTTCTTGGTAAAGTTCTTCTTTTTTACTGATGAAGAAAATGAGGCAAACAAAGTGTCTTGCCTAGGGTTAATGGGTTATCTGAGGCTGGATTTGAGCTCAGGAAAAGGAGCCTTCCTGACTCCAAGCTTGGTGTTCTATCAACTGCACCACCTGGCTGGACATCTAGAGGTCACCTAATCTACTTCCCACCTCCTTTTTACACATGAGGAAACTGAGGTCCAAAGAGATTGCCCAACATCACATAGGTAATATATGACGGTGCTCAGATTTGAACCCAGATTCTTTGGCTCCAAACCCAGCATTCTTTCCACTGCTCTACATTGCCTTTCTCCCTGTAACCCACTGAATCCCACAGATATAGCTTCAGAAGTAGAACAATGGAGGCAGCTAGGTGACCCAGTGGATAGAGTGCCAGGCCTGGAGTTGGGAGGACCTGGGTTTAAATCTGGCTTTGGGCTCTTATTACTTATGTGACCCTGGGCAAGCCACTTACCCCTGTTTGCCCAGCCCTTGTCCTTCTATCTTAGAGTTCTTAGTAGGACAGAAAGTAAGGATTAAAAAAACAAGGTAGAACAATGGAAGCCCACGTGTACAAATGGCCAGGATGTAATTTTTTCTCAAGGACAGCTCTGCCTAGAATCAGAACCTTGGGCAACTGACCATTAGTCCTTAGTTCTTAGTGCTCAAATCTGAGCACCATCATATACTAACTATGTGATGTTGGGCTATCTCTTTGGACCTCACTTTCTTCATGTGTAAAAAAGAGGTGGGTAGTAGATTAGATGACCTCTAGATGTCCAGCTAGGTGGTGCAGTTGATAGAACACCAAGCTTGGAGTCAGGAAGGCTCCTTTTCCTGAGCTCAAATCCAGCCTCAGATAACCCATTAATCCTAGGCAAGACACTTTGTTTGCCTCATTTCTTTATCTGTAAAAAAAGTTGGCAAGTCACTCTAGGATCTTTACCAAGAAAACCCCAAATGGGGGAATATGACTTGTTTCCCATGCTATTAATTCTGGATGGCCTCACCATTCATTGTGTACCTTTAGGAAAGTTGTCTCAACAATTTGGACCTCAGTTTTCTCATCTATTAAGAGAGGGGTTTGCAAGGAGGTTAAGGACAAAAAAGAAATGCCCAATGTATACCCAAATATGTTAGAGAGTGAGGTTGCATAGTGAATAGAGCACTGGCCAGGAGTCAAGAAGATCCCTCTTCTGGAGTTCAAATCCAACTTTGGACTCTTACTAGTTACGTGACCCTGAGCAAGTCACAATTGTTTGCCTCAGTTTCCTCATTTGTCAAATAAGCTAGAGAAGAAATGCCAAACTACTACAGTGTCTTTGCCAAGAAAACCTCAAATAGGGCCACAAGGAGTGGAACACAATTAAAAGGACTGAAAAACAACAAAGACCCAAATATCCATACCAACAACACTCTTTTGTAGTAGCAGAAGCTGATGAGAGAGCAGAGAGTGACCGAGAAACACTGAACAAACTGTGGCGCTCAGACATCACTGAAGAGTACGCCAAAGGCAGGGATGAAGAAGAGCTTAAAGAAACACAGGAAGACTCGATGCAAATACCATCTTCGACCTGAAGTCTTTTCCGAGAGATTCTCTTCCTTTCTAGTAAACTCCCTCCCCAAATCACCTCATATTCAGTGTGTAGATATGACAACCAAGTATATGTATGTATATATACATGTAAATATACACACATGCACACATAGCCTCCTTCTACAAGAAGCATCTGCCCCCATGCCTTCCCTATCCAAACTGCTTCATATTCATTTTGTAGATATAACCACGTACATGTGCATATGCACACATATGTAAATACATACATTTATAGATGATACATGATGTATATCATATTACATATGATATAATACGTAAAATAATCTATTCTATATATGCGCTCTTCCTGTTAGAATGTAAGCTCCTTGAGGGCAGGCTCTATATCATTTTTGGCTCTGTATCTCCAGTCTGGCATATAATAAATGCTTAATGTAGTATGAATTAAGTAGAGTCAGGAGACAAAGAACACATTGTCTAAAATAATGCAAATGAAAATCCCAATGCTCTAAAAGGCAGTTGGACTCTGATGAATAGTAATAATGAATTTCGATTACAGAGAATAGATGTTGACGAAAAATGCCTCCTTCCTTTTGGAAGACAGGCTGGTAGAACATGGGTGTGGAGGGTTTCAGACATTGTCAGATGTATTTGATGCATCAGTAGATTCTGTTGATGGGGGCAGTTAAGGTGGTTTGGTGGATAGAGCACGGGGCTTGCAGTTTGGAAGATTTGAGTTCAAATTCAGTTTTGGATATTTACTCCTGGAGGAGTCACTTAACCTCTATTTGCCTCAGTTCCTCATCTATAAAATGAGGACATACTGGAGAAGGAAATGACAAACCACTCTAGTCTAATCTTTGCCAAGAGACAGCTTCAGACATTTACTAGCTGTGTGATCCTGGAGGAGCCACTTAATCCTTACTAATTTGCCTCAATTCCTCATCTGTACAATGGGAACACATTGGAGAAGGAAATGGCAAACCATTATAGTATCTTTGCTAATAGATACAACTGAATGACTGAGCAATAAGATTCTGCTGAACAGTTATCCTTTGTCACATGGGAAAATTCAGTGGGAAGGGATATAAATAAACAAAATAAAAATAAACAGGTTATTGGACTAAAGTTCCTTGTAGTCCTAACATGCTAAGATCTACTGATTAAAAAAAAAAAGATTCTCCTCTGATGACAAAGGACACTTCCATTAAATTCCCCCATTCCTTGTTTTAGGTGTGGCATGGAGGTGGAACCAAGGTGAGTTTTTCTGAAGATCTGCCTTCAGTGTTCAAACTCGGGCAGATCCCTCAAAGCAGGAAAGGCTCAAGAACTAACTCCAAGACAGACTATGATGTAGCTTTTGCCCAAGGACCAGACCTGCCAAATTAGTGACTAGGAAACGAGCTTTTGATCTGGCCACAGAAAATCATGAAATGACCTCTGAAGGAAAGTATGGGAGGATTGTGATGCAGAGTGGACTGAGAGCCTTCACAGATGAAACGATGATCCTTTGAAAAAAGCTTTTAAGTGACACAGTTATTGAATGTAAACAGCAGAGCTTGGGTATCAGAAATAACAAAAACAAAGCCCCGTATCACCTAGAACAAGAAGGTTTGGAAAAACCTGTTTGCCTAGGTTGGGGGCAGGGAGGCAAGGAGAATGTGAAAATATGAAAAATGCCTTCCTCTTAAATAACCTTATATTTTAAAGTCCTCAGATTCTTCATGTATAGGGGTTTCTATAGCCCAATTAACCTAAAGCTAAATGTGTGTTCTGCCACAATTGCCCAGATAAGTCAGATTTTTTAAAAATTAAATAATACTTTTGCTGAATCATGTCTGATTCTCTGTGACCCAGTTTGGGATTTTCTTGGCAAAGATACTGAAGTGGTTTGCTATTTCCTTCTCCGGTTCATTTTACAGACAAGGAAACTGAGGCAAATTGGATGAAGTGACTTGTCCAGTGTTGTACATCTAGTAATTGTCTAAGGCCAGATTTGAACTTAGGAAGACTCATCTTCCTGACTCTAGGTTCACCATTCTTTCGTGGCCACCATGGCTAGCTTCCCCTTGCTGAATTACCTGTGGAAATAACCAATGGTTGTCTCTGACTTTAATGAGAGCTTTCTGGTGTAGCTTCAGGCGCCTATTCGTGCATGGGAAAAGAGAAGGATCTACTACTTGAGTTCCTTCATTTTATCCTACACTGCTTTCATATCTTAATTGTTTTTGCTATTGTACTGGTGACTCTTGCATGGTCTAGGTAAGAGAGAGTACCATAATAGATGGGCCTTAGGTCATAATTTGCAGAACTGCTTCCTCAAAACAGTGACATCGAAGCTGGAAAAAGCAGTTGGACTTCCAAGAGACTTCAAGGGCCCAGTTGGTACATTTGGGTAATGGTAGGAAAAGTAGAATTTTGCTGAGATTTTTGCTCAGCTCTCTATTTCCTTCAAACTATGTTTATGCAAGCGCAATTCAGATGTGCCAAATAATTTCAATGGAAATATCCAGATAACCAATGATAATTGAGTCCCGAGATGGGGAAAGGTCAAATCCTATCACCACCATACTTTATAAATTTGTTCTTTAAAAAAGTTGCTGTGTTCCTTCCTTTCAGCATGACTTGTTTTTTCAATAATTGCTAGCATTTATATAGTTCTTTAAGATTTTCAAAACATTTAATAAATATTATTTCATTTTATCTTTATAGAAATCCAGGGAGCTGGGTGCTATTATTTCCTTTTTAGAGATGAGGAATAAGCAGAGATTAAATGACTCGCCCAGCATCACATAGTTAAGTGTTTTGACTTAACTGGAACTTAGGCCTTCTTTACTGGCTTTTAGAATAGATATCACATGGGGCAGCTAGATGGTTCAATGGATAGAGAGCCAAGTCTAGAGATGGGAAGTCCTAGGTTCAAATCTGACCTCAAACCTTCCTAGCTTTATGACCCTGAGTAAGTGACTTAATCCCCATTGCCTAGCCTTTACTATTCTTCTTTTTTAGAACCAACATACAGTATTGATTCTAAGATGGAAGATAAGGGTTAAAAAAAAAAAGAATATAGCACATGTTGAAATTAAGATTGATGTTCTGGAAGAGAGAGAAACTTAGGCTAAAGCAAAAGAGGTAGATTGACTAGACTATTCAAGTGGAGATTTAGCACTGTCATTTAGAAAAAGTATAGGATTTACCCTCTAAAAATGAAGTAGAAGGGAACACAGAAAAAAATTCTTTTTGAAAATTAAAAAAACAACTATAGTTTAGAATTCAAGTTTTTATTTTGAATTTTCTTATTTTTTTATTAGGTTGTTGGTTGAGATTTAAAAAATAATTTTAAATTGTGAATTTAGGATTATTGGACCAATTATCTAAATCTTCAGGTCATAGTGGTCTCAGAAGCTATCTAGTACAACCCCTTCATTTTACAGATAACAATTTCAATAGCTGGCACTTATGTTATGCATGAAGGTTTGCCCCCAAAGTTTTCCAAGTATAGCCTACCTTCTTGGGGTCTAGGAGGAATTAACTTTGGTTGGAGGAGAAGTATAAGGGAGGAGGAGGGGGGGAAATTGTTTTCCTGCATTCTAACATGCTAGGACCTTCAGGCACAATAAGCTTTTAGATATGTTTAGCTTGAGTGAGCCAAGATTGTATCTAGGTGGGTACACAGACAGTCTTTGTAACGAGTCTGACTTAGGGAATAGCTGTTATCGTTCCTGTTCCTTGCTATTTTACTTTTTTTCTGAAAACCTTTTAGAAAATTCTTTGATGGGGTCACAAAGGGTTTCGTTTGGAATAGTCAGAAGAACTCTAACTAGCACAATAATTCAGCCCTTGGAGGAGTAAAGATGAAAGTGTTTGTGCATGCGTCATAGGAGAGAGTATTTAAATGACAATTTCAACATCAGATGACAGAGGTTTGGGAGAAGAGGAGTTGTAGAGCTTCCCAGTTTTCTGTCCCCAAGAACTACGGAAAGTCACTATCATGTGATTTGTTCAATAAGATTTCTGGTTTGTACAAGAAACTTGTTTGTATGAGGTCAAAGCTTCTCAAAATGGCAGAAAAAGAAAGGAAGAAAAGGAAAGGAAGGAAGGTAGGAAGACCAAGCAAAAACTTTAGAATTCAAGGAAATGGGGGCAACAAGGTGGTTCAGTGGATTAAGAGCCAGACCTAGAGACTGGAGGTCCTGGATTCAAATTTGACCTCTGCTGTGTGACCCTGGGCAAGTAACTTAACCCCCATTGCCTAGCCTTTACCACTCTTCTGCCTTGGAACCAATATACAGTATTGATTCTAAGATGGAAGGTGAGGGTTTAAAAAAAAGTCAAGGATAATTCATGTGAAACCAGGACTATATCCCCATTTTTGTCATGTATTAGCTACATGGCCTCAGTTTCTTCATTTTACAATTAGAGGATTGGCCTAAATGACTGGAAGGTTCTTCAACTCTGACATTCTATAATCTGTCTCTGCAACAGAATCTTGCTTTCAATGGGAGGTTTCTCTGTCAAAGGAATGAGGATATATTCTAAATTTGGATTGGAGGTATGGTAATTGATTTAGTGACTAATGCATAGAGATTATCCAATGGCATATAACCTACACTGGGGATAAATGGTTAGTTAAGTTGGCATTTGAAAACAAAGAACTTCCAGAAATAATCAGATTCTCCTCATCATTTATTCTCCCAACCCTCGATCATCATTAGCATAAATATGAACACACACAAATGATATGCAAAATCCTTTTCTCTTATATCTCATTTTAATGCTTTAGACCATTTTGAGATAAAAATCTCTCCTCCACATTAAGAAAGATAGAAAATGAAACTACTTATATACACAAAAAGTCAAGCAAAAACAAATTTCTGCATTGGTCAAATCCAAATATTTCTTTATCTCCATCTGTACTTTGAATCATCAACTCTGACAGGAAGTGGGTGTCATCTTTAACCAAGAGTTCCCTGGAGTAGTGGTTTATCATTGTATTGATCAGAGTTCCTAAGTCTTTCATAGCTGTTTGTCTTTAAAATATTGCTTTCTTGGTAGAAATTATGTTCCTGGATCTGCCAATTCACTCTGCATCTGTTCATGAGTCTCCCTAGGCTTCTCTGAAATTATCCCCTTCATCATTTCTTATAGCACAATAAATTTCTAGCACATTCACATACCATAACTTATTCAGTCACTTCCTAACTTATTGATCTTCATAACATCTTACAGAGGGGGGCAGAGGTTCCAGTCTTTCCTGAAAATCCCAGGTTGCTTTTCTCCTTTAGTATCCACATGCCACCCAGCTCTCATCTGTGTTTCTAAGAAGCTGTAGCATGCACAGTGGTGATATTCTGGCAAAAATGTTATAGACAGGTTAAACCTGGTTGAGGGAAATTCCAGCCCTCAAATCCCCTGGTGAGTTAAGGGGATGTTTATCTTTAGCATATGAAGACTTTCCCTGGCAGAAGAGGTAGATGAGAACAGTTTGTTCCAAAGGCCATGAAGGCGGCTGAGGCAGGTGCCTTGGAACTCTCAGAGCTTGGCAACACATCAAAGATGCCAAGGTCATCCACTGCGTCCTGGGCCATCACCATTTGTCCTGGATTTTGTCCTGCCACTGGACTCTGATGACTCTGGAAGAGAGAGTGAGGCTGACCACTTTGTGCAACCCTGCCTCACTTAAATTCAGTCCATTAGCAATTCAAGACATCACCCTACGGTGTCACCGGGCTTATTCAGAAACAAAGGATGAGCAATAATACAGGTTGGCAAATTAGTTATGATCTCCATCTCTCACCAATAAAGTAGAACAATATGGTGGTTAGGTAACCTTCCCTGGCCAGCCAGCCCACAGAAGTTTTTCAAATTCACAAAATACTACAACAATACTAACTTTGAAATAAGAAAGTCTTAGTTCAAATTCTGCCTCTGATATCTATCACCTATGACCTTGGACAAATTATTTAAACTTTGTGGGCTTGCTTCCTCATTTGTAAAATGAAGGAATTGGACTAGATGGCTCCTGAGGTCTCCTCCAAGCTTAATAATTTCATCTCTTCATTTAGAGTTCAAGGAACTAGGTTTTAATCTCAGATTTTCAGTTCAGTTGTTTTTCACTCATGCTAACTCTTTGTGACTCCATTTAGGATTTCGTTGGCAAAGATATTGGAATTGTTTGCCATTTCCTTCTCCAGTTCAATTTACAGTTGAGGAAACAGAGGCAAACAGGGTTAAGTGATTTGACCATAGTCACACAATTAGGAAGTGTCTGAGGCTGGATTTGAATTCACGAAGATGAGTCCTCATGATTCCAGACTTGGCACTCTATCCACTTTGCCACCTAACTGCCCCCAAAATGGATAAATTTCAAAGGATTCTTAGGAGCTCATAAAAAATCCAAAAAGGACTCACAGTAACCAAAATAAATCAATATGATTCCCTCACTCTGCTGAAAAATCCCATGTTTTTACAAAGACATATGTGGTCATTTGGGAAAGTCAGTTAACCGGTGGTCAATTTTATCAAGCTCCTATTACATGCCAGACATTGGACTACATTCTGAAGACACAAAAACGGGGCAAAAGACAGTCCCTGCCCTTGAGGAGCTCACAGTCCAGTCAGGAAGAAAACGACCAAACACATATCTACAAATAAGCCCTCTAAGAAATAAAAAGGAAATAATTAAAAGAGGGAAGGCCTTTTTAAATTAAAAAAGAATAGCCTGAGTCACTGAAACTTAATAAGGAGACATCTTTCATCTGCTCAATAAGGTGCCCATGGGCAGATCCACCCTTCCTAGGGAAATGATTTCAAAAGTCTCAAACAATTGCTCACCCTTTTAACTCATTGAATTAATTAGGGAACTTTTGTCATCAACTCCTTTATGCCTAGTAAATGATTTAGTCCATTGTTAAATCATATGAAATATTCTGAGGCCAAACACCTCTGCCAAGCCCTTTTCAGGCAGCTCATCCACCTTTGGTGTCTACCTTTAATCCAACTCTCACCTGCAGCACCAAGGAGAAGTAGTATGCATAGTGGCCACACCTGGTGACACTATGGGCAGACGGGCTAAACCAAGTTGCGAGTAACCCATTGGTGAGTTAGGTGGATGTCTACCCAAAGCTTGTGAAGACCTCCCATGGCAGAATGGGTGGATGAGAACAATTTGTTCCAATGGGCCATGAAGGCAGCTGAAGCAGGCAATGTGGAGAGCTTAGACCTCGGCAAGACATCAGAGAAACAAGGTCATCCATTGCATCCTGGGCCATCGCCAATGGTCCTGACTTTTGTCTTGCCACTGGACTTTGATGATTCTGGAAGAGAGAGTGGGGCTGGCAACTTTGAGTAACTTTGCCTCATCTAAACTCAATTCCCTCACAAGTCAAGATAACACCCTTGTGATGTCATTGATCTTCTTCAATAAAGAAGGATGGACAACAATAGAGCCTGTCAAAACTAGATCCTGAAGATGCTGGCTTTTTCATCCAAAATATTCACCATCTCTCTTGGTTTTATATTACCTATATATTTGATAAGCATACCAATTTTGCCTTCATTCAAATCACTGCTAAAGATGACAATCAGAACAAGATCAAAACCAGAGTCCAATGGCATACCACTAGACATTTCCACTAGGTTGGTTTTGATCCATTAATCACAAATTAGGCACTGTCCAAGTTCTGAACCTATATAACTATACTATAGTCAGTCTAAACTCACTCATCTTATTCCCAAGGATATTGTGAGAGACAATTAAATTCCTTACTAAAATACAGATAGATGTCATTCACTTGCTCTACCAAGCATTAGTCTTGTCAAAGGAGAAATGACATTAGTCTGGTAAAACTTGTTTTTAACAAAACTAACCTGGATTGTAGTGGTCACTGCTTCCCTTTCTAATTGCTCATGAAACATCCCTTTAATAACATATTCTAGAATTTTACCAGGAATCCATGTCAACCTCACCAGCCTATAGTTTGAATTATATAGTCTCCTCTGTTTTTTTTTCTTGTTGTTGCAAAAATGAGACAATTGTTGTTTGTTTTCAGGCCAGCAACAATGCTCACATTGTCTGTGATTCCTCAAAGACTAGAAAACAGTGCAGCCATAATTTCTTGCAGTACCCTTGGTTGGAATTCATGTGAGCCACAAGACTCAAATTCATTGAGGTCAGTTAAGTGCTTTCTGAACAGACTCCTTGCTTATGTTTATATGAAATTGCCGTAGGGGCTTCATTTCACTTCTCTTGATCCCATTTTCTGAGGAGTAGTGAGAACCATGCTGGGTTTTCAGTCTAAAGAACTTGGCTTTGATCCTTTACTGAACTGGATCTCAGTTTCCTCATCGGTTAAAAAAAGGTGGTTGGATTAGATGACCTATAGGATCCCTTCACGCTCTAATATTCTATAATTTCATGCCTAACTACCATGTGGAATAATGATTCTAAGGGAACATTAATTTATTCAACAAATATTTATCAAAAGACTGTACAATACACAGATCATTGTTCAAACCTCTTGAGGAGATAAAAAAATATTTGGACAAAATGGGGTTCCTATTATCATGGAACTTATAGTTTTCTAGGGAGATAAGATATAGAGATAATTTTAATATGCATTATGACAAATGGATTGATAAGAGTTGTAAAACAATGTTGTTGTTTGAAGTCTAAGAGGAGGATTTAAGAAGTACATCTCCTGAGTTGGGCTTTAAAGGAGGGGTATGAATTCAATTATGAGGAAGAATAAGAGAGTTTAGGTCTAGGGAACCATAGAAGCAAAGGCACCAAGATGATGTGAGGGAGGGAAGGAAAAAAAAGAGAACATTAAAATCCTTCCCTCCTGCCCCATTGTTGGGATAGGGACTGGCACGTAGTAAGTCCTTAAATGCTTGCTGACTGACTGACTCTCTCTGCCCTTTTCTCCTCTGTTCCCACCTACCGGGAAGTAGGACTGGGTAGTCTTCCAGTTCTATCCCTACAGTACTGGCTCTCCAGACTTGAACCATAGAGATATGAATTGAAGTTGGTGGGAGGCAAGATGTGGGAAAATAAGGACCCTGGTGTCTCGTACAGACCATTTGGGGACACTCTCCCATCTGGTAGACTCTATGGTCCCCAGATATCAGCCCACTTGCTCCTCTTCTCAAGGCTACCACTTAAAACTCTGCCCCCCCAACTCTTGCCTCCTGTTTTAGAAACAATACTGTGTATTGGTTCTAAGGCAGAAGATTGGTGAGGGCTAGGCAATGGGAGTTAAGTGACTTGCCCAGAATCACACAGCTAGGAAGTGTCAGAGGCAAGATTTGAATCCAGGACCTCCCATCTCTACACTTGGCTCTCATATCCACTGAGCCACCTAGTTGCCCCCAAGGCTACCATTTATCATTTCTGGCCAGAATTCCTCTTTTTCCCCTGACCTACTCTGGAAGAAAATTGAATATATCCTAGCTCATGACATTTTTCTAAGAGCAGTTTTTCGAAAAATGCTTATAAACAAAGATAAAATAGTCAAGGAATTTTTTTTAAAGGCTTCACTTTATGCCCTACCTCTTCTTTCCCTTAGACCAGGGGTCGGCAACCTTTTTGGCCGTGAGAGCCATAAATGCCACATTTTTAAAAATGTAATTTCGCGAGAGCCATACAGTGCTCACAGTGTGCACTCCTGTAACAGCGCCTGAAAAAAAATGGACTTTATGGCTCCTGCAGAAAGAGCCATATCTGGCCCTCAAAAGAGCCAGATATGGCTCGAGAGCCATACATTACTGACCCCTGCCTTAGACTCTTTGTAAAAGAAGGATTGAATTGAGATTCATTTCAGGAAAGTGGAGGTTATCCAAGGCTAAGACATAGAAGGGGGTACACCGGCTGAGCAGGGGCTAAAAGGAAGGGGCCTCCAGGTAGGGGTGAGGAGACTGGCTGCAGCCTGGGAAGGGGGCAGGGCTGGGAAAGTCAATAAAAGGAGGTGCCAGGGCTCGTCCTTCCCACTGTCTTTCTCTTCATAGATCCTGGGCTTCCTGGACCAGCCCTGGAGCTGAAGGGGGTAGGGGAGAAGCCAAACCTGAAGAGTGGCTGGGAATTCCCAATTCCAGGGAGAAGTCAGCAGAAGGAGACTCCCAAGAACCTCAGTTAACAGTTTTATATTCCCGGGGAAAGTGCTCACTGTGGGGAAGAACCTCCTGGTAGTTTGTTTTTCAGACTAATTTTTTTTTTTTTTTGCTAACAAGGTCCTAAAACGGCTCAAGGATAGCAAGTCCTGTTGGAGCTCCCTAAATTCTGAAGATCTCAGGTAAAGCCCATTTGCCTTAACTAATTCTCTGCTCCCAAGCCCATTCTGTATAAGTTGGGGACTAACCAAATTCTACTTGACAAGCAAACGAGACTCTCCAGCCACACAGAGTGCTAGAATCCTGCCTAGTTAGATTGTTCTTTATCCTTAACTACATTCCTATCAACTTCACCTTATAATAGGATCCACTGATTAAAAGAGAAAAAAACACGGATTAAAAGAGAAAAAAACACTGATTTAAAAAAACCTCAAAAACACTGGACCGAGAGTCAGGAGACTTGGTCCTCAGTTTCTTTATCTGCAAACTGGGGATAACAATACCTGTTCTACTTATTTCACAGGATTTCTTAGACCTCTTTGGATGAAAACAGAAGCCCTAAAGAAATGTAAAGTAGTTCTATTATAAATTACTACAATCGACTGGGCATCTAGCTTATTAGTTGCTGGGGCAACTAAATAACTCAATGGCTTGGATTCATGAAGACCTGAGTTCAAATCTAGTCTTGAACAATCAATAAAAATAGATTAAGTTCTCTGAGCCCTGTGGATGCAAAAAAGAGGCAAATGAGTGTCTCTTCTTCCATTCTAAATGGCAAGACAACATGAAAACCAATAATATACACAGGAATCTATTTACAGGATAAATAGTTAATAATAATGAAGCAGTATTAGCTATATGACCTTGGGCAAGTCACTTAATTTCTATTTGTTTCAGTTTCCTCAACTGTAAAATGGCAGTAATAATACTGCCTAGCTTACAGCATTGTTGTATCAAATGAGTTCACATTTGTAAAGCACTTAGCATAGTGCCTGGCAAAGAATAATATGTATACATGCATATATATACATATATACACATGTGTAATATAATAATATAGAATAATATTTATATTGTTTATATAATTTATAAATTTCATATTTATATAATAGAATGATCACATATAACATTATTGTATTTATAATTTATAAAAATAAACAATATCTAAATGCCAACTATTATTATTAACTTATATTTGTAGAATGTCTACATAGGCAAAATAAGTTGCTACTTATGTGGTTGGTATGATTGGAGCAACTCAAGACTCTTGGGTTGTCTTCAGCCTCTAATTATTCAATTTCTGATTGAAAGTGAGGCTGCCATATGATTAAGCAAACAATAATCTTAACAAGTCTAAAACCAAATCCATCTTTTTCTTCTCTAAGTTTTCATACTTCTGTAAATGGCACCACCATTCTCCCACTTACCTTGAGCTATAATTGCCCTTCCTTTCCTCTCATAATTCTGTCTCCCTGAGATTTCCATCTCCCAATCTTTCTTTTCTATTCCTTTTTTTAAATCCATACCTTCTGTCTTAGAGCCAACACAGTGTATTGGTTCCAAGGCAAAAGAGCAATGAGGTTAAGTGACTTGTCCAGGGTCACACAGCTAGGAAGTGTCTGAGGCCAGATTTGAACTCCTTACCTCCTATCTCTAAGCCTGGTTCTCAATCCACCTCCATTCAGTTGCCTTAGCCCTTGTTAGCCTCTTACCTAGAGTACTATAACAGCCTCCATACCGATTTTCCCAACTCTCATATTCTTAGTCCAGTCCATCTCACTGGCCACCATGTTAATTTTCCTAACACAAAACTGAGATCCAGTGTCTTTCTCAAAAAACAAAGTTTCTTGTTTGCCTACAGATTAAGACCCAACACTTTAGCCCTACATTCAAAACCCTGCATAATCTGACCCCAACCTATTTTTTTCAGCCTTATCTCCTATACATACTCTCCACCCTCTAGTTAAATTGGACTGCTCACTGATCCCTGAACACACCCTGTGGTTTCCTGCCTCCATGTCTTTGTTCATGCTATTCCCTTTGCCTGGAATGTTTTCCCCACCCTGACATCTCTACCAGTTGAAATCCTGCCCATCCTTTTAAGATTCAGATCAAATGCTATTTCCTTCATGAAGCTTTGCCTCATCTCCCTCTTCCACTGGAAGTGATCTCTCTTGCCTTTCAAGCCTTCAGAGCACTTTCCATGGCTCTTCTTGCTAGAGCCGTAACTAGCATCTGAGTGGCACAAAATGTGTCCTCAGTTTAGTTGGGGTGGGGTGGCAGAGACCTCCAAACCTCTCTACTCTCCTTCCACCAAATTGCAACCTTTTAAAGGCAAGAATTGTGTTATTAGACATGTTTGTGCCCCCTGCATTGCCTTGCATAGTACTCACATCTGATAAACACTCACATTTTTGCTGAATTGAATCTGAATATGGTTGTGGTAACCTAAAAGGGAAAATTCCATCCAAGAGTCACACTGCAAAGCCCAGAGACAGCCATCATTTAAAAAATTCCAACAATATCCTGAAAGTTACTTGCAGCAACAAATTCAGTCTTTGGCTGGACTGAAGCTTTTTATCAATCAGTCAATAAGCATTTCTTAAGTCTCTGCTACATACCAGATAGTTTATTAGCTGCTGGAGGTACAAATATTGTTCAGCCCCTGAAGGAGCTTATATTCTATATCTCCTCGATAGGGTACAGGACTATTCCCCCTCCTCCCTTTCTAATTAGCTCTCCACACAAAAACTCTGTAGAGTCTGAGCACATGCCTTAGAAATTAAAAGAACAATTATATTTGATTTGGGCTACTGAAGACTAAATAGAAAAGCAAACAAACAATTCTTGGCAGCCGGTAACAGAAGCAAGCAAGAAATTCTAACAGGTATCCAAGGGATGAAATTGGGTAATTGTTAATTATTTTCTAACATGTATCTAAAAGAAATTCCATATGAATTTCCATTGAGTTTTTCAACTACATAGAGTCTCTTTGGACTTCCCATCTAACAAGGGCACTGAGAACACCATGAGAGGTGGAAATGGAGGTCCAGATTTGTCCAAGGTCATACAACTTTCACTGACTATTCAATGGCCAATCTTGGAGTGCCAGTGCACTATCATTATGCAAACAACTCCCTCTATTGTATTCTTTTCAAATCAAAGCAATCCAAATCCACAGGGATTGGGTTTAAGGTACATATCAACATTCCCCACAGTTAGAGACAAGAAAAAACAAACAAACAAACAAAAAAACACAATTTGAGTCTTCCCAGCATATCCCACCCAGATATTTAGTTCTGTTATAATCATTCTGTTTTAAAATCATTTAGCTTCTTTTGCTTGCTGTTCCTCCCACAAGATACTCCCATCTCCAGAGGTTGGGCATTTTCATTGATTGTCCTCCATAGCTGGAAAGCTCTCTTTTCTCATCTACTCCTGGCTTCGCAGGCTTCTTTTAAATTCCAGCTAAAATCTCACCTTTTAAAAGAAGCCTTTCTCAATCCTCCTAGACCTCTCAATATACCCTGTATATATTTGTACACAACTGTTTGATTCTCCATTAGTTTGTGAGCTCCTTGACAGCAGGGACTGTTTTTTTTTTCCTTCTTCCTTTCATTGAATCCCCAACACTTGGCACAGTGCCTAGAATGTAGTAGGTATTTAATAATATTTGTTAACTAACTGATAAAAAAACAACAAACTTTTTTGAAAAACTTAGCATTCCCAGCTCCCCCCACTCCCTAGAATTGCAGACTTATAGCTCAAAAGGTTATCTGATCTAATCCTCTCCATAATAAAACCAAATCAGGTGTTTATTTCAAAGTTACAAAATTTTGACAATGATTCAAATTACATTCTTTTCATCAAGATACCTTACAAAAGTAAGAAAAAAATCTCTAAAAAGCATAAGAATCAGGACAAAGATTAAGAGATTATAAAACATATAATTGGAGTTTCAACTGAAACAACCATAACAGTGCTTCTTATTGCACACTTGGTCATTTCGAGTCCAAACACAAACCTAAAAGTTGCTTAAAACTGGTCTCACTCTGAATCTTTTAGGTAATCATCATTGAGTTTGGAACTCAGGTAGTTCTCTAAAACAGTGTTTTGTGGTACCCCAAAATTGGTTATATTAACAAAGTCTAAGAAAAAAATATTGTTTGAGCTGGATGTAAGACCAGATATTACAGATGAGGAAGTGAGGTGAAGAGTAGCCATAGAATCATTAGAAGAGACTTACCTAAGGGCATACAAATACTAGTAAGTGGTAGAGTAAAGATTTGAACCCAGATCCTTTATCTCTAAATCCAGATCTTATACTACTCCACTACACATTCCCTCCCTCTGTCTGTCTGTCTGTCTGTCTGTCTCTCTCTCTCTCTCTATATATACACACACACACACACACATATATGTGTATATATTCATATGACTTTTGACAGTTTTGTTTTTAAAGGCAAAAATGACCTGGAAATAAAAAATGTACCTGCTAAACAGGATAAATCTCTAGTTTTAAGAAAGACAGCAAAACTGCTTTATGCAATACATTCATATTTCACAGAGTTTAGAGGATTGTAGAAAAGCCTTTTGCCAAACTATCTCTACCTATATTATTAATATGGCCAATTTGAGTTGCTGGAGAAAAAGCTTTTAAGTCTTCAAATTCTAGAAAGCCTATGGCCCAAATGACTTTGGGGAGGCTCTAACAGGTTTGTGACCGAGTTCTCGTGCTGGAAGGCTTTTATCAACTTCTGCAAGGCACTTGGACGCTAGAAGCAGGAGATGGGGGGTCTAAATCCTAGCTCCCAGCTTACTAGCTGTGTGTAGATGAAGCAAATCATTTCAATTATCTGAACCTCAGTTTCTGCATCTGTAAACAGAAACTATTAGCTGACCTGGGTGCCTCACAGGGCTGCTATGAGGAAAGGGCTTTGCAAACGGTAAAGTGCTCAAATAAAGCTGGTTAATTAGCATCACTCTTGTGCCTTTTCCCTTATGGAGGGAGTAGGGACAAGTCTTGATAGTCCCAGAAACGGGACCAGCAGCATCCCATCCAGTCAAGGCTGCAGGTGTATTTCTATTCTCATCCTCCCACCCCATGGTCAGGAAAGAACAGATATTTTTAAAAGGCCAACTCACAAATTCAAAAATGAATAGCAGGTCCGGGAAGGAGGCCAGAACTGAGAAGCCACTGGGCAGGGAGCCGCCTCCCGAAGTTGCTGCAGGCGCCATCCTTGCTTCTTTCCAGGCTGTAACAGCAGCCACACCAGGTGCCTCTTATTCTCTGGGGCACAGAGAAGGTCCTTCTCTCCGCTTGTCCCGGAGAATTCCGAACTGGCCCGATGGTCCAGAACGCCCAGGATTAAGAGGGGGGAAAGGAAGGAGAAGGAGGAGACTGGAGCCCTAGTGGGAGGTGTGGCCCATCAATCAATCACCCAGCAGGTGTCTCCTCCCAGAAGGTGTAGACCAAGCACCAGAAGGACTTGGCCAAATTTCATCTGGTGGAGCTGGGCTCTGGGGCGACAGTGCCAGTGGGGAGCCCCCGGAGGTACTAGGATGCCTGCCCTCTAGCAGGGAGCCCTCTGCCCAGTCCCAGAGAGGCGCACTCCTTATTTTGTGAGCCCGAAGATTGAATGAACTGGTCCCATTACCCCCTTCCCTTCTCCTCCCCCCAACCAAACCTGGGCCCCCGACGCCCTTAGCTGGGGGAGGAGGATCAGCTTTTGCAAGGGGCGGAGTGTTTCCAGTGTCCCTTTTAGAGAGTTCGGTTTGAACTGGCTGCCCTTGAGACCTAGGGGTGGGGGCGGGGAGGGCGGAGATGAGGGTAGGGAGGGGAATATAACACTCCCACTGGATTTTAGGAATTGGACTTAGACCTGTGATTTGATCGGTATAGGGAACTCCTGGAAGAGGGAACATTATCTCCTCCGTGGGTAGTCCATCCCATCTTCCCCAGCAATTTACAGGTCTTAGGGAGTTGTCTTGCCTGGGGGCACTGAGTTACCAACTTACAGTTCGTAAAGTTCTTTGGTATCGTTTATTCCAACTCCCTCATTTTACACATGACGAAACTAAGGTCCACGGAAGTGAACTGATTTATCCTGAAGTTACTAAGACTGAGGTAACCTCTTGTGCCTTCCAGGACAAAATTCTACGAGGCGAACTCAGGTCTTCTGACTCGAAATCCAGCGATCTTTCTTCTAGCTGACCCCATACGCGTCTTCCCCTCGCCTCTCCCCCTTCAGTACCCACACGCAAGCTCGGACTTGCTATCGAAGTTAGATGGTTCCTTCCTTTCTGAAAGTCACACCTGCGGCAGAGGGGCGGTCCTGTAGCCGAGGTATTTCCCCTTACTTAGCCGCAGCCCCTATCCTATGTGGTCAAGATGGCGAAAACCTTGGGGTTTGGGGTCACTTTTTAACAGCGCGGCCACTTGCGTTTCAGGACTGTGCATCTCTTTCATTGACCCTGGAGAGGGCGGGCTGGTCGGTGTTGGGGCTTCTGCTTTTACTTTCGGATCTTTTTTATCCTCTTGGGGACCCACGGGACAGTGAGTTTACAAACCCAGGCTAAGTAACCCGATTAAGACTCGGTTGTGGGGGACACCGTTTGAAACTCACTAGGTTGTCTATGTCTACCTGGAATTACAGAATAGAAAAGTCACTTGTTTCTATGGAATAGGCTATCAGATTCGTGGTTATGACAAAGAATGAAGATTTGAGTTTGAATCTCAGTTGACCTCAGTTGGGTGTCCCAGAGTAAGTAATCTAAAATCTTTAAAATGGGGAAGGGGGTAATAATAGAAGCGACCTCCTACGATTATGGAGAGGCTCAATCAAGATGTTATATACAAAGTGCTTTCTAAAAACAAAAGAGAGGAACAAAATTAAAGTTTAAAAAGGTTTTGAAGGGGGCATCTAGGTGGCTCAGTATTGAATGCCAGACCTAGAGACAGGAGGTCCTGGGTTCAAATATGAATTCAGAAACTTCCTACTTGTGCAACCCTGATTAAGTCACTTAACCCCCAATACCTAGCCCTTACCACTCTTCTGCCTTGGAACTGACAGAAGATAAGGGTTTGGGAAAAAAAAAAAGTTGTGCTGTGTGACCCTAGACAAGTCACTTAATCCCCATTACCTACCCCTTACCACTCAACTGCCTTGGAATTGACAGAAGGCAAGGGTATAAAAAAAAGTTAGGATGGGAACTCCTTTTTAGGAGAAGATTTAATTCTCTTCTATTAAAGATTGTAAGATAGGACTTTGATGGAAATGTGGTTCTCCCATATCAGTGTTCCATCCCAGACATGGATCTATGTAAGGAAGGATGGGGAAAGGAGTCACCCAGAATGAGCAGGTGAGGATGGGTTTTGTTCTGTATTACTGAAGGAAAGTTGACTATCCTTCTCTATTTGGAATTTCCATCTCTTCTTAACCCAGCCCTATCCTACCTTTCCAGTGTTCTTTTAAAAAAAATGTAAACCTTTACCTTTTGTCTTAGAATATATATGAAGTATCAGTTCCAAGACAAAAGAGCAATAAGGGTTAGGGATTTGGGGTAAAGTGACTTGCCCAGAGTCATATAGGCAATACATGTCTGGGGTCAAATTTGAACTCAGGTTTTCTTGATTCCAGGCCCTGCATTCTATCCCCTGAGTCACCTGGCCATATCCTCAGCATTCCCTTAGGACTTGGCTCAAGTACCATCTTCTTGACAAAGCCTTTTTGGGTTTTCTTGGACCTGTTTTATTTGTGTTTTTTTAATATACCTATGTAAATACATGTTATCTCCCCAATTACAAAGTAAGCCCTCTCAAATTTCATTTTTGATGTTGTATTCTCAGCATGGAGCATGGTGCTTAGCACAGAATAGGTGCATAATAAATGTTTGCTTATTTTCTTGATTATCTTTTGTCATTATTATGTGACCATCACATCTTTTTTCCCCCATCATACATCTCTATAATTTCCTCCTTTACATTTCTCCTGCAAATTCTTCATTTGTAATATGTTGCTGCTTACTTAATCACAGTCACCTGGCTGTGCCTCTCCATCACTTTTTAGGTGACCTTTATCTTCGATTTGTTAGAAAGCATGGTATTCATAACTCACAATTATAAATGGATCTTTATCAAGGAAAAATATGACATATTCGAAAGATGTCTGCATTTCACCAGATATAGTTTGATTTACTATTCGACTCTGGGCATAGATCATTGTCCACTGGTATTATCTTCCCAACATACATGAATTGTTGGACCAAGTCTATGGGTGACTCATTCAACCAAAAATCAAAGTTGACCAAGAGAAATTCTTCATCCACTTTGTTTTACCTGTGTGGATTGTTAGGATCATAATTTTAGAAATGAAAGGGACTTTAGAGGTTATCTAGTCTGATCCCATCATTTTACAAGTGACCATTTATTTGACAAGCATTTATTAAACATCTAAAATTTGAAAGGCACTATGCTAGGCTCGAGGGATGTGAAGATAAAAATGAAATAATTTCTGCCTCTAAGGAGCATGCATGCTACAAAATGGAAACATTTACACAAGTCAATACAAAATAAACACAAATACAAATGCAAAAACAAATACAAGGCAAATTTCAGGGACAGGGCAATGAACAGCTGGTGGGAGCGGGGAAGTAGTCTTCTTAAAGGAACTGATACTTGAGCTATACCAGGAATTAGGTGAAGAAGAGCCATGATGGGATACACAATGTATAAATGGTTCTAGAACTGGAGAGAAGAAAGGAGAGGGTGTATACAAGGAACTCATTTTGGAGGTGGTGCTAGGGCAGAATTTTGAAGGAAGCTAGGAAATCTGATTGAGGTAAGAAGGGAGAACACTCTAGCCTGCAGAGTCATCATAGTTGGAAGATGGACTGTCTTGTGGGAAGAATAGAAGCCAACTGGATTAAAGAGCGGTGAAGGGGAGTCAGACTTTCAAAAGGTAGGTTGGAGCTAAGTTGTGAAGGGCATTTAAATGACAAATAGTGCAGCCTATAATTTGATCCTACAGACAATAGGGAGCCAGTGCAATTTATTGACTAGAGGACTGACTTGTACACTTTAGTTAAATCACCTTAGCAACTATATAGAGAATGAATTGGAATGGAGAAAGCCTTGAGTTAGGGAGACCGGTTAGGAGGCTTCTCAGAGCCTCAGGTATTAATCATATGAATAGAGAGAAGGGGACAGATTCTAATGATATTGCGGAGGTCAAATCAACAAGTCTTGGCAGCAGATTGGATATGTGATGCAAAGGGGACAGAATTGAGGATAATGGGAATGGCTAATTACATGGTCTTTCAGAATGTTTCCCATGTCATTCAATTGCTTGTTTCTTTTTCATTGGACATCTCAATGCTTACACCCTGTTCAAGGCTTGAGTGCCTAAATATATAGTATAAAATCCATTTTGCCACACCTGACATGAGAAGAAATAGGGCAGAGCTTCCTTGGCTCTGTGGAGACATTTCTGACCTCAGACTATAGACGTAGTCTAGGCTGGGTCCTGAAGCCTCAGCAGAAAAGTTATGATGTTTCTGGTGTTACTTACCTGTCTTTCATTGTTTGTTCCTTGCGATCAAGAACTGGCACTCTTGGAGGTCTTGAAAGTGTTGACTCAATCATTCTTTGGTTTTCATTTGGGGGGAGTTGCCTGAGTCTGCTGTAGAACATGTGCCCCTTTGGCCAACCTAGGTGTCTCCGCCTAGACAACATCTGTCAAGATGATGGGATCACCACTTCTGGATTCTAATACATCAAGCCCCAAATACATTCTATGAGGAAGAAGAAATAGTATTGAAAATAGGAAGTTAGAAATAATGGCTGGACCTGACCAAATGCTGGGCTGGGGATGGTTTAGCACTGTAAATATTGACAGAGAGATATTTAGATGGCTCAGTGGAGAGAAAGTCAGGCCTGAAGATGAGAAGTCCTGGGTTCAAATTTGACTTCAGATACTTCCTAGCAATGTGACACTGGGCAAGTCATTGAATACCAATTGCCTAGTCCTTATGGCTCTTCTGCCTTAGAACTGGTTCTAAGATAGAAGTATCTATCCTGAAAGAGAAAATAAGGTTGTTTTTTTTAAATATTGGATAAGTTTTCAAGATTGAGTAAAGAGAAGATACCAACAGTTTTGGGGTGGGAGAGTCATAATCTATTTACCTGATCTTATCACCAAAATAGATAGCACAGTACATTGGGAAAAGCACTACCTCTAGAGTCAGGATTTGGGATAAAATTTTGCCTTTGCAATTTATTATATGTATTCAAACCATTCCCCAACTGACAAATGGTCAAAGGATATGAACAAGCAGTTTTCAGAGGAAGAAATCAAAACTATTAATAATCTTATAAAAATATTCTGTCACTATTGATTAGAGAAATGCAAATTAAAACAACTATGAGATATCACCCCTCCCTAAGTCAATATGACAGTAAAGAAAAATGATCAGTGTTGGAGGAAATGTGGCAAAATTGGGACATTAATGCATTGTTAGTAGAGTTATGAACTGATTTAGCCATTCTGGAGGGCAATTTGGAACTAAGCCCAAAGGGCTATAAAAGTGTATATATGGTTTGAATCAGTAATACCACTACTAGGTCTAAATCCCAAAAACGTTAAAAAAGAGGAAAGGACCTACTTGTACAAAAATATTTATAGCAACCCTTTTTTAAATTTTTAAATATTTTGTAAAGAAACTTTATTTTCCCAATTACATGTAATAGCAAATTTTTACATAAGTTTTCTGAAGTCATATGATCCAAATTATCTCCCTTGCACCTTTCCCTCCCCTTTTATCTGGATGGTAAGCAATCTAATCTGGATTATACATGTATCATGCAAAATGTATTTCCATATTGTTCATAGTTGTAAAAGAATAATCATAAAACAAAACCTCAAAATAAAAACTCAAATAAACTAATGTGCAAAATAAAATGCTTTGATCTGCACCTGACTCCAATAGTCCTTTCTCTAGATATGGATACTATTCTTTGCCCATCAGTCCTTCAGAATTGTTGGGGATCATTGTACTACTCGGAGTAGTTGAATCTTTCACATATTGATCATTCTACAACATTGGTCTAACTGTACTAGATCTCAACATATACTGTAAAGCAGTAATCATCAAGACAATCTGGTACAGGCTAAGAAATAGAATGGTGGATAAATGTAATAGTTGTGTTTTTTTTTAAAGGGGAAAAGATCTACTTGTACAAAAATATTTATAGCAGTCCTTTTTTGTGATGGCAAAGGATTGGAAATTGAAGGGATGTTCATCAGTTGGGGAATGGCTGAACAAACCGTGGTAGAAATGATGAACAGAATGATTTCAGAAAGAGCTAGAAAGACCTACTGTACTGATGCAGAGGGAAATAAGCAGAACCAGGAAAACATTGTACATAGTAACAGCAATATTGTGGGATAATCAGATATGGAAGGCTTATACAATACAATAATCCAGGGCAATTCTAAAAGACTTATGGCAAAGAATACTATCCACCTCCAGAGAGAGAACTATTGGGGTTGGAATGCAGATCAAGCATACCGTTTTTTTCACTTTAGCTTATTTGAGTTTTTATTTTGGGGTTTTGGTTTTATATAAATATTCTCTTACAACAATGACCAATATGGATGTATGTTTTACATGATAATACATGTATAACCCAGATCAAATTGCTTTACCATCTCTAGGAGGGGAAGAGAGGAAGACAATTTGGATCTTATAATTTTGGAAAATGTTTGTTGAAAATTGTTTTTACGTGTAATTGGGGAAATAAAATATTAAAAGAAAAGAAATTTCCGAAATCATCATATAGCATTTCTAGAGCAGTTCAGCATAATGTGTGCTAGCTCTAAAGTCAGAGACTTGGGTTCAAATCTTGTTTCTTGCTCTTCCAGAGCATCTGTGAGGACCTCCGTTTCCTCATCTGTAAAATGAAGATGTTGGACTAACTGGCCTCTGAACTTCTTTCAAGCTCTGGATTTATGAAACTATTAATTTGTGAAATGATTCTGATGAAACAGAGGGAGCTGTTTAAGGAGACTAGTAGATCCATTTGTTGTTGTTCAGTCGTTTCCAACTCTGTGACCAAATTTTGGGATTTTCTTGGTGAAGCTATTGGAGTAGTTTGCCATTTCTTTCTCTAGCTCATTTTACAGATGAGAAAATGGAGGCAAACTCGGTTAAGTGACTTGCCCAGTTACACAGCTACTAAATGTCTGAGGCAGGATTTTGACTCAGGAAGATGAGTCTTCCTGACTCTGAGAATAGCACTCTAAATTGCATTCCAAGATAGCACTCTCTACACTTCACCACCTAGCTGCCTATAATAGTAAGAGATATCTATGTACCAATGGATGCCTAAAGGCCAGTAGATATGTAGGGAACTTATCAATTAATTTAAATTTAAATAAGGATAGATAACTGAAGATGAATACAAAAGAGTAGAGTCAGGAATACTAAAGTTCAAAATGGGCAGAGGTCAGCAAGGATTTTTAAGGATATTTTTGGTTATGTTGGAGGCAAGGAGTAAATTAAAGAAGGGAAAGAACTTTTTATGGATGGGATAATCATGTGTGATGACTGAGAGAAGGTAGGACTACTCCACTCTTATTTCTCTTTTTCTGTCATGGAGAATAATCATCACACTGGGAGGATACAACAAAATAGTTAACAGAAACTTGAAACAAGAGATATATTAAGTGAGAAGTGCACCACCTTACTGGTAGATTTAGAGCTCTTTGAATGAATGAACCCAAATAATAACCACAGAATCGCAGCATTTGAGAATGAATAGGAAAGTACTTCAGCCACTCACATCTGAAAAAGAATCCAAGATCTCAGGTGAGGGAGAAGAAAGGACTTCTAAGTATAGTCCATTTCACTTTTGGATAGCTCTACTTGTTATGAAGTATTTCCTTATATTAATCTTCAGTCTGCCTCTGAAATTCCCACCTCCTACCTCCTGGTTCTGCCTTTAGGATCAAGCAGAACATATGGAATCTCTCTTCTACATGATGGTCCTTCAAATCTCTGTTTTCAAAAAAGTTGCCATATCTGCCCTAAAATGTTCTTTCTTACAAGCTAAATACTCTTATTTCTTCTAGCTGATTCTTGATTTTATTGTTGTTTGTCCACTGTACAATCTTCTAATTTTAAATATTCTTAAATATTCTTAAATATTTAAATATTAAAATGTGGCTGTAGGAGTGGGGATCCAAAATGGCAGCTTAATAACAGGGAAAGTTGGAACCTCTCTGATAATTCTCTCAAACCAATCTTATACTAAAGCCTCCAAATGAATACTGGAATGACAGAACTATCAAGAAGACAGAGTGAAGTAACTCTCCTGGGGAAAAACAACTTGAAAGGTAGGCAGAGAGGGTCTATTTCACACAATCAGGGGGAACCAGAAGTAAAACTGCATGCAGAGGAGTGCAAGCCGCCCACCCCTCACCTACTGGCACAAGCCAATTTAGAGACCCAGATCCTGCCTAAGCCAATGGCAGAGCATCCTATGCCCTTTCTGAAGTACCAAGCCCTGGCACAAGCCTGCAGTGAGGCCCTAAGTCCTTGGTGTTTGGGCCATTCAAATTTGTGGTGAAGCCCCTAACCCCAGGGCATAGTAACACAGTGCTCTGAGTCCTGCAAAGTCATCAGCAGTTACTGCAGGAAATTGAATTAGCAGCTTTCAGAGCTCCCAGTCTGCAGGCCATCATGCCATCTTACAAGAACTGAAACTTGCAGAAAATCAGATCTAAAGCTGTTCTCTCTAATGTGAAAAGTTCACCTTTAAGAGAAAAGTTAAGAAAATAAAAGGCTAGAAAAATGAGCAAACAGCAAAAGAAACACTTAACCATAGAAATTTGTTTTTTTTTTAAATGGAGACAAAAAAGAACAAGGCACAGCTTCATTAGGGGACAGTGAGATCAAAACAGCCCCATGCAAAACTTCAAAAGAAAAATGGGAACTGGTCTCAGGTGCTGGATGAGCTCAAAAAGGAATTCAAAAATCAAATAAGAGAGGTAGAAGTAAAGTGGGGAAAAGAAATGGGAGTAATACTAAAAGAAAATAACAGCAGTTTAGAAAGCAAAAATGGTCAAATGGAAAAAGAGGTAAAAAATCCAATGAAGAAAAGAGTTCTGTTAAAAATAGAATTGACCAAATGGAAAAGGAGGGTTCAAAAGATCATGGAGGAGAATCATTCTTTAAAAATGTGGCACCCAGAACTGAACAGTCTTCCAGATGTGTCCTCCCAGAGCAGAACTATCCCATTGTTTCTACTATGGCAACCAGTTCCTTTGAATCACTAATCTCTAGAACTTTGTACTAAGTGCTTTGTATATAATAGGAAAAATTGTTGGTTGATTAATACAATCAATTAAATGTGATTAATATAAATTTAAGGGGAAATATTAGAGGTATGCCCCAGGCATCTTTCCCTGGCTCTTGTGATATTCAAAATTTTAATGAGAGGGGTGCATTCCAGGCATGGGGCAACAGCTAGTGCAAAGAACCAAAGATGGGAGATGGAGTACTGTGTCTGAAGAATAGTAAGAAAGCCATTTTGGTATGACCATAGAGTTTGTGGAATAAGATGATGTGTGAGAAGGCTTGGAAAAGAAGGTTGAGAATAAATTACTTATGAAGAGATTTAAATGTCATACAAAGTAGATTATATTTACTCCTAGAGGTAATGAGGACTCATTGGAGTTTGTTGAACTGAGGAGTCACAGGATTTGGGACCTGTGATTTGGGAAAAACACTTTGGCAGTGGTGTGGAAGATGATTGGAGTGGGGTAAGGCATGAAGCAGGGAAATAGTCCAAATGAGAGGGCCTGCACTCAGGTGATGATAGTGTTGGTGGAGAAAAGGAGACAGATTTGAGATATGTTGTGGAGGTAGAAACCATAATAACTGGCTACTGACTGGATATGTGGGATAAGTGAGAGTGTGGAATCAAGGAACCTTTCTTGGGTGATTGGAGGGATGTTGTTAATTTTGACAGAAACAGGGAAGTTCAGGTAAGGGGTAGATGGGTGGGGAAAGCTAATGAGTTCTGTTTTAGGTATATAGTGGTTTTGAGATGCCTGTTGGACTTGTAGAGGTAGAAACCACAATAATTGCAATTGGATGGATTCATGGGGTGAGTGAAAGTGAGGAATTGAGGAATCTGGGTGAATAGAAGGATGATATTAATTCTGACAGAAAGAGAGAAGTTAAAAAAAAGGGGTGAATGAGTGGTGAAAGATAATGCATTCTGTTTTAAACCTGTTGGGTTTGAGATGCCTGTTGGACATTCAGTTTAAAATGTCTAATTGGCAATTGGAAAAATAGTCCTGGAATCCAGGCCAGATAAGTTCTGGGAATAGATAGATGGAGAGAGAGAGAATGAGAGAGAGAAAGAATGAGAGAGAGAGAGAGAGAGAGAGAGAGAGAGAGAGAGAGAGAAAGAGAATGAGAGAGAGAGAAGAGAGAGTTATCTGAGAGTCATATGCATAGAGATGGTAACTAAATCATTAGGAGCTGATAAGTTCATTAATATTAATGATAACTAATACAAAGTACTTTAAAGTTTACAAAATTCTTTGGATAATTATATCATCATATCCTCAAAGCAATCCTATGAGGTATGTGCTATTTATTATTACTCCCATTTTTTAGCGATTTTTTTTACTTATAAATTCATAAAAAATTAGTTTTTAGTGATGATAAACAGGGACTTTTGAGTTATATTTCTTTAAATGCCATTAAGCCATGATAGTAGAGTTAAAAACATTTCTGGGTGAAGAAAAACTGTAGGCATTCCTTTTTAGCAAATAGTCTGATATGAAAGGGTTGTCTAATACAAAAGGAATAAGTTTTTATTATCATGGTGGCAAGATAAATCCTGTAACTTAATTCCTGAAATGTTTCCCTATCAAATAAAGGCTTTTCTCCTGACTCGCGTAGGGAACCAGAAGGATTAGAAGGCATGAAGAGAGAACTGTAGAATCCAGTGTTCCAGGTGCCCCCATGCTTACCTTCTTGACCTTTCATCCTATTTTGAAATTGCCATAAAATGTTCACTAAGGAGTTTGTACTTGCTGTCAGCAAAAGGCAATACATTTTTATTAATATATATCATTATGTATTATATATTTATTTCAAAGGAAAATACAGTTTTATTCTTTCTATGTGGGTACACTGTTTTCTTTGTAAATACAATATGATGAATAAATTATTTAAAAACCTACAAAAAATGAGGGAACTGAAGCTGAGAAAGATTAGGTGACTTGCTCAGGATCACAGAGTTAGTAAGTGTTCGAAGCAAGAGTTGAACTCAGGTCTCCCTGATTCCACATCCAGAGTTCTATCCACTCTGCCCCCAAGTAAGAGAATAAAGACGAAGAGGAGAATAAAGTTTAAGGAGAGCCTCCTGTCACATCCACAGCTAGGGAGTATGAGAAGGATGAAGGTCTCTGTTGATGGGCTAACCAGTCCGTCCATAATTAGATATCTCGTGTTATGGAAAAGGTAGTAGATTAAATGGAACTAAAGAGCAAGAATATGACTCCTTCTCAAAATGTTTTCTTGCTACCTCTTCCTTTGGAAGGAGAGGAAAATATGGGGCCAAATACCTGCTGTGAGGACTTAAGCTACCTGCCTCAGAAAGGTAAGTAACCCCCTGTGTACAGACCTTTTTTTCCTCAAAGGAGAAAAGAAATACCTGCCTACTTTAAATCCAGCCTGAAGAGCCTAAAAGCAGAACAGTGCAGGGCAGGGCAAGCCACGCCTAGGAATGTGGTATTGTCAGGTTTCTGTCCCTCCTTCGCCAGCCTCTGAAATGGAGCATCATCCATCTGCAGCAACGTCTTCATTCAGAGTTTCGTTTGCGACACCGCACCGGAAGCCTTTGCTTTCTGTGTGTCCCGAGGCTGAGGTAGACAATTCTCCAGTAAACCAGAGGACGAGATTGCATCTGACTAATTCCTTACCCTGGAGAGTCAAGCAGATTCAAAAGCAGGGCGACCTTTCAGCATCCCAGGCTCTGTGTCACTCCTCACTCTTCCTTCTTAGCCCCTTGCAAAAGTCCACCTCAAGAAAACTGGTCTCTCAAGTATTATCGAGCGCTCCAGACTTCAGAAAGGGAACTAGAGAAGGCAGGTCTTTTACCCCTGGAGTGCGAAAAGGGGAGAAGTCCTCTGACTAAAAATTGAGAGAGAGTAGATGGAGAGAAAGAGAAGATGAGTGAATGGGAATGGGGTAGGGAGAAAGAATGAGTGAAAGGGAGAGAGAGAAAGAATGGGAAGATGGGAACAGCTGGGTGGTTCAATAGGTGGAGAACCAGATCTAGAGATGGGAGGTCCTTTGTTCAAATCTGACCTCAGACACTGTCTAGCTGTGTGACCCTGGGCAAGTCACTTAACCCCCATTACCCACCCTTACCACTCTTCTGCCTTGGAATCAATTGGAATCAATAATTGATTCTAAGATGGAAGGTAAGGGTTTAAAAAATATCTTGTTCTGCCATTCATCATACTAGGATTCCTTCTGAATGTTGTGTCTTCTTCAAATCTGATAACCATGTCATTTATGCTTTAATCCAAATTATCGATAAAACATTAAATAACAGATAAGCACAGATCCCTAAAGTTCCCCTTTGAAAACTTCCTTTAAAGTTAATGTCGAACCATTAATAACTTAAGTACTCTTTCTTAGCCCCCAGTAAGTTCTAGCTCAGTCATAGTGTAAGCTTAAAATGAATATACAACATCTCCAAGTATTATGTTTAATAAGATTTATTCATAATAACTTGAAGTAAAGGAAAATAAAAACTAGAGTAAAGAGAGAGCTAACCCAGCTGTGGTTGTGAGAGAAGAGTGCGAGAAGGTGGGGTTACAGCCAACTTATAAACAAAATGTGAGGACACAAGGTAGGGGTAAGAAAAAAAAAGAAAAGAATTTTGGGACGAGAAAAAGAATTCTGGGAGATGGAATCTTTAGGATACAATATTCTAATTACAGAATAGCTAGGAAATCTGGAACCTGGAACAAATTCAATTAGAACTAGAGGAGCACAAATGACATTTACTAAAGTTGTGCTAGGCAACCCTCAAGAGGAGGTAGAGGTCTGGGAGATGGAAGGTAGAAGGGGGCAGCAACCTCCTGGCAGAAGGCAGGTCAAGGAGAGGTGTGTCAGTCTCATGGCACTTAAGGAAGGTGGGAGGGCTTGGGATGTTGGTTTTCTGGGTGAAAGCAAGCCTTAGTTGGCACCTTGGGGTTGGGGTGGGAAGATAGTACTTTGGAAATAATCAAAGAACCAGAGTTGAAATGTGAACATAATTGATAGCAAACAATATTATGTTTGTGAGCATTCAGGAACAAGCCTCTGCTACTTAGATATTCTTGGAAGGTTCCATTGATAGTTAAGTGACTAGTTAATTCCACCCTTGTTTTAATGGGCATTTACTCATTGTGGTCTGGCTCTTTTGCCTCCACTTTTAATCTTAAAGGTAGAAGGAGACAACTTGCTACATCTCTTCCCCACTTTTGCATCCTTAGGGAAAGGGGTAAGACATAAGCCAGATTTCTTGGGGAAATGGGCCACCACTCCTCCATTGTGACTAGTTATGTCACAGGAAAGCATTGAGGGCACAATGAGGTTGAAGGCTGGCACAATACAGTGGTTTGGTTCCTGAGGCCTTCCCATGCCTAGAGCTATTTCCCCTTGGTCCTGTTCCCTTCTTACACTGACCCAATGGTTCTCCCTGGGTCCTATCCCTGATGTCCTGTCCTGTCTCTACCTTACTCTACATTTCCCTGAAGGGCCAGAATTGGCTCTCTATGTGGCTCTTCTGCTTACCATTCTTTAATGGCCTCCATTGGCCTTTCTTATAAAGTTCAAATCCCTCAGTGGGGTGTTCAAAGCTCCCTACATCTGGAGTCTCCCTGCCTTTCCAGCATTGTCCCCTCTAAGTCTAAAACATTGAGCTTCTGACCCCAAACATGTCCTGTGCTTCTGTGACTCCATGCCTTTGTCCATCCTCTTCCTGACGTCTGGAATACTTTCCCTCTCTTTCACCTGTAAAATTCCTGTCCATCCTTTTAAGTCCAAATCAAATGCTACCTCTTACAGGATGCCTCCCTCACTTCCTTCTCTATTTACTTCCAAACTCCTGATAAGATGAACACTTTATACAGAAACTCTAGGGACATTGTCTAACAACCATTGCCATCGTTTCACTCGCTGCTCATTTACTGTGGTGGACTTAGATCATGGCCATCAGGTCTTTAGGACTAGTCCAGATGGGATAGACCCCAGAAATAGCCACTGGCATTTACCATCTCTGCCCTAGCACTATGCCTTCTGGATCCCCAAAAATTGCAATTTCAGGTGCCATGGCACCCTAAAGGTCCCAGGGCTTCGTCCTTTACCTTCCTGAAGCATGTGACAGTTACTGAGTCCTTCCATCCATTAGACCACTGAACCCTCTCCTAGAATGTTAGCTCCTTGTGGGCAGAAACTCCCTTTCTTATCTACTTGATTTCACAGAATTTAGCGTTGTGCTTGGAATATAGCAAGCTCTTAAATTTTTTTATTCCATTCTAAATTTGCTAATATACTTGTTGTAATAAAATACATATTACATTGCATATATATGATATACATTTTATATAGTATACTTAAGTATAGTATATTTAATAATGTACTTAAATGTAATGTAATAAGGGGCAGCTAGGTAGCTCAGTACATAGAGCGCCAGACCTGGAAATAGGAAGTCATGGGTTCAAACCTGGTCTCAGACACTTCCTAGTTGTGTGACCCTGGGCAAAAACACTTAACAAGCCGCTCTTCTGCCTTAGAACCAACATATAGTATTGATTCTAAGATGGAAGGTAAGGGTTTAAAAAATAAATGTTTATATAATGTAATATGCTTAATATTATATAATAGTTTCCTTTGTTTTATAATTTTCTTAAAACATAAGGTCTTTTAGGGCAAGGATTATGTTTTGTCTGAATTTTGTTTCTTCCCCAGAGTTTTTAGCACAATGTTACTTAACAAATATCTTATATTTAGTTTTTTAAATATGTTCAGTTGATTCTATCAATCATATTTTTTGAATCCACCCTTTCTACTCTTATTGACAGCAGCTTAGCTCAAGATCTTTTATTTGAGTTAAGCTATAATAGTGTTCTATTCATTTTTCTGCCTCCTGTTAATACTATTGTACTTATCTACCATGTTTATTGCTCCTGGTATATATTTTATATATTTATAACCTTCCAATTGATAGTCTCACCTTTCAGCTCTGAGAAACTATCAACAAATCCCCATTGCCTATAGAATTAAGTCCAGAGTCCTTATCTTGTCATTCAGAACCCTTCATGATTTGATCCCAACTTTCCTTCATAAGTTTTATGTTCTAACTAAATTGGACATAACTTGATATATGGCTGAAAGAATACTGATCTAGAATCCAGAAGCCCTGGCTTGAATCATGGCTCTGACACTTACTACTTGTATGACTTTGGTCAAGTCATGCCATTTCTATGGATCTTAGCTTCCCCACCTATAAAATGAAAGGGTTGGACTAGATAATGGGTCTTGGGATCCGTGGACATCCAATGGACCTGATCAAAACTTTAACCCTTAAGAGGTTCATGGATAGATTTTAGGGGGTATGTGCAGTTAGATGGGAAAAGTTTCTATCTTTGTCTTCACCAACCACTGACTGAAATTTAGCATTTCCTTCAATGCTAGAATGTATATTATTCTGAGAATGGGTCCATGGAATTCAGCTGACTACTAATGGGTCCACAACATACATACAAAAATTTAAGAAATCCTAGATTAGATTATCTCTGGTTCCTCCTACAATCCTTTGAAAGGGTTGCAGAGAGGCTTCAAACATGAAAAACTTCCTTCTTTTTTGTAGGTCTTCAAAGCTCTTTCCTCACTCATTTCATTATAGAGAACATGAGAATGAACTGTTTTATATCCTGATCATGTAAATGAGGGATATGATTTCTAGTAACAGGTTTATTGTAATGAATTTCCACTACCGCCTAGCTATGTGTATGTCATTTCAATGGAATTATCAATGGAATTTATCCTGTATAAGGAGGAAATATAGATCAAGGAAGCAGAATGAGATTCAGGAGCCTTGAACTTTTTTCCCTGGTTGGGTACCCAATTGAATCATACTCTTTTCATTCAAATCATACCCTAATACAATCCAGCAAGAATTTAAATATCTAGGATATACATAGTGTTGGGCATAAGCTTGTCCTAACTGAATTTGTTCCTCTCTTAAATGGGATCATTATTTGTTCTGTTCTCTTTTCTAAAAGACTGTCTTTGTGTTAAAGTTTTTTCTTGTTAGTTAAGTGCAGACACCTCTGGGAGAGTTAATACTTTGAGGCATCATCATTTACATTTTAGTGTGAATGAGTTTTTGAGATCCTTTTCTGAGGTAAGATGCCATAGGGGAAGGAGAATATAAGTAGATTGGAAAATTGAGAGGAGGCTGGATGTACCAAAGGCCAACTTTACCTGCTGTTTCTATTTGAGTAGAACCAATCCTTCACCTAGAAAATGGGGGAACTGACCAAGCAAGGAGAGAACTACTTTCTTCCATGGAGAGGAACCAGACCACTCACTATCTGTTCTCTCTTTTTTCTCTGTTTAGGAAAGGTCCATGAACCAAGATGAAAGTAAAGAGAAATGTTGGCAAAGCCTATAGAGTCTCTTAGCAAATCCACTGTGGATGTAAAGCATTGGTTTTGGAAGGAAAGAAGCAAGCACTTATTAAGCACCTACTCTGAGCCAGGTTTTAGGCTAAGTACTCTATAAATATCTCATTTGACGCTTGTAACAACTTTGGGAAGTTGGTGCTATTATTTTCCCCATTTTAACAGAGGAGGAAATTGAGATAGATGTTAAGTGACTTGCTCAGGATCATACAGTTAGTGAGTATCTGAGGCTGGTTCTGAACTCAGCTCTACCTGACTCCAGACCCAGTGCTCTCTTCACTAGCTGTCTTTAGAATTTGGGAGACCTAGTGTACTTATATTCTGCCACTTACTAGCTGGGTGGCCTTGGACAAGTGGCTGAACCCTAGTTTCCCAATCTGTCAAATAGAAATAAGGAAATGACCTATTCTATGATTGTCAGGAGGTAGTTCCAGAGGAGCAGAAATAGTGCACCGCTTAGAGTCATAGTAAGTCAGGCAATAAGTATTATTTGTTAAGCACCTACTATGTGCTAGCCACCTGGTGTATAAAGAAAGGCAAAAGGCAATCCCTGCCCTCAGGGAGCTCACAATCTAATGGATATCAGGTCTGAGGTCATGGATTTGAATCTTTGTTCTCTTACTAAATACTGTACTTATATTCTCTTGAGTAAGTCATGACCTTTCTGGACCTCAATTTCCTAATCTATACAGTGTGAGTTTTGTATTAGATGAAATGTAAGAGCTCTTTTAGCTCTAAATCTGTGAACGGCTTTTGTAGTTGTTCATTCTTCCTTTTTGAAGAGCACTGGTGATGTCACAGGTGACAAAACAGATTTTTGAATGAACTGGATGTAAGTGAGGCAGAGTTGCACCATCATCAGCCTCACTCTTCCAGTGTTATCCAAGTCCAGTGACAAGGCAAAAGCCAGGATGACTGTTGATGGCCCAGGATGCAGTGGAAGACCTTGGCTTCTTCGATGTTTGACCAAGCTCTAAGCACTTCACTTCAGCTGGGACGAAATGTTCTCATCCACTTCTTCCACCAGGGGAAATCTCTACACGCTTGAGAGTAGACATCCCCCAACTCACCAATGGGTTTGTGGCCTTTTACCCCTAACTTGGTTTAGCCCGTCTGCCAAGATGATTTTCCTGGGGCTTGGCTGTCTCACTTGCTACAGCTTTTTGGAGCCACAGGTGAGAGCTAGGTCATCAGGCAATTCCAAAACAGTGATACCAAAGGTGGATAAGCAACCCTGAAGGGCTTGGCAAGCCCTCATACCAGAGGTGCTAGTCCTCCTTGAACACCCTTTACACCCCAATCAGCTTTTATAACATATGGAACGTACCAAGAGGCATCAAGCAGCAAGCTGGGGAAGGAAATGGCAAGCCACAAAAGAACAGGTCCAGAAGTCAGGAAGAAATAGCCTAGAGTCTGGCCTCTCTCACCCACTAGTTGTGTGACTGTGGACAAATCCTGTAACCTCTCAAAGCCCCATTAACTCTCTAAGGAACAGATGAGATACTGATCTGCCTTGATGGAGGGAGTTTCTGCTCTGGGAATTCCTTATGACATCTCTCATATACACACAAAGTAATGCACTATCTAAAAGCAAACTTTTATTATTTTGCTATTTTCCTCAAAACCTGAATTCTCAACAATTCTGCCGATAATGATTTAGCCTGTTTCAGAGAAAACATTTTTAAAGCTGAAGGAGAAGACAAATGTGAAAATGCTTCTAGTTGCTGTCAGAGGTGCCGGCTCTTGATGGCAGGTGCACAACAGGCCAGCTCTGGGGTGGAGCCAAATGGTCAATGGGAGGGAGTGGGTGACTGGTCTAGGCACAAGAAGGATACAAGCTTCATTAACTCTCTGATAAAAATCAAATCAACCCTGAAAATATCTTTTTTTTTTTCCCCTGGCATTCATTTGACCTGAAGCCTTGGGAGCTGACATGGTCATAAGCTGGCTAGGTTTCAGCTCAGATTTAAGGAACAAAGCTAGAACAAAGGATATTTCTAACCTTTTGCTGGAACCACAGCTCCACCCTTGTTCATTGTGTCAGGACTGGGGCTTGAGGAAAAGATTAAGGAACCTTACTCCTCTCCTGCTGCTAAGTGGTCTAGTAAGGAGATAGAATGCCAGATGTGGAGTCAGAGTTCAAATTCTGTCTCAGACATTAGTGTGAGGCTCCAGCCAAGGTTGCATTTAACTTTTCAGCTTCAATTTCCTCATGTAAAGTGAGAATAATAGCCTTTACCTTACAGTCTTATTGTGAAGTTCAAACAAGATCTTTATAAAACTCTTTGCCAACCTTCAAGAGCTGCTTCCATGCTATTTATGATTATGATTATGATTATGTAGAGAAAGAAGGTAGCAGGACCTCTCTGGCAACTGTGAGAGCCACCGCCTCTAGGTAGGGCTCTTGGCAGATGTGACTATAAGCATCAGAATTCTAATTCATTCACCTCCAGCTTCTTACATCACCCTTCAGCCTTCCAGGATGCTACTTTGGATTCTCAAACTTCTTTACCACTCTCCTGCAATGTGGTTTTTCTGGCCACTGATCCATCTTGCCTATCCATGCTCTTGCTTTGTCTCTTGGTGATCCTGACCAACTCAATGGTGAAGTAAACAGATGAAGTCAGGAAGTAAATAGATGAAGTGAGGGCTGGAGTCAGGAAGACTCATCTTCTGAGTTCAAATCTAGCCTCAGTACTAGCTGAACTCATTTAACCCTGTTTGCCTCAGTTTCTTCATCTGTAAAATGAGCTGAAGAAGGACATGGCTAACCACTCCACGATCTTTGCCAAAATGGGGTAAGAAACAAAACCCAAAATCCAGTTGGAGAGGCAGGAGCACAAAGGAAAGAGAAGTGAATGACACGTATGTCAAATTATTGTGAACATAAATTATGTAAGTGCCCTAGGAGTTGAGAGAGTGAAGCAGCTTGAAGAGGGTGCCCATTAAAGTCAGGAGGCCGCTACTGCCAGGGGAACATTCTCCCTCATTCCAGGCGATGTGGAAGATTCCATTGGAGCCAAGTTAATTTCAACAGGATCCAATCACTGAAACAACCTTGCTGCCTCAGGGAACACTTAGGGACCAAAGCTTCCCTTTCTTTGGAACATAAGAGACCCACAGAATCACTGACCTTTATGGAATGTTAGAGAGGCAAGAGATTTTTGGTGACAAGTCATCTGGTCCCACCCTCACCCCCTCTCATTTTATAAAAGGAACTGGGGCTTATGGAGGTGATATTGCTGACCTCACAAGCACAGAAGGTGCCCTGGTGAAACCTTATTTTTTTCATTATGGTTTCTTGTGTTATGAAGGATGGTGATATATTAACTAGGTGGCCCAGTAGGTAAAGTGCTATTTCTGGAATTAGGAAGATCTAAGTTCAAATCCAACCCCAGACACTTACTAGCTGCAGGATCTGTTAAGACACTTAACCCTAGTTGCCTCAGTTTCCTCCTCTGGAAAATGAGCTGGAGAAGGAAATGGTGAACCCCTCTAATATCTTTGCCTAGAAAACCCCAAAAGGAGTCACGAAGAATCAGACTAGACTAAAAAAAAAATGACCAAACAACAATGTAGTAATACTTTTGCTGGATTTGTGGAGATGATTTTGAAAAAAAAAATCAATTTTTCTTGAGTTTTTAGACTTCTTCACTCCCTCTTTTCCTCCCTCTCTAGTAGGATTCTTTCAGATAATAAATTCAAAAAATAAGTGGTTTGGATGGTCATTCTTTTTGCTTGCCAACTTTTCTCAGGTTCTTCTCTACTAATTAAGGGAAAACAAAAGCCCCGGTACACTCTGCTGATTAATTTGTATCATTATTATGATATCTCCAGCAGAGGCTAGAGGGCCCCCCCCAAGAGGAATTCAGGGTGTTTGTGGGGGCCCCAGAGCAGGAAAGCCTCAAAGCCAAGTCTAAGCTTATCGTGAGCACATGCTTCTTTCTGTGTTTAAATGGCTGACTTGAGCTGCCTGCTTGTAACAGAGCCAAGAGAAACAGGACTAGGGGCGCTGGCTTCAAAGTGGGCTGCTGAGCCCCACGGCTTTTGATTTGGTTGAGCAGAACAGACCTCCAAAGATTTGGGAGAAGCAGCACAGCCCAGGTGAGTTATTAGAACAGAGCACAAAACCCAGAGGAAGGGGAGGGAAGGAGGTGGGTCCCTGCTTTTAGAAGAAGAAAGAGGGGTTAGCAGGGGGTCTAACAAACAAGGGAGGGTCAGCTCCCTTTAAAAGGTTAGCCTGTTGACTTAAGCTGCCCAGAGACAATGGTGGGAGGGTCTTTGGGTCAAGATGTGAAAAACAAACAGCTTTAGAGGCCATTCTAGTTCAGGGGTTCTTAACCCCTTGTAGGGGTGTGCTAGTAAATGTTTAACAACCTGCTTCACCAGGATGGTGGTAAAAACAGATGATGACACATTTCTGAGTTTAATTTGCATCATTAATATTTTTCTCCATCACTTTCTTAAGTCTAGACAATTAAGACAATAAATCAATGTATATATATATGCAAATCTCTATCTTTTGATCTATCTATCTATCTATCTATCTATCTATCTATCTATCCATCTATCCATCTATCCATCTATCTATCATGTCTGTTTATCATCTCTCTCTCTCTCTCCATCTGACTTGTATTGGGGTTTGCCCATTTCAAAGGATAAAATGCTCACAATGAAGATTTAACAGTTGGTTTTCAAGCTCATACTGATTCCAGCACACCCTTGCCAAGGTCTTGGTGGGGTGGTGGTGGTTCATGAATAGATTTTTTTGGGGGGGGCTGTGAATTTGAATAGAAAAATATATAACTTTATTTCTATATAATTGGCTTCCTTTGATATCCTTTATGTCTACAAGAAGACCTACTGTCCTCCATCCCCTCAGCATTCCTGATAGATGGTCATCCAACCCATGCTTGAAGATACTTAGAGAAGGAAAATATAGAGCCTCTTTGGGCAGCCCAGAAAGGTAGCAGTCAAGCTGTTTTCACATTTTGTCTGACTCCTCCTGACCCCATTTTGGGGTTTTCTTGGCAAAGGCATTGGAGTGGTTTGCCATTTCCTATTCCAGCTCATTTTAAAGATGAGGAAACTGAGGCAAATTCTTAAGGGATTTGCTCACAGTCATACAGTTAATAATTACCTGAGGTCAGATTTGAACTAATGAAGACAAGTCTTTCTGATTCTAAGCCTAGTGCTCTATCTACTATTCTGCTTAGCTGCTTAACAACAATGTAGTGTTAGATCAAGAACACTGTTATAGAGAGAAAGAAAACCCAGATGTAGTCCCAGTTCTTCCATTTATTAGCTGAGTGGCTGTAAGAGAGTCAGTTAACCTCGATGGACCTCATTGCCTCATATATAAATTGAAGAGTTTGGGCTAAGGGCTCTGCTTGATTCAGGAAGCTGAAAGTAGCTTTTCCTATCTCACATATCCCTAGAGCACTTACCTGGATTTCTTCTTTTCTCCCCTCATATCCTGCTTTGCATTAAATTTATCCGGGAAGATGTCAGATTAAGGGATTATGGATTTCAAGTTGGAAGGGAAGTAGTCCAATCCTCTCATTTCACATGAGGGAACCAAGATCCAGAGTTTCAGCTCCTTGAGGGCAGGGATGATTTTTCATTTCTTTTTCTTTGCATCCCTAAATGTCTGACACTATCTTACACATAGTAGCTGCTTAACAAATTATTGTAGGTTGAATTGGATTGATCAAATCACCCAAATATATTGAGACCCATTGCTAGGAATGGAAGGCATTTCAAAGAAGAATTGGAAGACCAATCGAAGCTCAATAAATTCCAGTGATTCCCTATTACTTTCAGGATTGAATATAAAATCTTCTCTTAGGCTAAAAATTTTTAAAATTAAATTTATTTTTTTTCAGTTATCAAGCATATATTTCCCTCCCATTCCCAACCTTATGGGAAAACAAACAAATAAACAAAAAAACTCGTAACAAGCATAGCCAGGCAAAACAAATTGGGTATGTCCAAAAGAGCATGTCTCATGAACTCATTATGAATGTTTAATTTCATTGTCTCTGTCAGAAGAGTAGCTTTGTTCTTTGGGGCTCTTGAATCATGATTGATCATTGTGTTGATCAGAGTTCTTCAGCTTTCAAAATTGTTCACTTTTACAATGTTGCTGTTAGAGTAGAGATTATTCTCCTGGTTCCGTGGTTTGTTGATTGTATCAGTCTACACAAGTCCGTAGAGATTTCTCTAAACCTCTTTATTTCTTACAGTTCTGGTAGGCATTTATATCTCTTCCCAACCCAACTCTTTTCTACTTTTCCAATTTTTGTATACTTTACTTCCCTCTACATATGATTTAGTCACATTGACCTTCTTGCTGTTCTTTGCACAAATCACTTTATCTTTCAGTTCTTTGTATGATCACTAGCTCTTCCCCAAGTCTGGAATGCTGTCCCTCCTCTCCTCACATGGCTTCTCTGGCTTTCTTTTACATATACTTAGCTCAAATTTCTCCTTAAGAAGTTAGTCCTCCCACCCTAACCAGTGCCTTTACTAGGAGATGATCTCCAATATGCCCTGTCTATGTGATATATTATATATATTTATACATATTTTTTTTTTTGTTTAGTCTTTTGGTGGTGTCTGACTTCATGACCCTCTAGATCACACTGTCCCTGGAGTTTTCTTTTAAAAAATTTTTAAACCCTTACCTTCTATCTTGGAGTCAATACTGTGTGCAGAAGAGTGGTAAGAGTAGGCAATGGGGGTCAAGTGACTTGCCCAGTCACACAGCTGGGAAGTGTCTGAGCCCGGATTTGAACCTAGGACCTCCCGTCTCTAGGCCTGGCTCTCTATCCACTGAGCTACCCAGCTGCCCCTCTCTGGGGTTTTCTTGACAAAGATACTGGAATGGTTTGCCATTTTCTTCTCTAATGGATTAAGAACACAGAGGTTAAGTGATGTGCTCAGGGTCATATAGCTATTAAATAGTTGAGTATTTTATTAAGTTTCTAAGTATTTGAACTCTACCCACCAAACCACCTAGTTGCCTTCTATAAGGCATTTTAAGTACATGTTTATTTGCATGTTTTCTCCCCCATTAGAATGTGACCTCCTTGAGGAAAGAAACTGACTGACTAACTGAAAGCAATTGGCCCTTTTACTTTTCATGTTAAAGGGAAGGCCACTTAGTTTAAGAAGCTAGCAGAAGAGAACAAATTAGGAAATAGGAGCAATGAGGTGAGGGGACTACAGTGGCATCCACACCCAACTGGAGCAGCAGCTGGAACCCCCAAATTCAAGTTATTCTATAGCCATTCTGCACTGGAGCTAGAACTGGAACCTCCAAAGGAGTTTTGGAGAGGTAGGGCAGGGATATAATCAGGGATGTTTTCAGGGAGCCTCAGGCATGATGTTCTTTGGCTCGTGGGAGGAGGAATTTCACAATGCATTTCACAAGAAGATGCTCCTAGTAGGTGGCCTTCTGTAATACCGATCTCTTAGATGCTTGGGTCCACCTTCACTCCGTGCTTCGGGAGAGCTTAAGATCAAGGCTTCTCAGGCACTTTATAGAGACGTGGGGTCCCACTCAGGTGAGTCTGAATGGTTTCTGACCTTTGAAACCACAGATGAGTGCTGAAAATAAATAGGAGGCAGATCTGGTCATATGAAAGGGCTGCTAAGCCTCACTTGGGCCTGATAGGCTCTATTAAGCTGAACCTGCCAAGTTGGCTCAAAGATCCTCAAGCGGTAGATGGATCAAGGCTAAGTGGGAGAGGAGGTTGCCTAAGTGATCCCCAAATGCGCTAGTAATCCCCTGGGCCTCTAAAGTTCAGCTAAGCCAAGCCTAGGCCTCTTCAACAGTGCTCAAGCCAAAGTATCTAGTGGGAGTTGTGTGTGTGTTTAACAACTCCTTTAGCCCCTTGGCTTGGGGTTGGATTCTATGGTGAAAGGTTGGTTTGGGCTGGTGTTGACATGTTAAATGGATAACCATTTAGCAATTTTCTGACTTTGGTTTGACAAATTCCCTTCCCTACAGCTGTAGATATTTACTGATCAGGAAAGGAATATCAATCTTCTTTTGGATTAAACTACAACAGGATTTATTGCTTGTCTAAAGGGTTAGGAATGCTAAACTAATCTAATCACATTTGGTGATCACTTAGGCAACCTCCAACGCACAAGAGAAGAAGGACTCTATCTTTTTTTTAATTCTGCAGTTTGCAAAGGAGAAGCCATAAATCTTTTAGAAAAGAATACTGCCTATATCACACTTAATCTAGCAATGATGGGATTGTTGTCAAAAGGATTATGAAGGGAAAGTCAAGAAGCTGCTGGAATTAATGGAACACCCTTGAATGTATCCAGGCGGAGAAGATTCCTCATTTAGGGGTTCCAGAAAAAGGGCAGGGCCAGAGAAAGGGGAGGTGGTAAGACTAGGGCACAGATAGTCTATGGGAAATGAGAAATGGGAAAAGGCCAGTTCTAATGACAACATATAGAAAGCAGTAGGGCAGCTAGGTAACACAGTAGATAAAGCGCCAGACCTAGAGTTAGGAGGACCTGGATTCAAATTTAGTCTGAGATACTCCTTGGCTGTGTGACCCTGGGCAAGTCACTTGATCTTGTTGTTTGCCTAGTCCTTGCCTGTTTGTTTTAGCATTGTTACTAAGAAAGCAGAAAAGTCAGGAGATCATTGCCCGATCTCTGATTCCAAATTGAGATCTCCCTCTATTGTACAAAACCGCCTCTTTCCCTTCTTAGATTGTAAACTGTTTGAGGGCTGGGATTGTATTCTTTTTCAATTTTGTAAGCTTAGAATCTGACATGCTGGCCAGCATAATGTAAGTATTTGGTAAATATTTGTTTAAATTGATGGAGTTACTAAGGTCCCTTTGCAATGCTAACATTCTTTGAATCTATATTTTAAAATTCTGGGTAAAAACTGAATAAGTAGCTTAGTTTTTGCCAAGCAAAAGAAGGAAATGAAGAAAGTAAGGAAGGAAAGAAAGGAGATATGGAAGGAAGAAAGGAAAGAAGAGGGAAGGGAGGAAGGGAGAGAAGGAGTGAAGGAAGGGTCAGTAGTGAAAAAAAAGTCTGTTAATACTTTACATGACACAAGTCACCCAAAGTAGGATGGAGCACAGAGGACTACCCAGAAGCCACAGGAAATTTTTTTTTTTTTTGAGGTGACTCAGCTGTTTCCCAATGCATCTGCCAAACATTATAGAAGACTGGGTTAGAAAACCTGTGGTTCCATCTCTAATAACAGAAGAGACTTGGGCTGTGCCTACTCACCTGCTCATAATTTGCACCAAACAAAGGGCTAGTTGATAAAAGTAGTCAATGACCTAAGGCCAGAGCCAGGCCCTTTTAGGACCAGTCGGTCTGGTCTGAAAGGGAAGTGGTGGTTTTGGTGACTTTATCCACACTTGTTTGTCATTTTCAGATGGTTTTCACCCAAGAAGGAGGCTGTAGAATTTGCTTCGTGTGGTCCCTGCTGACCACTAATAATAATAATAGTTTGCATTTGTAGTTTGCTTTAAAGCTTGAAAATGTATACAAGTTTTTTTGCATGTGAAAACATATACAACTTTTTGTATATGAAAACATATACAACTTATCTGAGTCTCAAAATAGCCTGCAGAGATAGGTACCATTTGAAAAATCTCATTTTATATATGGTGAAACTGAGGCTAAAAAAGTGACTTGCTGGGGTCCCACAGCTAGTAAGAAGGAGGATTTGTATCTGCATCTATCATGACTCCAAGGCTAGCACTGTCATTGCTTCTCAAAGTAGGGGGATCTACCACTTCTCATCCTGCTCTGTGCTTATACATCATTCATCACAAAGATCCTCAAAAATGGAAGGGCCTTCAAATTGATGACTTCATTTCTTCATAATTCAGATCATATGTGCCCTTTAACTCAGAAAAAAGAATTGAGATGCTTCATGGGATATAAGTTCCTCAATTCTGGAGACCTTTGACCATGGACTAGATGACAAATTGCAGATGATATAGAGAGGATTCAGACTTCTGAAGGTGGGATTCTAAAGATATTTCCAACTTAATAGGTCTATGAATTAATTTCAGTAGAAGATTCTTTTTTCTCCCATATCTATCTATCTATTTATCTATCTATCTATCTATCTATCTATCTATCTATCTATCTATCTGTCTATCTTCCTTGCTGTCTTTCTGTTTCTGCTTCTGTCTCATCTATATCAGTTTCTGAGGTGGAATCAGGAACACATGAATTAAAATATTACAATTCTGGCCATAAACTTTTTTTTTAATATTTTATTTTTTTAGAAAAATTTTCCATGGTTACATGATTCTTGTTTTAACTTTCCTCTTCACCCCCCTTCACCCTCCCCATCCAACACGCATTTCCACTGGTTTTATTTAACATGTGTGATCAATCAGGACTTATTTACATATTATTGATAGTTGCATTGGTGTGGTCATTTAGTGTCTACATCGCCAACCATGTCCACATCAACCTATGTGTTCAGCAGTTGTTTTTCTTCTGTGTTTTCACTTCTGCAGTTCTTCCTCTGAATGTGGGTAGAGTTCTTTTCCATAAATCCCTCAAAATTGTCCTGGATCATTGCATTGCTGTCTGGCCATAAACTCTTACTAATTTTATGACCATAATGAAATCATAAACTCTCTGAGACTCAGGTAATATGCTGAGGCAATTATAGATGGATTTTAATCTATCAGAGGAGAGAGTTTCCACACCAATGAAACTATACAACATTGATTTATTTAGAAATACATCTATATGTATATATAAGCACAAAAATTATATGTAGCATATATAACATATATACATATTTAATGAACCAATAACTCCCTGCTCAAAAACTTATGTATAATATATTTGCAAATCATGCCTTCTCTAATAGGAAGAGGGAGGGAAGAAGGGAGTCAGTTAGGTATTTTAATGTAATACACAAATAAATAAAATTTTAAAATAAAAATAAAAAAACCTATAGTAAATTAAACTCTGAAGATAGCTATATTGCACAGTGGATGGAATGCTAGGTCCAGAGTTAGGAAAAAGACTCATTTTCCTAAGTTTAAATCTGGTCTCAGACACTTACTAGTTGTATGACTCTGGGAAAGTCATTTTGTCCCATTTGCCTCAATTTCCTCCACTGTAAAATGAACTGGAGTAGGAAATGGCAAATCACGCTAGTATTTCTACCAAGAAAACCCCAAATGGGGTAATTTTTTTGCTGTGTAATTGAGGTTTTATTTGTTTATAATAATTATTGCTTTTAATGATAAGTTTATTCCCTGCCTCTATTCATGTCGGAGACAGATGTTTCAACATCTGGATGGCTTGGTGAAAGAGAATAACCAATATTAGCATCACTCAGACCCAACTGGTTCACAATAGTATGCAAAACTATTTTATTCTAACTTTATTTTATATATAACTATTTTATTATATTAGTATATATAATAATATTATATTACTATTAACTTTTTTATGTATACAACTAACTTTATTCTTCCTTTGACAAGCTGAGAAATTATTTTGGTTTTAGAAAATATTTAATGATTTTATTGTGCCAAAACTAACTAGATGAATATAAATAATAGAGAAGAGTTACAGTTTTTGAACTAGGACACACTAAAAACAATAAAATGCAAAAAAAGAAAAAGAAAAGAAAAGGACTGACATGACTAAACAACAACAAAATAGACAAAATGCCTACGAAGCAAACACAGGGCCACTTTGGAGGGTAAGGCACTAGCTTCTGGGAGGGCAGCAGGAAAAGTCATCTGTAGGTGGGACTTCAGCAATCTTGAAAGAAACCAGAAATTCCAAGAGGCCGAGGAAATGAGTGAATCCATTCCAGTTTTTTTTTGGGGGGGGGGGAGAGAGCAACCAGGACAAAGTACAGAGAGAGGAGATGGAATGTTAAGTATGAATAAAGAGCAAGAAAGCCAGTTTGACTGAGTTGTAGAGTAATGAAAGGGCAATGATATAAGAATAAGGCTGGAAAGATAGTCAGGACCCAAGTTATGGGAACTTTAAATGCCACTTAGAGGACTTTATATTCTATCTGTTAGAACAGTGGTTCCCAAACTTTTTTGGCCTATCACCCCCTTTCCAGAAAAAATATTACTTAGCCCCCTGGAAATCAATTTAAAAAAAATTTTTAATAGCAATTAATAGGAAAGATAAATGCACCTGTGGCCATCACCACTTTCCTGGATCACTGCAGCACCCACCAGGGGGCAGTAGCACCCACTTTGGGAATCACTGTGTTAGACAATAGGGAACCCAAGGAGTTTGCTGGTGGGTCTACCTGCCTCAAGGCTCTCCTCACTCTAATTCATCCTCCATTCAGTCACTAGAGTGATTTCCTTAAAGTCCAGGTCCAATCAAGTCACCACCTATTCTTAAACTCCAGTGGCTGCCTATCACCTTCAGGATCAAATACAAAATGCTCTGCTTGGCATTCAAAGTCCCTTATAACCTAGCTCTATCTTACCTTTCCAGTTTTCTTACTTTTCTCCTACATGTATCCCATGGTCTAGGGACACCGACCTCCTGACTGTCCCATGAATAAGACACTTCACTTCTCAACTCTGGACATGCTCTTTAGCTCCCCCATTCCTGGAAGGCTCTTCCATCTTTGCTCCAGCTACTGAATTCTCTGGCTTCTTTAAGTTACATTTGAAAGCCAGCTCTCTTGACCTATTTGTACAAAAATGTTTATAGCTCAGCTTTTTGTGGTGGCAAAGAACTGGAAAATGAAGGGATGCCCTTCAACTGGGGCATGGCTGACCAAATTGTGGTATATGATGGTGATGGAATTCTATTGTACTATAAGGAATGATGAACAGGATGATTTCAGAAAAAGCTGAAAAGACTTATGTGAACTGATGCAGAGTGAAATAAGCAGAACCAGGAGATCATTATACATAGTAACTGCAATACTGAAGAACAATCAAATGGGATAGACTTTGCTACTAACAGCAATACAATGATCAGGACCATTCTGAGGACTTATGAAAACAAATGCTATCCACCTACAGAGAAAGAACTGTTGGAGTAGAAATGCAGATGAAAACATATGATTTATTACTTGTTTATTTGGATATATGCTTTGGGGTTTTAATTCTATAAGATTATTTGCTTACAAAAATGAATAATATAGAAATATGTTTTGTATGATAATACATATATAACCCAGATTGAATTGCTTCTCAGATCTGGGAGGTGGGAAGGAAGAAGGGAAGGAAACTATGGATCATATGACTTTGGAATACTTACGTGGAAATTTATTATTAAAATAATAAATTTAATAAAGAAAAAAATGAAATCCCACTCTATAAGAAGCCTTTTCCAACTGCTCTTAATTCCAGTGCCTTCCTCTTGTTAATTATTTCATATTTATCCTTTATATAGTTTGTTTTGAATATATTTATTTGCATGTTGTCTCTCATATTAGATTGTAAGCTCCTAAAGGTATTGCCTCCCCAGGTATTGTATCCCCAATGCTTAGCACAGTGCCTGGTACATATTGTTGCTGTTATTCAGCTGTTTTCAGTTTTGGGGTTTTCTTGGCAAAGATAAGATATTGGAGTGAATTGCTGTTTCTTTCTCCAGCTCTTTTTACAGTAAAAGAAGCTGAGACAAACAGTTACAAGTGACTTATCCAGAGTCACGTATGTAGTAAGTGTCTGAGGGCAGATTTGAACACAGAAAGATGAAACTTCCTGACTCTGGTTCAGTGCTGTTTCCTCTGTGCCACCTTGTAGGCATTTAATAAATTACTCCTTCTATTTCCTTTATCTAAAATGCCCTCCAAATCTTTCCATTCCCACAATTTTTACCTATTACTTAACTCCAGTTCAAATGGCACTCACTACCTCCTGCCCTGTGGGCTCTGGCCCCTGTTCTCAGTAATTACCTTCTTCCTTTAAACTCATCAGTACTTTGTTCTTCAACTCATGCATTTCTCAGAGCCTGGTATAGTCCCTTTCGCAAATAGACACTTAATAAATGCTTGTTGAGGGTTTGTCATACAATGTTATGTGTTATAGTTATCCATTTTGGTATTAGTATTTTACCACACTGTAATCACTATGATGGCAGAGATTCTATTTTACCTAATTTTTTTAATCTAATGACCAACATAGTGCTTTGCTCATAGTAGGCATATGTTTATTGAATTACGTTGACTTTTGATTATTCTTTTCTTATTTTTGCACAATCATAATAGAACCTAGGTTTTTATTGTTTTTCATTTATTTTGAGCCTCTATAGATGAGATTTTAAAAAGTGGGGTCAGTGATGGTTCTCTTTGTAGGGAAATTTAGCCCATTCATGTTTAAAATTCTAAGTGATATAATTGTATGGTCATCCATACCTCTGTCATTTTGTCTTTATTATGATTTTTTTCTTTTTCTTTCTATTTATATATTTTCTGCAGGAACTGAAAGCTTTTCATTTTCTTTGAACTAGACAGAACATCAACTCTATCAAAATTTCCTATTTAACATTTTAAACATTAATATATTGCATACATTTGTTCTAGTTATTTCCTGCTATTAATCTCTACTCTTAAATATACATCTTGGCTCAGTGCTGCCTCCTTTATCCACATAGAAACTGATCATGGCTCTGATCCTTGATGTATATAGTGACTGGAACACTCCACCTCACTGGTTAAACCATTGTCCTCTTTCCCAGCTTCTAGTGCTCACATCTGGCTTTTCAGCTGATATAGGTTGAGAAGACAAGGAGGAAAAAATAGAGATGAAAAAGAGAGGATATAAAAGGCAGATATTATCTTTTGTATCTTGTTATGCTGGGTTTTGCTTCTGTTGTAAAATAGGGGGTCATCATAATCCCAAAAAGGGAGAAGTTTTTTTCAGAGCCAGAATCCTGGAATTGCACTGCAAATCTCATTTCTATGAATCACTTCCTCAGCCTTGAGGGAAATAAGAATTCAAAGAGTATAAAAGAGCAAGACAAATTCTCCTGAGTTACATAAATAAATAAACTTTGAACTCTTATGTAGTGGTGACATGGAGTCTAGCTTGTGTTAGCCCTCCCCTTCCCTATTCCTACCCACTCTTCCTTGGGAATCTGAAACTTCAATTCAACAAACATTTGTTACGTGTCTACTATGTGCAAGGCTCTGGGATGCAAACATAGCACTTAGGGCACCCATCTCACACTTGGAACCCCTAGAATAGCTACCTCCAGTTCAAGATACTCTATAGATCTGTAGCCACTGAAGACTAGATGTGGCTCAGGAGCTCCTACTGAGGTGTTTACTTTTTGCCTTTTTGCCTTTTTCTTTTTCTTTTTTTTTTTACTTTTTAGCCAAAGTATGCAATTAGTTCAAAACAAAGGCATGGGATGAAATAGCAAAGTAAGGAAAGTTGAAATAAAACATTTCCCCAGTAAACCTGGGGTATAGCTCTATCTCAGAAATACATACAACACATGTAGAGATAGTAGGCATGTTTGGAGACAATATGTGATGGTCAGACATATAGAGAACATCTGTGATGGGGCCCATAAATAGGGAAGAGAATAAATAAACATTCATAGAGATTATATGGCAGCTAGGTGGCACAGCAGATAGAATGCCAGATAGAAGTCAGGAAGACTTCTTGAATTCAAATCTGGTCTCAGACACTTACTAGCTATGTAATGCTGGGCAAATCATTTAACCATGTTTGCCTCAGTTTCCTCAACTGTAAAATGAATGAGAGATGGAAATGGCAAATTATTCCTATATATTTGCCAAGAAAACCTCAAATTGTGTCATAAAGAGTCAGACATGATTGAAATGACTAAACAACAATAACTATGTGCCAGGCAACATGTCAAGTGCAAAATATTGTGCAAATATCTCAATCTGATTCTTGCAATAGCCCTGGGAAGTAGGTGCTGTTGTCCCTATTTTATAGTTGAGAAACCTGAGGCAAATGGGTCAAGTGACTTGACCTGGGTCACCCACTTAGGAAGCATCTGAGGCAGAATTTGAATTCAAGTCTTTCTGACTCCAGGCACCAACTGCATCAATAGAGGAACAAGTCACAGCTCTTTATATTATAAGATTTTCTGTGCCTTTTGGTGAGGTCATCATCCTACTCTCATTCGATCTGCTGCCTGTTAGATGTTTCTCTTTTAAGTGCTTTTCTTCTCTAGCTTCATGATGGTGTTAATCCATGAGTGAATGTTAATAGTCTTTGCTGGGCATTGCTCTGTGAGTCTCATTAAGTTTTGTGATGGGCTTTGCTCACTTTGTTTTGGTACAAACAAACAAATAACACTATTTTTAGTCACAGGCTCTGGTTCATTTATTGCCTCTGAGGCTTGCTACCTGTGTTTCCCTGGTCGAGCTAGTAAACCTCCATGGACCTCAGTTTCTTCATCTATAAAATGAAGAGGTTGAAGTCAACAACCTCTAAACCCTCTTCCAGAACTAGACCTATGACCCTATGACCTTAATTTTTGCTGACATCCTAATCTACTTTTCCCTTTGTGTCTCCTTCATCTGTTCTCTGGGCTCCAGCAATTACCATGGGATTTTTTTTTTACATCTAATTTTAATTTTATTTTTTTCTTAATCAGATATGAACAAAAAATCTGAACACTTTAAAAAAATTTCAAGTTTCAAATTATCTCTCTCTTTTCCTTCCTCCTTGAGAAATGTTTTATTTCTTAAAAAAAATCACAAAATACTAAATTTCAGTTAGAAGTTAATGAATGTTGGGGGCAGCTGGGTGACTCAGTGGATTGCGAGTCTGGTCTAGAGATGGGAGGTCCTAGGTTGAAATCTTGCCTGAGACTCTTCCTAGCTGTGTGACCCTGGTAAAGTCACTTAACCCCCATTGCCAGCCCTTACCACTCTTCTGCCTTGAAATAAATTGGTTCCAAGGCAGAAAGCAAGGGTTTAAAAAACAAAAAGAAGTTATTGAATGTAAAAATGCCATTCCCCCCATTCATTTTTGTGACTCATTTGAAATCTTTCCCAAGAGTCCCTAGGGATCTCTGGACTCCCACATTAAGAAACCCTGAACTAAGAAAAGGGAAGGAAGAGGAGTATACAAATAGCTATTTTTTCCTATAGAATTTTTGAAGATCATTGATTTCAAATCCTCCAGGTCTTGAAATCATCTTGTCAAAGAGACAAAGTCAGCTTGGGCAGACTTTATACTTGCAAGAAGAGAGTCACTTCTCCTAGCTTTGTTTCAGGCTCTTCACTTCATCAAAGTCAGCATCTAGCATAGGGTCTGACTCATAGTAGGGCCATAATAAACCTTCTTTTTAAAAGAATTTTTTAAAATTATGTGTAGAAAAAAATTTTGACAATTCTTTTCTGAAATTTTAGGATTCAGATTTTCTCCCTCTCTTCCTTCCTCTGCCTCCCTGATATGGTTAATAGTCTGATATAGGTTTACCAGTTATGTAGATTATACTAGTGCTTTTGTGCAATACATATTGCTCATGTCAAGATAGAAGACACACATACAAGACAGAAAGACACACATACAATAAAAAAACTCATGAAGGAAATAAAGTGGAAGATGGCATCTGCAATCAGAATCCAATAATTTTTTCTTTGGCTGTAGATAATATTTTTCTTTGAGTCCCTTGTGATTATCTCAGAAATTTGCTTTGCCGATAATGGTTTGGTCCTTCATAATTGATCATGGTATAATATTTCTGTTATTATATACATTGTTCTCCTGGTTCGGCTCATTTCACTTTGCATCAGTTCATATAAGTCGTTCCAGGTTTTTCTGAACTCATCTTGTTTGTCATTTCTTATGGTTCAGTAGTAGTCCATCATAACCATATGCTACAACTTGTTCAGCCATTCCCCAAGTATTGGACAACCCCTCAGTTTTAAATTTTTTGTCACTATGAAAAGAGCTGGTAAAAATATTTTGGTACAAAAAAGGTCCTTTCCCCTTGTCTTTGATCTCTTTGGGATATAGACCCAGTAGTGGTATTGCTGGGTTAAAGGGTTATGCATAGTTTTATGGCCCTTTGAGTATGATTCATATTGCTTTCCAGAATGGTTGTGTCAGTTCACATTTCTACCAAGAGGTTATCAGTGTCTCAATTTACCCTCAACCTCTTGAACATTTAACATTTTCCCAATCTGATAGGTGGGAGGTGGTATTACAGAGTTATTTTAATTTGAATTTCTCTAATCAATAGCGATTTGGATCATTTTTTCAGATGACTATAAATAGTTTTGTTTTTTTTTTTAAATTTTAAACCCTTAACTTTTGTGTATTGACTTATAGGTGGAAGATTGGTAAGGGTAGGAAATGGGGGTCAAGTGACTTGTCCAGGGTCACACAGCTGGGAAGTGTCTGAGGCCGGCTTTGAACCTAGGACCTCCTGTCTCTAGGCCTGACTCTCAATCCACTGAGCCACCCAGCTGCCCCCTGACTATAAATAGTTTTAATGTCTTCCTCTGAGAACTGTTTATATCCTTTCACCATTTTCCAACTAAGAAATGCTTTGAATTCTCATAAATTTGACTCAGTCCTCTATATATTTGAGAAATGAGGCTTTTGTCAGAGATACTTGCTATAAATCCCGCCCCCCAGATTTGTTGTTTGCCTTTTAACTTAGTTACATTGGTTTTGTTAGTATAAAAATTTTTTAATTTAACATAATAAAAATTATCCATTTTATTTTTTGTAATGTTCCATGTCTTGTTTGTTCATAAATTTTTCCCTTATTCATAAGTCTGACAAGTAAACTTTTCCATGTTCTAATTCAGTGATGGGCAACCTTTTGAGCTTGATGTGTCAAAATTCACCAAAGAACCAACCATAACTCAGATGGTGTCACTTTGAGAAAAAACCATAATTTCACGATATTTATAGTTTAAATAACAAAAATGTATAATTGTAATATGAAACTGTATTTAATAAATCAAAAATAGGTAAATTAATATAGGTAGAATTGTCATCTATAGTGCACAGAGTGTCTACACTACACTACCCATGCTTCTCTGTATACAGCCACATGTGGCCGCGTGTCATCAAAAATGGCTACATGTGTCAGCGCTGCCATGCGTGTCATAGGTTTGCCATCACCGTTCTAATTTGTTTATGGTGTCATCCTTTGTTTCTAGATCAAGTATCCATTTTGACTTTATCCTGGTGTTTTGAGAAAGATGTTGGTCTATGCCTAGTTTCTGCCATGTTATTTTCCAATTTTTCTAGCATTTTGTCATATAGTGAGTTCTTTACCCCCAAGCTTAGATTTTTGGGTTTATTGAACACTGAGTTGCCATGAACATTAATTATATAATGTGTTGATTATTTTATCTAGTCCATTGATCCACTATTCCTTAGCTAGTATCAGATTGTTTTGATGATTACTGTGTTATAGTATAATTTGAAATCTGGTATGGCTAAGCCTCCTTCCTTCATATTTCAAAACTTGATTCCTTTGATATTCTTGACCTTTTTTTTTCTTTCAGATGAATTTTGTTGTTATTTTTTCTAGTTCTATGAAAAAAATTTTAGGTCATTTGATTGGTATGGCATTGAATAGGTAAATTATTATATTTGACTTGGCCTATCCATGCACAATTAATGTTTTTTACAATTGATTAGGTTTGATTTTATTTGTGTGAAGAGTGTTTTGTAAATGTATGGATATAGTTGCTGGGTTTGTTTTTGGAAGGTATATCCCAGGTATTTTATATTGTCTTGAGTTATTTTGAATGGAATTTTCCTTTTCTATCTCTTGCTGTTTGTCTTTCTTGGTGGAATAAATGGTCCTTGACTTGACTTGAAATCATTCGTAGTCAAGCTTTTTTGCTTGTCTCTTTGGATCCCCGGTGCTTACCCCAGAAACTGCCATATTGTCAGTACTTAATAAATGTTTGTTGAGTTGAATCAAATTGAACCTCCATTTTACAGAAGAAGGAAATAAGAGTTCCCAAGATCATTCTTAGACATGTGTCAGACTCCTTTGGCAGACTGATGAAGTTTGTGGATTCCTCCTGAGAAAAATATTTTTAAACTTTAAATACAAGTGCAGCTAAGTGGCTCAGTGGATAGAGAACCAGGTCTGGAGATATAAAATTCTGGGTTCAAATTTGGCCTCAGACACTTCCTGGACGTGTGAAGCTGGACAAATTATTTAACCCCAATTACCCAGCTCTTAGTGTACTTCTGCCTTGAAATCAGTATTCTAGTATGATTCTAAGAGGGAACAGAAGGGTTTTTAAATAATTTAAATATAAATAAATGTTTAAATGAATATGTGGTTACATGGGAAACCAATTATATTGCAATAGTTATCAGATGTGTATAAGTACATGTATGTATATTTGTAAATATGCACACAATCTATGTTTGCATGCATACACATATAGCAAGATTTATGCATCTATGTGTGTATATTTCAATATTCATTATTTTAATAGAATTGGTACAGAAAATGTGCTGCTATAAGGTTGCCTCAATCAGTGAGAAGAAGAGAATGGTAGAAACCAATCGGCCTTCAAGAGATGCTAGAGCAGCAGGCATTCTTAACCTGGAGTCTAGGTTTTTATATAATATGTGTAAAATGTAAAAAAAAGCATCACATACACAAAAAATCTCTCTTCACTTTTCAAGTCAACCCTACATTGCTGTACATTTTGATCTTCTCTGCATATTTGACTTTTTGACTGATCTAAATGTTAATTTTGAAAATTTTCGGGTGATCTAAATGATAACTTTCCTCTAACCTCTATGTGGTGTAATGGAAAGAACTCCAGATTTAGACCCAGAGGACCGCGATTGGAATCCTCGCTCAGTCACTTGCCAGCTATGTGACCTGAATGGTTATTTCAATTCTCAGTGCCTCAGTTTCCCCATCTGTAAAATGGAAAGGGGAACTCTTGTACTACTTACCTCACAAAGCAATTATGAGGTCTGCATAAAATAATTTGTGTAAAATGCTTTGAAAACAAGAATTTAAATGTGAAATATTCCGAAATGTGAAATGTTCTGAATATTATGGGACAATCTATTTACATCTGAGGCAACTTTTTCTTGCTTTTTTTTCCTTTTGTTGAATATGTTTTTGTAAGGGTGATAGATTTGGGAAAAAAAAAACCCAAACATTTGGATTCTAAGTAGGCTGAATCCTTGAAACCTTTTTGTAATACACACTTGCTATTGCTGGCTTTCCTTCTTACATATTTGAAATATAAGTTTAAATTGTGAAAAAGAAAAGAAAAAACCCTGAGAGAATGGAATGTACTCTTTGAGGATGGAGTCTAGGTTATAGGATAACAGGATTATAGATTTAGAGCTGAAAGGGGTCAGAGACCATCTAATCTACATCCCTAACGTCCTCATTTGCAAAATAAAGAAATGGATTTCCCAGCATCACTTAGACCAAGAGAGCTTAAGCTACTTTTGCCAGGTCAAACATAGTACTAATGAGAGAATCAGTATTTGGACCCAGGTCTTCTTATCCCAAATTCAGCACTTTTTATACTCTTTCATTTTCTTTTTTGTCTCCCTAAAGTCCTGCCTTCCCTCACTTTTATGCCACTCCAGCTACAGCCAGCACTTAACAATAAATAGATTGTAAGCTCCTGGAGGGCAGGGATTGTTTTTTGCCTCTTATACTATACATATATGTATGTATGTATGTATGTATGTATGTATCTATGTTTTGCTTCTTATACTAAGTGCTTAGTATAGTGTCTGGTACATAATAGGTTCTTATTAAATATTTATTGATTGATCAATTAAACATTTAAAATTAAATTAGACTGAAAATTAAACAAAAGTGTTGATAAAAGCCACCCAGCAAATGCATGTGAAATGACTGAAGGTGTCTGGAGTTTTCCACTAGGAAACAGAAGAGATGTATGCCGTTAGAGTACACTCCATAGAATGGAGTCACCCTCTTCTCTACCTGTATTTCTTGAAATGTCAAGACCCAACCCCAAGGCTGTTTCTGTCCCTTCATTTTCATGTAATAGGAAGTCACTGCCCTATGACTATGCTGGGAAAGTCATTTCTCTACAAAGGGCTCCAACAATGCTGATAAGCCAGTATTTTTGCTTTTAAACCTCATCCTGTTTGAAAAAGAAAGACCACTTTAAGGTCAGCAATCCTCAGTTTCAAATTCAAAAGGAGTAATATATCCATCAGAGCCCCTGGAAAGGAAATTAATTCAGAGAGAACATAACAGTTTTATAAAGAAATAAAGGGACCTAAAGTAAGGGAGACTCATCTTTCTGAGTTCAAATGTGGCCTCAGACTGGTCCATTCATTTAACCTTATTTTTCTCAGTTTCTTCATCTGTAAAATGAGCTGAAGAAGGAAGGGCAAACCATTCTAGTAACTTTGCCAAGAAAATTCCAAATGAGATCACAAAGAGTCAGACACGACTAAAAATGACTGAACAACAAAAGCGAATAAAATCTATTTCCAGTTCCTCCCAGAAACCAACAAAACCAGAAAGACACATACTCAGGTCATCAAATAATATTATTTCATGATTCATCATCCTCTCTAGATATACAAGTCTTTGGTGACTTATATCTTACTTGGATGAGACCTCATAGAGTTGAAAAGAACTTTGGGAGGAGGGAGATGTTGAAAACTATGACTCTTCTTTCTTAGTCTTTTTATCCATCTGGTTTAACTTCTTTGATGCATTTCCTTCCCCAAAAACCTTTGTCTATAGAGGTGTCTAGCTTATTTATTTTGGGCCTAAGTATGGAAGAGTAAGAGATCTGAAAAGTCCCAAGATTTCCATATCTTTCACCAAGGCCATAATAGATGTGATTTACTGTGATTTTTTCAGGGCTATGATTTTGTGTCACTAGATTTATTCTTATTAAACTAGAAAAAAAAAAGACCTAAGATATATCACTATCTGGTAAATAAAATGATTTGGGGCAATCTCGATGATATGGCAAATAGTTATCCTTAGAGGAGCATTAGTCCTAGGTTGCCCCCTAATGAACCTTGGCTAAAGTAATCAGATTAACCCATGATTTATCTATTTTATTGTTTTTTTCATAAAACCAGCTCATAGTTTTATTTATTAGTTCATGATTTTCTTACTTTCAATTTTATTAATCTCTCCTTTGATTTTTAGGGTTTCCAATTTGGTGTTTAACTGGAGATTTTTAATTTCTTCTTTTCTTAGTTTTTCTTTTTAAGTAGTTGAATGCCCAATTCATTAAACTATAGAAAAGAAAGTCAGGGTGATTCAGAAGAGAGAGAGGCCTACTCTCAGAGTCAGAGATCTGTGTTCTAATTTTGCTTGACATATATTAGCTAGGTGATTGTACACATAATTTTGAAGTTCTCAGTGTACCCAAGACAATTCTTATATTTTTAATTACTGAAGAGTATATTTGTTTTTCTTGGCCACACACACACACACACACACACACACACACACACACATCTTTATATTTATCATAAGGAAGGGTTGCTAAGGGGAGGAGGGATGGTTAGTGGGTAGAGATAAATATGCAAAAAAGATAATCATTGCAACTTTTTAATGCACAGAAGAAAACAAAATGAAATATAGGAGATGTAGCAATTTTATTATTTTGTTAACATATATATATCTTTTAAAAACAAACACAAAACAGAATACAGCAGAATCTTTTAGTCCTTTTTTGTATTTCAAAATAATTATGTTTATTGATAATTAAATTTACAATGAAAAAGAAAAAATGAAAAGAAAAATGTATACATTTGAAACAAAGTTAATAGTGCCTTCTCCTCGCCCAAAGAATAGTTGACTTCTATGGGTGGAGGGAGATTCCACACTGGAAATTTCCTAAACCGATGAACTCTCAGATCAGAACAAAAACAAAATAGGAAAGAAAACCTAGTATTTAAGTTCTCAGATGACACCAGGGTTAGGGCAGGGTTGCCGCTATTCAGTAATACATTCCAATATCTGAGTCTCCATTCATTGTCAGGAAATTCTTACTTCTTCCTTATATCTAGCTGGGGGGGACCTCCTTTTCATAGAAGAGGGCCCTTAGCTCCTATAAGTAGTAGGTAAGAAATCAGGAGAACCCAACTGGAGCCCTGCACTCCAGAATCTCTTCCCTGGGCCAAAAGAGAATAACAAAATCTCAGGGTCAAAAGGGACCTTGGATAAGAATAATAACGTTGATGATTACAACAATATTAATATAGTGCTTTAAGTTTGCAAGACACTTTACATAAGTTACCTGATTTGATCTATACAAGCAACCTTGTGAGGTAGGTGCTAATATGATCCCAATTTTACAAATGAGGAAACTGAGGCTGAGAAGTTAAGAAGTCACACAATTACCAAGAGTCTGAAACAGGATTGAACTTGGGTCTTCCCAACTCTAGATCCTGAAGACCTGGCTCTCTAGTACAATCCATAAATGGCCAAGGATGCCTAAATCTACAATATTCCTGAGCAAGGAGTCCTTGACCTATCGCTCAAATACACTGGGAAATTGAATTTTAAGGAAATTTTAGGGAATCTCTTCATTTCTCCCTAAACTTCAGAATAGCACTAATTGTTATAGAAAGTATTTAAGCAAGTGTTCCAATAGGCATGCCTGTGCATTCTGTCAGGGCCATCTTTTGTCAGGTTCGTGATTCAGCAGTTGGAGAGGTCCAGAGACCCTGGGTCTGGAGAGACCCGGGAGCAGCCTGCCTGTGAAGCCTTGGGGTCCTTTCCTTTCTTTAGGTTTATTTACTAAGGCTCTGGTGTCTCCAACCAGAAGTTTGTGTGATGTATCTCCCTTCCCTTGTACTGCTCCAAAGCCCGGGTTCAAGGTTTGTTTGACCAGGGATCAGAGGGATCCTGATGTTTCCTAAAAAAATCAGCCTAAGCTGCCTCTCTGACTCTCAGTGTCTGAGCTCAGCCACTTGCCCTTAGAACAGCTACTCGGGCTTGAGTATCATGATATGACACGAGCTTCTAAGAGGAGACTTGGAAAGATGACAAGTTAGAACCCAGAAGTGAGCACTAAATAATACCGACTGAGGACTGATCTTTGGGATATATTTCTGCCTGCCTATAAATAGAAATGAGGATTTATAGCTCTCATTTCTAGGCTTCATCTGTTAGACCAGGGTGTAGGGGGTATTTAGGGAGGACTAGTGCCTCTGGGGTAAGGGCTTGACAAGGCCTGTTTCAGGGCTACTCACCTACTTTTGGTGTCTTTCTTTTATTTTTAAACCTCTACATTCTGTCTTAGAATTAATACTGTGTATTGGTTCCAACGCAGAAGAGTGATTGATTTTTCCCTTAAAACCTGTACCTCTCTTAGAATTGATACAGAATATCATTCTTAGAAATGATACAGAACCAGAATTGGTTCCAAGGCAGAAGAATGGTAAGGGCTAGGCAATGGGGGTCAAGTGACTTGCCCAGGGTGTCTATCTTTTCTCTCAACTCTCACCTCTGGCTCCAAGAAGCTAAAGCTTACATAGTGGCTACACCCTTATAATACCGTCTTGATAGACAGGCTAAACACGGTTAAGGATAACTGACAGGTCTCAAACCCAAGTCAGTTAGGAGGATGTCTACCCCACGCATGTGAAGACATCCCCCGGCAGAAGGGGTGGATGAGAAAAACTTGCAAACAGCCAGGAAGATGGTGGCAGCAGGCACTGTGGAGTGCTTAGAGCTTGGACAAACATCGGAGATGCCAAGGTCATCCCTGGCCTCTGCAGCCATCACCAGCTGTCCTGACTTCTGTCTTGCCACTGGAATTAGATAACTCTGGAAGAGAGAGGGAGGCTGATGACTTTGTGCACTTCTGCCTCACTTAAATCCAATTCCTGAGTAAGTCAAGCTAGCATCCATCCTGTGATGTCACTGGTCCTCTCTGAAAACAAAGGACAAAACCCCCATCCATTAGACCAGTGTTCTCACCCTAAATTGTACTATGGATGGGTATAATAGCCAAGTGGTGCCAAGCTAAAGGCTCAGTCTCTTTAGCTTCAATGAGGAGGGGAAGTAGCTCAAATCAAAGAGAAGAGGATCAGTAGGGAGCAATAGAATGCCAAGGAGAAGTCAGGTTCAGTATAGAGGTGTTAGGGAGTAAGTATTGATGGTAGTAAAGATTTTGTGGACCACTAGAGAGCTGCAAAGGGCTAGTAGTTGGGCAATATGCTCTTAGCTCTTGAGGTCTAGAGAGTCAAGGATCTTGTTCTTTTATTGACACAAAAGTCATCGACATCCACCTATATGAAAAAAGACCCTGACTTCTAGAAGTTAGTAACCAAATTAAAATGAAAATTCAAGGGATATACTTCATAGAGGGGGGAAAGGAAGTAGAAACTTATTTTATTTTTAGAAATAATTTTGATATAATTGACTGAAAATTCAATTTGACAAACTTTTCTAAGCTTCCATTGTATTTAATAACTAATTTTTCTTTAATAGAATAGTAGTGACCAGCAAAGGGGCAGTTAGGTAGTGCAGTGAATGAAGTGCTGGGTTGGAATCAGGAAGACTTATCTTTGTGAGGTCAAATTTGTCCTCAGACACTTACTAGTCAGGTGACTTTGGACAAGTCACTTCACCCTGTTTACCTCAGTTTCCTCATTTATAAAATGGACTGGAGAAGGAAATGGTAAACTACTCCAGTATCTTTGCCAAGAAATCTCCAAAAAGAGTGAGACGTGATTGAAATGACTCAACAACAGCAAAATAATGAGAATATTGGGACAAAAGTAGAAAATGCCATGCAAGAACCAGTTGAAGGAAATGGAGATTTCTGGAAAAAAGAAACTTAGAAGGAAGGATTCATGATAGCTCTCTTCAAGTATTTGAAGGGCTGCCATGAATTCTCTATGAATTAAGGGTCCTCTTCATTTTTAAGCATCCATCTTTATCTCTGTCTCTTTTTTCTCTTTTTCTTTTCTTTTTCATTTTAAAATTTTATTTAAAACCCTTACCTTCCGCCTTGGAGTCAATATTGTGTATTGGTTCCAAGGCAGAAGAGTGGTAAGGGTAGGCCATGGGGGTCAAGTGACTTGCCCAGGGTCACACAGCTGGGAAGTGTCTGAGGCCAGATTTGAACCCAGGACCTCCCGTCTCTGGGCCTGACTCTCAATCCACTGAACTACCCAGCTGCTTCTCTATGTCTTTCTGAATGTCTATCTCTTCTTTATCTCCCCAGACTAGAAGCAGAGCCATTTCTCAAGGGCTAGTCCCACTACTGAATGGCATATGAATTTTAAGAGACTCCATTCCTATCAGTTTGCCCTTCCTTAGGCAACCTAGTGGCCCCCCTACACCGCCATATTGGTGCTGAACTAGTGCTGACACCTGATCAGCTTAGGCCCTTGCAGGGCAGAGTTCTTGAGCTCAAACAATACATCAGCCTCAGCTTTCCTGGTAGCAAGGATTACAGGTGGGCCCCACCATGACTAGCATAATGAAACTTCTTCATTGCATCCAGTTATTCTTTTAGTTGCTCTCGTTTTTCAGGAGAGTGATTTCAGTTCTGAAAAATTTCTTGAAAGAGTCTGTTTTCTGCTCAATTGCACAGCTTAGAATTTCTTCTAGTGCATTGACCCTTACTTCTCAGACTTTATAGAATATTTTGTATCGTATCAAAACTATTTTTCAATGATATATTTGATGGTTTTAAATTTTTTTTTTCTTGTGAGAATTTCTTAAAAAATTCTTACCTTGGGGGCAGCTGGGTGGCTCAGTGGATTGAGGACCAGGCCTAGAGATGGGAGGTCTTAGGTTCAAATCTGGCCTCAGACACTTCCTAGCTGGGTGACCCTGGGCAAGTCACTTAACCCCCATGGCCTAGTCCTTACCACTCTTCTGCCTCAGAGCCATTACACAGTATTGACTCCAAGACAGAAGGTAAGGGTTTAAAAAAAATTCTTACCTTCCTTTTAGAATAAATACTGTGACTTTGTTATGAGGCAGAAGAGAGGTAAGGGCTGGGCAATAGGAGTTAAGCAACTCACTCATAGTAATGTAGCTAAGAAGAGTCTGAGGCCAGATTTGAACCCAGGACCTCCCATCTTTAAGCCTAGCTCTCAATCCACTGAGCCACCTAGCTGTCCTATTCATGGGGATTTCAAGCAATTTTGTTTTTTCCCCAACATTTCCACTGTGATGGTCAATGTGGTACAATGGGTAAAACACAGGATGTTGAGTTAGAAGACTAGAGTGAATTGTAACTTTGATTCTTTCTAGCTGTGTAATCTTGGGTAATACTTAATCTTGCTGGGCTTCCATTTCCTCATCAGCTAGGAGGTCAGAGTAGACAACTAGGCAATGAGTATTTATTTAGCAATTATGTGAAACCCACTGTGTTAAGCCCTGGGAATACAAATATAAGCCCAAAAGAACTTAGTCTTTGTCCTTGATTCTAATGGGGGAAGACAAGATGTAAAAGGGAGCAGGAAAGAGGGAAGGACAGGAGAAAGGTACCCACATGGGAATATGGTGGCAAAGTCTAGAAAGCCAGAAGCACATGTAGGAGGTGAGAAGTTTTGATGGCTTAGACTCTAGGAAGGGAGGCTCCCAAAGGAACTCACCAGTGGGAGAGTAGATAAACTCTGAGGGCTATTTCTTCTTTAAATGAATGTTTTTTTTCTTTCTTACTTTTCAGGACAATCACAAGGTTCCAGGAGATTTAAAGACCCACCAGCCTATAATCTTCCTAGAATTCTGCCTTAATTTTTCTTTTTTTGAGGAAGTTTAATGAGGAGGAAAAAAAAAAGGAAAAGTAGATAAAGTCAAAGATAGAAGAAGAAAAGAGATAAGAAGGGAACAGTGAGAGAAGGGGTTGAAAGACAAAATTAGGAGGAATAGCCCCAAATTCTGTCTTTGTCTTGTAAGAACTAATGTTCCCCCACCCCCACCTGGTTACACATTTCTACAGTTCACTATGGGTCCTTACCATGTAATCTTGGCAAAATCATTCCACGCGACTCTTAGTTTCCTCAGATATGAAGTGATGGTTTGGGACTTAGTGAGTTTTTTTTTAAACTCTTACCTTCTGTCTTAGAATTAATACTTAGTATTGGTTCCAAGGCAGAAGAGCAGTAATGGCTAGGCAATGGGGGTTAAGTGACTTGCTCAGGATCACTCAGGAAGTGTCTGATTCTACGTTTGAACCCAGGACCTCCTGTCTCCAAGAACTGGCTCTCTATCCACCAAGCCACCTAGCTGTCCCTGGGACTCAGTGAGTTCTAAGAGCACATCTCCCTTCACCCACTATCTCCAGAGAAGAAGCTGTCATTTCTGTACTGACATTTATAAATTTGTGTAACAAATTATCTTCAGTGATTCATTCATTTGACAAACATTTATTAAGCACGTAGTTCATGCTGGATGCTAAGAACTCAAGGGTGAATGAAATAGTCTCTGCTTTCAAGGACCCTTTATTCCACTGTGGGAATAAATTATTTCAGAGAAGATCCTGAACTGGGCTTAATTACAAGCCCAGTTTTCCATTTTGTTAATAGTAGCTGAGAAGTAGCTTGGTGCAGTGAAAATAAAGACTGCCTCAAAGCCAGGATGATCCGGGCTTAAATCTTGTCTCTGGAATCCATTATCTGTGTGAGTCTTAGTAAGTCACCTCTCAGTGCTTCAGGCATCTCTCCAAATCTAGAAATGGCAGAGAAGGTGCCAACCTCTATTAGTTAAAGGGAGTTTTCTCACTTGGGAGTGTCCTGTACCAATGTTCTTTTATTGTTTTTCAGTTGTGTCCAATTATTTATGACCCCATTCGGATTTTCTTGGCAGAGATATCAGAGTGCTTTGCCGTTTCCTTCTCTGGCTCATTTTACAGATGAAGAAACTGAGGCAAACAGGGTTCATTGACTTACCCAGGATCACCCAGCTTGGAAGTGTCTGAGGCCAGATTTGAACTTGGAAAGTAGAGTCTTTTGGATTCCACGCCCAGGATTTCTATCTATCGTGGTGGCATGTAACAGACACTCAATGAATATATTTATTGGCTGATCCATTCATGCTCAATGCTCCAGGCAGTTCATCTTATACTTCCTGCTTTTCTCTGGTCTAGAGATGGCGAGGCAATACAGACAAAGGGAAAAACTTGGCCAAACAGGGGTTATCGTTAGATCTCAGGGTTTGGAAAAGCTCTTTACACATATTATCATCTCCGTTAATCCTCCTAACAGCTCTGTGGAGTAGGCGTTGCTGGCATTACTAACTTCATTTTATAGCTGAGGAAATTAAGGCAAATAGAAACTTGCCTTTGGACACACAGCTAGTAAATGCCAGAGTTGGATTCAAATCCACGACTTCCCTTTCCTCAAATGAAAAACGGTTCCCTCTCCACCTCCTGGCCCCTCTTTCCCCTCTTCGGCTTTGCTAATGGGGCTGCCTGGGAAATGATGAGAGCAACCTGGATTATTTTAAGTGTTCTTTTTTTTTTCCTCTCATTTTTGCTCATTTATGCAAGAGTTTGAGAATACTGTTGAAATGACTAGATGCCCTCTATAGTCACAGGTTAGGAAGATGAAGAGAAGTGACTTTCCCAAAGGGATATAGCCTCATAGTGGCTAAGCCAGGACTAGAACCCAGGACTCCTGATTTCTCAGTTTCTACTCCATTGTGCTTCTCTGGGAAAATGTGTGCAAAGAGAGAGGCATGACAGAGTGGATGGAGAGCTGACCAGAGCCAGGATGTCCTGGGTTCAGGTTCCCCGGATACACGGCTTAACCTCCCAGGTATCTTTCTACGATTCCAAGTTTCAGAGATGGCGCTGATTTGCCCTGGTAAAGGAAGTTCTTCACTATGAGTTGTGCTATGCTAGTCATGGTATACAAGTCTATTTCTCAACAGTACATGGTACAACTTCAAAGAGAAAGCCAAAAAGCAACAAATATCATGGCTGTATTTTTCAAACTCCAAGGTATGGAAGGGGTTCAAGCAAGGAGGTGGTCTGATGAAGTGACTCAGTGTAATCGATAAGCAAATATAGCTTCTTCTATTCAAGATATATAAGGAATTATTTCAAATTTATAAGAATATATATCCTTCTCCAGGAGGGAAAAGGGATAAGAAAAGGAACAGGCAATTTTCTGTTCTTTCTTTTTTTAAACCTTTACCTTCCATCTTAGAAATCAACACTATATATTGGTTCCAAGGAAGAGTGATAAGGGGTTGGGAAGAGGGGTTAAGTGACTTGCCCAGGGTCACACAGCTAGGAAGTATCTGAGGCTGGATTTGAACCCAGGAATTTCCATCTCTGTCCCTGAGGCAGTTTTCAAAGGAAGAAAGCTAAGCTATCGATAACTATGAACAATGCTTCAAAACATTAATTATCAGAGAAACGCAAAATAAAATAACTCTGCAACCCTCCTATCTGATATCCATTGGAACAACAATCTCAACAAAAAAGGAAAATGACAGTTGTTGGAGGGACTACAGGAAGATGGTTGGACTAATGCCCCGTTTGTGGATCCGTCTAGTAATATAGGAGAGCCTCTTGGATCTGTGCTCAAAAATTCACTTAAATATTTTTACCACTTTGATCCCTTTGACCATTGCTTGCTTTATGTACTAAAGATCCCACATGTATAAAATGTTTATTTTTTTGTAGTAACATAAAAAAGAAACTAGGGAGCAGCTGGGTAGCTCAGTGGATTGAGAGTCAGGTCTAGAGATGGGAGGTCCTGGGTTCAAGTTTGACCTCAGACACTTCCCAGCTGTGTAACTCTGGGCAAGTCACATTGCCTAGCCCTTACCACTCTTCTGCCTTGGAATCAATACATAGTATTGACTCCAAAACAGAAGGTAGGGGTTTCTAATTAAAAAAATAAATTAATTAAAAATAAAAAAAGAAATGAAAGGAATGAGCATCTATTGGGAAATACATGTTATATGAATGTAATGGCATATTGTTGAGCAAGGAATTGAACAAGGGAGGACAAAATGGAAAGATCTGTAAAAATTAATGTAGAATTAAAAAAAAGAAGTATTGTTGAACAAAGTGACTGGAATGAGAAGACAACTTATAGAATAATAACATTATAAAAATAAACAATTTTGAAAGTCTTAAGAGATCCACGCACACTTTTATTCCAGAAGACCAAAGATGTAACATGCTACCCACTTCTTGACAGATAAGTGATGGACTCCAGGTAAAGAATGAAACCGAAATTTTTGGACATGGACAATGTTGAAATTTACTTTGCTTGCTTGAATATGCCTATTTGTTATAAGAATTTACTTTTTCTTTTTTATTCATTGAGGAGAAGAAATAGTATAGAGAGATGATAAATGCTTATTAATTAAAAATAGTAAGAAAAATAAAATGATAAAGAGTTATTGTCAATCAATTTTGTATTCTGGTGTCAGTTTATTCTAACAGAAACCTCCACTAACCAAGGATAAGGCATTATTAAATCTCTGAGAAATAAAAGCTCATAATAATAGTTCTTCACATTTCCTCAGCATTTCCAAGTTTATAAAGCATTTCTTCAGGACAATCTTATGAGGTATATAGTGCATGTATTATTATTTGCATTTTTCAGATGGGAAATTTGAAGACGGAGAAGTTGTCTTTTGTGCAGGGTCACATAGTTAATAGATATTGACTCTGGGAACTGAATTTGGGTCTTACAACTCCAAATCTAGCCCTCTTTTTTGTCTATTATGTTATCTAACTCCTAGACATGAAGTTGTTGTCTTAGCTTCCTAAATAATTATCCCCATTTATCTTAACTCCACTCAGAAGGAAAACCAATTTTACCTCAATGCACTTTGCTAGAAGACCTTCACTCTGAGATAGCTTTAATTTAAAATAAATAATTTAATTTAATTTACTAGAAAGTTATTATACTGAGGCTAAATATGCTTCTTTGAAGTTTTTATCCATTGACCCTGGTTGTGAAGCCAAGAAGAACAAGGCTTATTCTTCTCTCATATGAGGGGCTTTCAACTACTTGAAAATAGCCTTGATGTCCCTCCTTATCCAGATGACCCCTACAGAATCTCCAAATATTCTCTTATCAGAGCTCCCAGTTTCTTTAACCAAACCTCATAAGATATTAACTTGACTCCTGTCACCCTGGTTGTCTTCTTCTGGTTGTAATGTTGAGTTATTTTAATGTTATAACTCTTTTCCAGATGCCCTGATGATGAAACTTGTAAAAGCTCAAAAGAAATTTTAATGATTTATGTATAATTGACATCACCATAGTGGCATTTAGTTGACTGGGATGGGAAGACATGTAGTTCTATCTAAAGCTCTCAAGATTTCATTGGGGTAATGAAATATGCCTGAATCAGTCACTGGTTGGGAACTAAATTATCCAAGTTAAGAGGAAGTCCAAGCCATCTTAAGCAGAAGATATGTGAAGAGCAAAGGGTACCAGAAGCCTTCCAAAATGGACTAGAACTCTTCAAGAGTAGAATGGGTTGCCTCAGAAGAGAGCTGGTTGCCCTTGAGTAGAAGTCATAGAAAACTGGACTTAGAGCTATAAAGAACCTTAGAGGTTGTCAAGCCCATTTTATTTTTATTTATTTCATTTTATAGATTTTATAGATGAGAAAGGACCAGAGAATTGCTGAGGTAGTAAGTGTCTGAAGTAGGATTTGAACCCATATCTTTTTTACTTCAAGTCAGTACTCTCTAATCAGGATGCTGTGCTGGCTAAGTCTTAGTGTGGACTATTAAAATTGCACTAAGCTTTTTGAGACACCTAGAAATTTAGAAACGAACAATTTTGAAGACTAAGAAAGAAATGAAGAGAACTTGGAGAATAATCTACTCAGTAAGAACATTTTAAAGACAAACAACTTTGAAAGCTGTAAGAACAAAGGGCTATAAAATTGTGCATACCCTTTGATACAGTAATACCATTACTAGATCTGTATTCCAAAGATTAAAAACCATGGGGAAAGGACTTATTAGTATGAAAATATTTTTAGCAGCTCTTTATGTGGTGGCAAAGAATTGGAAATTTGGGGAATGTCCATCAGTTGGGGAGTGGATAAACAACTTTGATTGTTTTTTTTTAAGAAAAAATTTTTTTTATTGTTTTGGATTTTTTTAAGAAAATTTTTGATTTGTTGATTTTTTTAGAAAAAATTTCTATTTTTGATTTTTTTTTGAAAATTGTTTTTTTTAAACTTTCCATGGTTCCATGATTCATGTTCTTTCTCTCCCCTCCTCCCCCCTGTAGCCGACGTGCATTTCCACTGGGTTTTACATATGTCATTGATCGAGACCTATTTCCATATTATTGATAGTTGCACTGGGGTGGACCTTTAGAGTCTACATCCCAAATCATATCCACATCCACCCATGTATTCAAGCAGTTGTTTTTCTTCTGTGTTTCTACTTGTGATATATGATTGTGATGGAATACTATAGTGCTCTAACAAATGATGAGCAGGATAGGAAAAAACTAGAAAGACCTACATGAATTGATACAGACTGAAGTAAGCAGAACCAGGAGAATATTGTACACAGTAACAGCTATAATACATGATGATCAATTGTGAAAGACAACTACTCTCAACAATACAATGATCCAGGACAATTCTGAAAGATTTATGACAAAGAATGCTATCCACCTCCAAAGAAAGAACTGCTGGAACTGGAATGCAGATCAATGCATACTATTTTCCACTTTAGTTATTTGTGTTTTTATTTTGGAATTTTGTCTTTATATGAGCATTATCTCATAGCAGTGATGAATATAGAAATGTTTTGTATGATCATACATGTATAATGCAGAGCAAAAGCATACCATTTCTAGGAGAGGGGGAGGGAATGAAGGAGATAACTTTAGATCTTATAATTTCAGAAAATATATGATGGAAATTGTTATTACATTTATTTGGAAAAATAAAATATTTAAATTAATAAAAAATTTTAAAAGAAATTTAATCTATATTATAATATTCTCTAACATTTTCTTAAATCAAGACAAACAACAACAAAAAAAAAACCCTAAAAAAACTATGACCAAATCAACAACTATCCATAATTCTAGCCAATCAATGATGAAGGATTTTATATCTATTTCCTGAAAGAGAGGTGATGGATTCAAGGTGCAGAATGAGACATCTATTTTTTGAACATGGCTGATGAGGGAATTTGTTTTGCTTAACTATGCATATTTATTACAAGGATTTTTTTCCCCTTTTCCCCAGTGGAATGGGGATTGGGTTGGAAGAAGAAAAAATAGATTTCTATTCATTAAAAAGTTTGAATGAAAAAAATTGAATGGGTGGTGAGACAATGGAGACTGTTCTTTAAGAGGGAGAGGGAGAGATAGGATAATAAATTAAAGAGTATGAGATGATAAGACTAAGTTTTTAAAAAATTGAATATGGGTAATGTGAGGATGTTTGTAAGCAATCATTACCTAGGGAGAAACTGGAGAGAGGGAGAGAAAAAAAGAGCAACAGATAGAGACACAGCAAAAAGGGTACTTTAATAGACAAGAAAAGATTCAGAGAAACAGTGAGAAGGCAAGAAAAGGGAGGTGGGGAAAGACAGAGAGAGAAATGCATGATCAATAGAGCAAGTTCTAGGAGGAGATGGATCAAGAATACAAATAGAAGGATTTGACAAGGAAAACAGAAGAGCTGCTTTATTTGCTGAGCTGAGGGCAAAGAAAGAGAGGACAATGGAAGCCAGGGAGAGTTTTGGATGTATGGAGTGAAGAAGTGTGGAGTGAAGATGAGGGAGCTCATGACAGATTTTAATCTTCTTCTTTAGCATGAAAACCACCATTCTGGTTGACCTCAAATGAACTTTGAGTTCTGTCTTCTGGCAGTATATTACTCATATGCAGAAAATCTTCTGATTAGTTGTTAAGCTAGAAAAATTGTCTTCTGATTTTCCCTTGAACACAGCCCTCCAGATGACAAGATATAATCTTACCAAAGGTGTGGAGAAGGGAAAGTCTTTTCCTACACTTAATAAAATGGCATTGGGGTCCTTCATTAGCTAGGCTTACCCTAAAGCTTATGGCTGTCTTTGTCTTTCTTGTATCTTTTGAGAAGATGAAGATTGATCCTTTATCATTTCCTTATTGATCCTCATTACAATTAATTGATTTTGTCCTGTAACTGCTTTTGTCCCGTAATTGCTCAAGTCATGGGTTTTTGTCTCTGAACTTAGTTCTGAGTTCAGCTGATCTGTAATGGATTAACATAAAAAATTTCACATTTTTTGCTCAAGGAATCTAAATGATTTTGGGTAATGCATGTTAACACAAAGGAAGTCAGGCTTTATATCTTTACACACCAAGCCTTTCTTCAAGGATGTCTGGTTTGTTGTCCAAAAGGGCTGGTCCATTATCTTTTGACCTTGCACTTGGACTCCAACAATGAGCATTACTGCTTGGTCTTATGAAAGAAGAAACAGGGTTGTTGCTAGCCCCCCATTACCAAACTTCCAAACAAAAATATTGTTCCCCTGTGCTTCAGCTTTATAACCAATTATATTACCCTCAATCCCATGATGTCATTTACCTTGTTCTGTCCTTTGTTTTGTACTCCCCCAAACCTATGTAAGAGGAACTGTCCTCACATTTGGGATCTTTGGCATAAGTGGAAGTAAGCTGTTGACCCATTTATTGACAGGCAGCATGCCTCTGCTAATGCTGTCTTGCTTGAAGAAAGACCTCAGTTTACCTTTTTTGTTAATTTCATTTGGGACACTTTCCTTCCTTTAGTATTGGTCTTGTGAACATTGAAAGGTTGGAAGAAGTTGCTGCTTTGGTTTCCCATACTGGCAAAGTAGCAGCAGTGATATTCCTCAGAACTATAGTAACTAATAGCAAGGGAAATGATCAGTGTTAGACCGTTCCACTATTTTCAGGAGAGAGGCCATTTGAAAGAAAATCAAGATGAACTATGTTATTGGACAATGTCCAGGTACAGAGGTAAACTGGTGAAATGGCTAATGAGCACAATTGGCAAGTTGTGTTATGTCTCAATGAGGCTTATCTAACAGTTTTCTAGCAGATTGCAATAGTAATCATAAAATAAGTCACTAAATTCTTTTCTAATCATTCAGTAGTACACACGATGATTTTTTTATACTTACTATTCCCTTTCCTGTGTGTGGATAAATAATTTGATCCATACATGATTTATTTGCATATTGAATAGCTTTTAAATTTCCTCCCTTTCTGAGAAACCCCTTAGACTTCTAAACCCATTATTTTTATTATATAATTAATAAACTTTCCCTAGATTTGGGGGGTTGGAGTGATGAGCCAATCAGTGTAAGATTGATTGAGAAGGCTGTTTCCTTGGCAATAAATCTGATACACAACACAAGGAATACAGGTCACCAGCCCTCTGAGAACCATCTGACTAGTTGGTTCTATTCATTATATTAGTAAAGCAAGAGTCAAGATGATCAGCTAAGAGAGGGATTTGAGGATGGAGTTGGGATTATAAGAGAGGAGGAGGTTTGGAATAATTACAGAGTGGATGATCCAGAAGTGATCAGGGGAGAATGAAAGGACTGCCATTCGGCCACAGGGTCCCAATTAAGATTAGAAGACATGACTTTGTAGAGGGTTTAGGAAAGTGGTTTTGTGACTTCATGAGTATTCAGCAATTTAAGAAGGGGAGTGACAAAGACATAGTGGTGATGACTTAGGTTTGAGGATGGGCAGGATTTAACAGAGAGATCAAGGACTCAAAGGTGGAGTACAGTACATTGACACAATGAAAAATAAAGTGAGATTAAAAGAGGGAGTGTGATTTGGGGAAGTGGCAATAGTTGGAAGGAAAGTCATGGGGAAGAAAAGCAGGTTTAAGAGGAATGTGGCAAGAACAGGAGACTGTGATGAGAGAGGAATTTTAGACTTTAAGACATAACAGTTTAAGATAGTACAAAAATATTTATAGCCTTAAAAGATAAACCCTAAGACTCTAATGGGAATTGATTATTTTATAGTCAATTTATTGTGTATTATATATTGTTAAGAATGTTAAAAGAATTATTAATAAACTAGGAGTTATTAACTTGGGGTCTGGGACTTGTTCTTCTAAAATATTTTACCAAGTATATTTCAAAATAAGTGGTTAGCTTTTTAGTATTTTGAATTTTGTTTTATGCTTTAAAAAATATTATCCAGTACAAGGGGCTATGACCTTCACTGGAATCCCAAAGAAGTTGTTGACAAAAACAAGGTTAAAAACCTTTGTTAGAGACTTTTTGGTCTCAGAAATCAATTTGGTCATTTTCTCATGGATTTTACCACTGACTGTATTCATACATCATGTACAGTCAACACAGACAGCACAGTGGGAAGGCTTACTATGTGTGTTTGTCTGGCACTATAACTTATTCTCTCAGGTGGGCCCCTTGTAACCACAAGAATTCCATGAATCAGTTTGAGAAACATTGCTTGAATCCAATTCTAGTGAAGATGCAAATCATCCATTCCGCTAAATTTCTCCATCTGTAAAACCAAATGCAATGATTAACAAACATAAAATTCACCAGGATATTTACTACTTAGATCCTGAGGTCTTAGCTTTCAAGTTGGAATGGGACCTTAGTGCTTGAGTTCAAGATTTATATTGATATTTATCTCATTAATCTCCTACTTTGCAGATTGCAATTTGCCCATCTTGTGGGACTTTTGTCTGCACCTCTCATAAAGCCACTTTAGAAGATTTACCCTGTGTTCATTGAGTACTTTCCTTGAGTTCTCTTCACATAGTATAAATACCAGTGGAGTGTGGGGACTTTCCATCAGCCATCCCTCACTTTTAAAAAAGTCTTACTTTCTAATCTAGAATCAATCTTGTTTATTGGTTCTAAGACAGAAGAGCAGTAAGGGCTAAGCAATGGGGGTTAAGTAACTTGCCCAGGATCATATAACTAGAAAGTGTCTGAGGCTAGATTTGAACACAGAACCTTCCATCTTTAGGTCTGGGTCTCAATCCATGGAGCCACTTAGATGTCCTCCACCCCCTCACTCTTGATAAGGAACAAACCCAGTCTTATTTCCAACCACATATCATCCTGATGACGCCTTTTCTATCATTTTTTTTTCTACAGAATTTTGTACAATGGATTTTTGTCTTACTCAAACCCACCATGTGCCCTTCCATTGCCCTCTGGGTGATGCTGCACTTTAAGTCTTTGGGAACTGTGGTAGTCCATGCCATTTAACATCCTAGGATTCTGGAAGGAGAAAAAAATTCTTAGATAAAAATAGCCAAAAGCAATTTCAAGATCATTTTTGGAAACTAGATGAATTAGGTTAATTCAATATGGAATCTGAGTTTTAATTCATGAGCATTGCATTCAAAGAAGTTGATTCTCAGTGGCAATAAAGCCATTACATTATCTATTAGGATTGTCCTGTCCATGCCTGTAGAGGAGTTGAAAGGAGTTGAAAGGATATTGGGGGCTAGTGATGATTAATGGCAGGGACAGCTAACAAAGTCAGGGCAGGGACCTGAGGGAGGGGATGGCAGGGTATGGTGTGGTTGGAGGAGCACAGTGCCCAGTGCACAGATCAAAGAGAGCAGCCAACAGCCAGATCAAAGGCAATCATTCACAAGGAAACAGACCAAGAAAAAAGGGTTGGCTTTGGGGAACAACCAAGATCAGCACCAAGCTATTAGGAAAACAACAGAGAGGATGGAAGGGGGCTTCCAATCCTAATGCTGGGCTTCACACAACAAACTAGTCTAGGCAGTGGTTTAGTTTTGTTGTTCCACCCTCCTCCCCCCTTTCAGGACTATACACCCATGTGAAGGGGCACTACCAGCTCCATTTACTCTACCAGCTGTTACATTAATGCCCTTAAATTGTCCTCCTTATACTAGTAGACATCCCAGAATGAGACCTTGAATATTATTAGGAACAGACATCCCCAAATTATCCTGGATGTATTTACCATAACTGCACATAAGGGCAAGGACTCTTGCTCTTGTTTATATCATGGCTCCCTTTGCCAATCTGGTAGACCTCTTTTTAGAATAATGCTTTTAAATGCATACAATAAAATACATAGGATTACAAAGGAAACCAATTGTATTGAAACAAATCATCTATCAAAATATTAAATAAAACAATAAGAATCCCACATGTATGGTCTCCAAGGAGTAAAGAACCCTTTCTTCTGGCAATGGGGTGGGTGGGTAGAGGTTAGTACTGGGGCACTGGGGATTGAAAATACAAAACACCTCCCTCCCTTTCCTGTATTCTGGGCAATCTGGCCTCAGCCAGTGTTTCTACTTGCCTGCCACTGCCCTTTATACAAACTCTCCATTCTAGCTTGACTGGTCTACTTACCGTCCATCGAACACGTAGCTCATGTACATTCTTGCTGTGGGCAATGCCCAGGAGCTGGAGGGAAGGGTAGAGCCTGAGGTATGGAGCCAGGTAAACAGTTCAAGGTCAGGGCTACAGCTGTGAGAGCCAGGCAGAGGATCACAGTCATTCGGGGACCAGGAAATGCCCAGGAACCAGAAGCAGCTTTAACTTTATAGGACCCAAGCCCTTCCCTGCCTCCTAATATTTTAAAGCACAATTAAACAAAGTAGAATAAAAAAAATAGTAGTATCTATCTTGCAATGATGTATGCACACTGGTGATATAAGGCATCTCATACTGAATCACTTCAGTAGGTTAACAGTTGAATGATCACGTTTTTGGAGGGATTGGGGGTGGGTGGGCTGTGACTGAGGCAGGGACAGATCTAGGGGTGACTAAATTCTGACTAGAACATATGATGCTAGCTAGTCTCCTGTGAAAACATGAATCCCGTATATTAGATACATGAGAAGTCATCGCCAGAACAGTGTCTCTAAATTAACCTATAACCTTGAAGCACTATGTTTTGGGGTCTTCTCTTCACCTTACTTTTCAGAGAAAAACTCCCCTTGACTTTAGGCTGTTGGGGTTAGAGATGGAGAGATTTGGAAAAGGAGACGACAGAATCAACCTTAAAATGCAAATATTGTATTTTCAGCTTGAGTTTTTGAGAGTGTGGACCAATAAAGAGTAGAATCTTTTTTGAGCAAACTCTGGTAGAAAATTTTATAGCAGTTCTAAAGCTCTCTTGATTTATAGAAATGCAAATTAAAACAACTCTGAGGTACCACCTCACACCTAGCAGATGTACCAACATGGTGGCAAGGGAAACTATTGAATGATGGAGGGGATGTGGCAAAATTGGGACACTAATACACTGCTGGTGGAGTTGTGAATTGATTCAACCATTCTGGAGGGCAATTTGGAACTATGCCCAAAGGGCTTTAAAAGAAAGCCTACCCTTTGATCCAACCATACCACTGTTGGGTTTGTGCCCCAAAGAGACAATAAGGAAAATGACTTGTACAAAAATATTCATAGCCGTATTCTTTGGGGTGGCAAAAAATAGGAAAATGAGGGGGTGTCCATCGACTGGGGAATGGCTGAATAAATTGTGGTATTTGATAGTGATGGAATATTATTGTGCTGAAAGGAATGATGAACTGGAGGAATTCCACGTGAACTGGAAAGACCTCCAGGAACTGATGCAGAGTGAAAGGAGCAGAACCAGGAGAACATTATATACAGAGACTGATACATTGGGGCACCATTGAATGTAACAGACTTTTCTACCAGCAGCAATGCAATGACCCAGGACAATCCAGAAGAACTTAGGAGAAAGAATGCCATCGACATCCAGAGAAAGAACTGTGGGAGCAGAAATGCAAAAGAAAACCATATAATCGATCATGTAGTTTGATGGTGCTATGATTAGGGTTTTGATGTTAAAAGATCATTCTACTGCAAATATGAATAACATGGAAATAAGTTTTGAACAATGATACATGTATAACCCAGTGGAACTGCTTGTTGGCTTTGAGAGGGGGGAGGAAAGAGTGGTGGGTGGTGAGTGGATCATGAATCATGTAATCCTAGAAAAATAGTCTAAATTTTAAGAAAATATTAAAAAAAAAAAAGAAAAGTTTAGAGCAATACCGCCTGTCTGTTATTAAACAACAACAATCACCCCCAAACCAAAACCAAAACCAAAATCAAATCAAAGAACTGTCTGATGGAAGCAATATTTGGAATTGCCACAAAGGAACAAAACTAGAAGCAACCTTACTGTTCAGTCTGAGCCACAATTAGCGGATGCCAGTTGGGGCTTTTCCCTCAGGCACTAAATTTAGAGGGTGCTGATGGTAGATTGAGGTGAGTTTCTCCCCTGCCCCATCCTGTTGTTCCCCTTTTCTCCCACCTGGCTTGGCCTCCCGAGCGTTAGCCTCATATAAGTGTCCCAGGGTCTCTGTCTCCCCAATGAGGAGCAATAGCCCCAACCTCCAACCAAGGACATGCTTCATGCTGCGTGCCTCAAGGTATGGTTTGTGCTGCTTGCCCTGGGCACAAAAATCCCCATTACAAGTCTTTAGCTCATGAAGTTCTCCATCCTGGGGGAAAATTGCATAAGGTATAGCTATTGACTCATGTCAAGTGTCTTCCCACAGGGAATAGGGAGGGGAAGGGAAAGGTCTGTAGTCACACCACCCTGAACATACCTCATCTCATCTGATCTTAGAAACTAAGCAGGAATGGGTGTGGTTTTCCTTGGATAGGAGACCAGTGCCCTAGGTCTGTGCTTTGCTGGCTTGCTGGCAGAGTGGAGAGATGACTGGACTTGGAGGCAGGAAGACCTGAATTTGAATCCTACTTCAGATACTTAGCTGTCTATCCCTGGGCAATTGCTTAACCTTTTGTGTCTCTTTCCTCATCTGTTAAATGAGGGTGTGGGACTCAAAGGTCCTTCCAGCTCTAAATCGGCTATCCTCTGAGGTACTTGATGCACAAAATGAATCAGATGTGGGACAGGTATTTATTTTCTTCATAGGAAATACTAAACATGGAACACTCCACTGAGCCACCCACTAGCTGCCCCTTCCTCTCTCTAAGTTGAGGGCATTGAGCTAGATCTTAAAAAAAATCTTTACCTTCTGTCTTAGTATCAATTTTAAGACAGAAGAACAGCAAGGGGTAAATAAGTAGGGTTAAGGGACTTACCCAGGGTCACACAGCCAAGAAGTATTTGAGACCAGATTTGAATTCAGGTTCTCTCAACTCCAAGTCTGGTGTTTTATCCACTGTGCCACCTAGCTGCCCCTAAGGGACCCTTCAGAAAGCTGCAGGAGGTCTGGATTCTTGTGGACCCAAAGTTTAGAAAGCTTCTCATTGCTGATTTAATTAATTAGGCTTCTCTCAGCATTTTTCCTGCTTCAGCATGGATTTGTTCTGTCCCACGGCCGTGAAGATAGCTAGTGGGGGTCTGTTCAGAGCAGAGAGGGGCTGGAAGCCAGCTCCGGCAAGGTAGAGGGCACCCTAAAGGCTCCAGATAACAAGAAGAGGGAAGACAAGACCTGCTAGCAGCAGCTCTTTCCTAAATGACCATTTTAGACAGCACCTATTTAATCCAAGAAAGCTGAGTCTGTAGTAAAAATGAAATAGCCTTGACCAAGATCTTGGATTCTTCAATATGAAATCTCTGTTCCCGCCATGCCTCAATTGTTCTAACACGATCCAGTTCTTAAAAAGTTGTAGCTTGACAGGGATCCTTAGTAAAACTCTAAAATCTCACTCAAAGATACACCAAAGGTTGAGGTTCTCAAAGTATAGCTTGGATGGAATAACAAGCGGGAGTCTGGACTCTATCTTCTTGGAAGCTGCCCTGAAGACCTGCCTTGGGGTTGGGGGCTGATTGGCTAGTGCAGGGTTATGCCAAAGTCTAACAGGGAAAAGCTGAAGAGCCTTAGGAACCAGTGCCAAGGAGACACACAAACTGGCAGGGAAGACCACCAGAGAGGGATAATTCAGGGGGCAGGAAAAGGAGACAAGTTGGAGCATCAGACACTGGGGAGTCACAACAACTTCAAGATACGGGTTTGAATATCCAACATGATGGTCATTCATATAATCAATCTCTAGACAACCAAGTGGCACAGTACTGTGCCTAGAGTCAGAGAGACCTGAGTTCAAATCTAGCTTCCAGTCCTTACTAGTTGTGTGACCTAGACCGAGTCATTTAAACTTTTTTTTTATAAACCCTTATTTTCTATCTTAGCAATGACTTGAAGATAGAAAAAGCAAGGATTAGGCAAACAGGGTTAGGTGAGTTACTAGGATCACACAGCTAGGAAGTATGATGCAAGTTTGAACCCAGGTCCTCTTGATTCCAGACCTGCTGCTCTATCCTCTGGGCCACCTAGCTGCCCTCCTTCCCCCATTTAAATCTCTTTTTGCTTTAGTTTCCCCAACAATAGTATAATGGATAATAATGGAATCTTCCTTACAAGGTCGTGTGGATCCCAGGAGATAACACAGTGCCTGGCTGCCAGAACCTACACAGACTACTCGCTTTGCACTGTGCCCCAAACACTGACTATCTTATGTATCATGTAAGTTATGGTCATCGTTAGAGATGGAATAGATGTTGGAGGTCCCTTAGTCCAGCCTCTTTATTTTACAGATGAGGAAACCAAGGCTCCAAAAGCTCAAGGGACTTGCCCAAAGTCACACTGTGAGTATGCATGGTAGACAATTCTAGAACTAAAGAGACAGGGTGGCATAGGGCTGGTTCTCTGATAATGAAATTAGGTTTGAAGTTTGCCTCAGAAATCACGGCATCTTTCAAATCTATCATTGAAATATTAGGTTTGTCATCAACAAAAGAACTATGATAATATCTGCATTGTTGACCTCACAGGATGGCTAGGTGGTGCTGGGTTCAAACCGAGACTTAGATACTTCCTAGCTGTGTGACCCTGGGGAAGTCACTTAATCATGTTTGCCTCAGTTTTCCCATCTGGAAAATGAGCTGCAGAAGGAAATGAGAAGCCACTCCAGTGTATTTGCCAAGAAAATCCCAAAAGAGGGATTGCAGAAAGTCAAACATAACTAACACTGACCTCACAGTATTATTATTATTATTATTATTATTATTATTATTTAAACCCCTTATCTTATGTCTTAGAATCAATATTATGTGCTGATTCCAAGGCAGAAGAGCCGTAAGGGCTAGGCAAAGGGGGTTAAATGGTCCCACATTTAGGTCCCACAGCTAGGAAGTATCTGAGGCCAGATTCAAACTCAGGGCCCACCATCTCCAGGCCTGGCTCTCTATCCAATGAACTGCTCAGCTGCCCTCCACAATATTATTTTGAGAAAAGTATTTTTGCAAATTTAAAAACACTAAATAAAAGTGAATAGTTCTTCGAAACCAGGTCTCCCGATTTCTAGCTCCGTGCTTTTTATATTTACCCCCAGAGACAATGTAATATGATGACAGGAATGTATTATAATGGAAGAACATGGAATTTGGAGTTTGGGAGTCTGGGTTTAAATCTCTGCTCTGTTCTTTGCTAGCTCTGGGTCTCCATCTCCTTATCTGGATCAAACAGGGAGAATAATATTTGTATTTCCTGCCTCTCAGGGTTGAGGTGAGCAGTAGTGTCAAACTCAAATAGAAACAGGGACATTAAGAATGTAAGGGTCCCTCCCCAAGGGTTGCATGTTGACTTAAAAAACCACATATTAACATTACCTATGTTCTATTAACCCTGGACCAATCATATAACCCAGTTTGCCTCAGTTTCCTCATCTGTAAAATGAACAGGAGAAAGAAATGGCAAAGCACTCCAGTGTCTTTGCTACAAAAACCCCAAAGGGGTCACAAAGAGCCAGATACAACTGAAAAATGGGGAGCAGCTAGGTAGCTCAGGGAATTGAGAGCTAGAACTAGAGATCCTGGGTTCAAATCTGGCCTCAGACACTTGTTAGTTGTCTGACCCTGGACAGGTTACTTACCCCCCCAGTGCCTAGCCCTTGGCGGCTCTTCTGCTTTGGAACCCAAACACGGTATTAATTCTAAGATAGAAGATAAGGGTTTAAAAAATATCCAGTGGGAGGGAGAACACTCAGGAGAGGAGAGTCCTAAGGATGGGTACCTGGGAGGAGATCCCCCTTATCAGGAAGTCAAACCCAGGTAGAGAAAAAGGAAAAAGAGGAAGGTCAGTACATCTCACTCCAGGACAGTTGAGGCTCTTCAAAGACACTGGGAAGAACAAGGGTTACATTCATGTGGAGAGTTTAAGGAAGGCTTGGACTAGGCAAACTCTCTTCCTACTCTCAACTGGTATGAGTATGGCATCAGAAAATTTGGAAGATTTTCTTGCTCTCTCACTGAGGACCCTTAATGTGCTTTAAAGGTGACAAGTCCTCTTTGGTCTCTTTGCCTCAAATCTCTTCCACTTCCAGCCCATCCTGTGTACAGCTGCCAAAGGGTTCTTCCTAAAGCATAGTTCTTACTGTGTACAAACTCCAGTAGCTCCCTAGTCCTTCTAACAATAATAACTAGCATTTCTTTTTTCTTTCTTTTTTTTTTAATCCTTATACCTTCCATCTTAGAATCAATACTGAGTATTGGTTCCAAGGTATAAGAGAAGTAAGGGGGATTAAGTGACTTGCCCAGGATCACACAGCTAGGCAGTGTCTGGGGCCAGATTTGAACCAGGACCTCCCCTCTCTAGGTCTGTCTCTTAATCCTTTGAGCCGCCTAGCTGCTCCCTTTTCCATTAGCTTTTAAAGCTCTTCATCATCTTGCTTTCTAGTCTCATTCTATATTATTCTTTTTCCTACATGCTTAGGTCTGGTGAAACTGGCCTCTTGGCTGTTCTTCATACTTGATACTTCAACTCTAATTTCAGTGTCTTTACACTGGCTATGAGATACTCTTTCTCCTCACTTTAGTGTCACAGGATCTCCTTATTTCCTTCAAGACAGATATTGGGGTAACTAGATAGAGCACTAGACCCAGAATCACGAAGACCTGAGTTCAAATTTTGCTTTGGACACTTACTAGCTCTGTGATCCTGATAAAGTCGCTTAACTTCTGCCTGCCTCAGTTTCCTTAGCTGTAAAATGGGGATCATGATAGCACCTACCTCCCAATGTTGTTGTGAGGATCAAATGAAATAATAGTTCGTCAAGTGTTTATAGCACAGTGCTTGGGATGTAGTAAAAACTATGTAAATGTTAACTATTCTTAATTATGATAGAGCCACCACATGAAGTTTTTCCTGATTCTCCCCAATCATTAGTGCTCTCCCTCCATAATCTAACTGGAATGTTATTTTGCCTTTATTCTGTATCGTATCCTCAATGCCTTGCGCAGTGCTTGGTACAAAATAGTTGCTTAATAAATACTTAGACAAGGGGCAGCAAGGTGGCTCAGTGGATGGTCTGGAAATGGGGAGGTCCTGGGTTCAAATTTGGCCTCGGACACTTCCTAACTGTGCAACCCTGGGCAAGTCACTTAAACCCAGTTGCCTAGGTCTTATCACTCTTCTACCTTGGAACCAATAATTCATATAAATTCTAAGGTAGAAGTTAAGGATTTTAAAAATACTCAGATACTGATTTACATACATATGTGTAAATAAACATATTCATGTACGTATATGTATGTATTTTCATCCCCATCCAAATAATGAAATTGTAGAGGGTCCAGACAGTTCTCCTGAATCAAAGTGTCGACTACGGCTTCTCAGGGCTACCCTGGAAGCCTGCCTGCCTCCAAGGACACCAAAGCTAGAACTCTTGGGTCTAGGAAATCCTCCACTTGCTTCTAAGGCTAAAAAGGACAGAGGAAACAAACCAACATCCTAAACTGATCCTTGGGACACTGGGGACTAAAAGGGAGCGGGCGAAGAGCTTCCCCTTACTCGGCTTAGTTCATGGTGCCTGTGCTGTGGGCAAACAGGATCTCCATCCCATGAGCGCCTCAGGAAAGAGAGGGCGACTGTCTCCGCAGTGACAGACTTGTAGCATGTCCTAGCTGAGCACTCTCCTGGGAAGAGGCTGCTTCCACCCATGGGGAAAGAGAGTACAGGATGTCTTCTTCCAGAAACAGATTCCTGTCATCTTCCCAATTTTTGTTGTTTATCGTTTAGTCATTTCCAGTTGTGTCTGACTCTTTCCGACTCCATTTGGGGTTTCCTTGCCTAAGATACTGGAGTAGTTTGCCATTTCTTTTTCCAGCTTATTTTGTAGATAAGGAAACTGAGGCAAGCAGGGTTTAAATGACTTGCCCAGGGTCACACAGTCAGTGTCTGAGACTAGATTTGAACTTAGGAAGATGACTCTTTTTTTATTCGAAAAATTTTATTTAACTTATTTAGAATATATTTCCATGGTTACATGATTCATGTTCTTTCCCTCCCCTCCTCCCACCCCTTTCCCATAGCTAATGAGCAATTCCACTGGGTTTTACATGTATCATTGATCAAGACTTATTTCCATATTATTAATATTTGCATTAGGGTGATCGTTTAGAGTCTACATCCCCAATCATGTCCCCACCAAACCCTGTGATCAAGCAGTTGTTTTTCTTCTGTGTTTCTATTCCCACAGTTCTTTCTCTGGATGTGGTTCCATTTTTTTCTCTAGTTTTCTTTCTCATAAGTCCCTCAGCCTTCCTCTGGATTCTTGCATTGCTGCTAGTAGAGAAGTCCGTTATATTCAATTTTACCACAGTGTATCCATCTCTGTGTACAATGTTCTCCTGGTTCTGCTCCTTTCACTCTGTATCAATTCCTGGAAGTCATTCCAGTTCGCATGGAATTCCTCCAGTTCATTATTCCTTACAGCATAATAATATTCCATCACCAGCATATACCACAATTTGTTCAGCCATTCCCCAATTGATGGGCATTCCCTCATTTTCCAGTTTTTTTTTTTGCCACCACTAAGAGCACGGCTATAAATATTTTTGTACAAGTCTTTTTATTAGGAAGATGACTCTTCCTGACTTCAGGCTGGGCACTCTATCTACTATACCACCTTGCTGCCCATCTTAGGTGATCAGGGCATTTGCAAAGCCCTGTTATATATCTCTATCTATCTCTATCTATCTATCTATCTATCTATCTATCTATCTATCTATCTATCTATCTATCTATCTATCTATCTGTATCTGGCACAGATGGATGAACAGGGAACCTGTCCCAGGGAGCCCTGGCTAAATTGCTTGAGGGAAATGGCAAAGCACTTTTACTGACTCCAAAGCTCCCATCGAAGCAAAGGTTTGTCATTATATCAATATACACATTCTCCTGGTGTTGCTGTGCAGCAATGAGACCAGGAAAGCTATTGCCTCTGAAGAGGGGAATTGAAAGGGGTATGTATGGTGGGTCTTAGTAGCCTGAAATGTGTTACCAATGAGGAATTCTGAAGAAAAGGAATAAAGGATATTTTCAAGGAATTATGTGGCCAAACGAGAAGATGGACTGTTCATATCACTAGACTGAAGAAAGACAGGCAGATGGCCACTTTAGGTGGACCCATGTGCTATATTTTGGGGAATAGATAAAGAATTATACAAAAAAGGGAGGCATAGGTGCCAGTGAGGTGGCCCAGTGTATTGAGAGCAGCCCAGAGATAGGAAGTTCAAATCTGACCTCAGACACTTTACAACTATGTGACCCTGGGCAAGTCACTTAATCCCCATTGCCCAGCCCTTACTAACCTTCTGCCTTAGATGCAATACACAGTATTGATATTAAGATGGAATTTAAGGGTTTAAAAAAATAGGAAAGAAAAAAGAAAGGCAAACATTGATAGATAGCAATCTACACTCCTGGAGGGAACTCCTGATGAGATCACACATCCATCTGAGTTATTTTACATGCTTATTTGAATAGAAATCTTTTCTCCAGATGGGATGAAAGGATCTCAAGGGAATAGACTTTGTTTTGTTGGCTAGTTCCTAATACAAAACAGATGCCTAATAAATGCTTATTGGCTAAGATTCCAAGTTCTTCTGTGCACTGGCTGGGTCTTCGGACCTTCCCCAGTGCCTAGCAAACAGTAACTTGACTCCTAGTAGATACTCGATAAGTATATTTGCTGATGATTAGTCATATAAGTCATTTACACTTCAGTATAAATTTGCTCACCATGAAGTCAAGGAGCTCCTTTCCATTGGAAATTTGCATTTCAAACTTTCTCTGGTCTCTATCTGTGGAGCAAAAGGTTTTGTCCATCCGCCCTGCCTTTAAAGGAATTTGAAGCATCTGGGAGGAGGTGGATGAGGAAGATAGAGGCAGCCCAGCATATGCTCAGTAACACTTTAGGCTGGGTCAGATCTGCTAGCATTTCAACTTGGGGCTCCACGAAGTCTAGTTTTCGGAAAGAGCTGGCCTACTTCAGCAATGAGAACACAAGAAGGTGTGTCCTTGAGTCAGAGAATCCATCCTCCTTGGCTATGTGTGACTGGGACCCGAGCCAGGGGCTCCTCGTCACAAAGGATCAGGCAGCTTCCTGAGGCAGGTGTACGGTTCCTTTATCTAACTGAGAACCTGAGAGGGATTGTTATCCCCATCTCACGCTGGGGCAAGCTGAGGGTTAGAGGGTTAAACTGAGGCTGGAGCAGCAAACGGCAGTGGGGGAAGGAGGACCTTTGCTCTGCCTCCTACCCTAGCCCTCTCTACAGTACAGTATGCGACCAGTGCCTTGATTAATTATAATAGGAAAATCATGCAATGGCTTTCATTCTAACAGGTGAACTGAGGAAGGATCAGCAGTGGAGTGTTACATCACTGGCTCTTCTGGGAAAAACACTTAAAAAAATTCAAAATAGATTGAAAATCTCTGAAATAACGAGGTTGATTTTCTTGAGGGGCTATTATAGAATTGGGGAATATCAGGGCTGGAAGGGGCCTTGGAGATCATCTGTGTCGTTCAAGCTTGACTCCACACTGACATGTTTTAATGTGTTTGTGTGCATAAAAATATATGTGTGTGTATGTTATATATACAATATACACACAAAATAATGGTTAAGAAGCAGCATTATTAATTATTAATACATATATAGTAATACACAATTATATATTTGCATAAAAGAAATTATTTTAATTGTATATTTAAATTATAAAATTATAGTTACAAAAATAGAATGATATATTTATAGAAAATAGGTTAATTTAAATATTAGTATTAACTATTATTAATATAATTGAGTATATAGGATTTGAAGTACGGAAGACCTAGCCTTAGACCCTGTCTTTAACCTTTACCAGCTGGGTGAGCATGGACAAGTCACTTAACTCTGAGCCTCAGGAAATTCTCTAAGACTATATGGTACAGAAGCGTTGCAGTCTGGGAATGTGCACTCCGGGCCAAATTTGATGATGTATTATGACTAAAGACCACATTCTGGTTATGGATCAAAGGGAGAGGAGGAATGTTATCAGCTAGTATGACACTTGAAAACTTGTCAAAGATTTTATATTTGTTATCTCGGTAAGGGGTGGAGATTTGGGGGAACACTGGCCAATGGGAACCCCATTCTTGGACCACTGGAAATCCATGCTAACTTGTACCAGCCCACAGGCTACTTGGGGAACCAGCTTCTCCGAATGAGGGAGGGTCTTGCCCTCCACTTCAGAACAGGCTCAGGAATTCTGTGACTATTTCCCATCTGCTTACTTGATGGGGAAGAAAAGCCTTTTAATTATTTGCTAATCAAATCAATGTAATGTGGACACAGACCAGACAAATTTGGCCCTCTTTGTTGGTGACAATTAAAGAAGGACCTGCCCAAAGCTTCTGAATAGGGAGAAGGACTCACCAGGGCCTCTATGTGGCTTTGAAGTTGCGATGCTGTTGGTTTTCCATCTCTGCCATATTTCCTTCTTTCCTACTCTTAGGGGAATGAATGTAAGTGATGGAATAAATCAGGCTGTCTCATCTATTGGCTTTCCTGACCTTTCAAAGCTCTCAAGGTCTTAGCATAGCCTAGTTTTTCCATCCCTGACAGATGATTTTTTTTGTTGTTTCTATAGACATCTTCTGAGATCCAGTATCTACTCCCAATGATTTTTCCATTTTCTGTCCCGGAATGTTTTCCCTCCTGACATCTACTTCATGAAGTCCCTAGTTCATTTCAAAGCTCAGCTCAAGAGCCCTCTCCTGTAAAAGGACCCCCCCCCCACTCGAGAGGGTTCTTTTCCTCCTAAAATTACTCAGTATGGAAGTATAGATTTTCTATTTACTTATTTGTGTACATGTTATCTCCTCCCTTCCTTCTCTTCCCCCATGTCAGTTCCTTGAGGAAGAAAGTTTTGATTTTGTTGACACATTTGTTATTCAGATGTTTCAGTTGTGTCTGACTCTTTGTGACTCTATTTGGAGTTTTCTGGGCAAAGATAATGGAGTTGTTTGCCATTTCCTTTTCCAGCTCATTTTACAGATGAAGAAACTAAGGCAAACAGGGTTAAATGACTTGAGCAGGGTCACACAGCTAGGAAGAGTCTGAGATCAGATTTGAACTCAGGAAGATGAGTCTTTCTGATTCTAGTCCCCATGCTCTATCCACTGTGCCACCTAGCGGCTTGCGCATAGCAGGGGCAAATAATACATGACTTTTTAATGTATACCATAAGTCTTATCACCTAAAATAGATCATATGCTCCTAGAAGGCAGGAAACATGTCTAATTTATTTTTATAGCTTACTCAGCTCTTGGTACATAGTATCTTTGAAAGAGCACGGGACTAGCTAGTCAGTCAACATGCATTTATTTATTAAAAACCCCTTATCTTCCATCTTAGAATCAATGCTATGTATCTGTCCTAAGGCAGAAGAGTAGTAAGGGCTAGGCAACTGGAGTTAAGTGACTTGCCCAAGGTCACACAGCTAAGAAGTATCTGAGGCTAGATTTGAACCCAGGACCTCCCCTCTCTGGGCCTGACTCTCAATCCCTTGAGCCACCTAGCTTCCCCCTTCAACATGCATTTATTAAGGGCTGTCTATGTGCCGAGCACTCTATATGTGAGATGGTGGAGAGACAAAGACAGGCAAAGAGGGTCCTTACTTTTCTATCCACTAGCTGCCACAAGATGGGAGAGACATCATATAAATAACTAGTTACATACAAGATAGAACCGAAAGGCACTAGCAGATGGAGGAACTCTTGGCCAAAGGGAGAATTTAAACCAAGTCTTCAAGGATTCCTGTGAAACTAAGAGAAGGAAGTGAGAGAGAGGAGATTCTGGATGTGCAGGGCAGCCAATGCAAAAGCAAAGAGACAGGAAGGAGATGGAGTGCTGTGCTTAATGAACTGTAAGTAAATCAGTGTATCTGCTTTATTGAGTACATGGAGAAGAATAAAATGTAAGGCTACTAAGGTAGGAAGAGAGTATGTGGTGAGGATACCAAACAGAAGAGTTTATATTTGACCTCTGAGGCAATAGGGAGCTATTGGAGCTTGTTGAGCAGGGGAATGAAATGATCAGAACTATGCCAGCTGTATAACCTTGGGCAACCTCTCTGGCCTCAGTTTCCTCATTTGTAAAATAAAGGGGTTGGACTAGATGACCTCTCAGTTCCCTTCTAGCTCTAAATCTATAATCCTGAATCTTTAAAACTCATGTACCTGAATTGGACCCATTTTCTCCAACTCATCCCCCAGAAAAGTTTATTATTGAGTCAGTAATTTCCTTACTGTAGCCCAGCTCTTCACCTGTCCTTATTTACAGGAGAAAAAAAAGTCATTCTGAATCATTTCCCGTGCATGGGGTATTTGGAACATTTCATAAACTCAGCACCTGCTCTGAGCTTTGAACAATGTATAGAAATCACACGGGTTGAATTTGAGTACCAGGAGAAGATTATTCCAGAGAGAGGGATCAATGTAAATAAACCCATGGAGGCAGGTACATGGAATAGTTTTATTTTAAAGGATCTTTGTGTATATTTTAGTATTTCATCTGTAGATTTTGTTCTCCTTATACGTATGTAGCAAGATTGGAGTTAAAAGGAATGATGGAAGCTGAAGATGGACTCACTGGGTCAGGGTGGAAATCTGGGGAAGAGTGTGGATGGTGGAAAGGTGTACGGAGCAGAATAATGGGAGATAAGACTGGAAAGGTTGGTCCCCTCCCAGCTTTGCTTCTGACTCCAAGGACTTTGTCACTATGACTCAGGTTCCCCCTCATCCTCAAGCTTCTCAGTGCCTGGATCCTTCCTAGCCTGTAATATCCTTCTGCCATGCCACTCCTTCTCCCATTCATGAGTTCCTTTCTAGGCTTCCATTCTGGGAACAGACCCAAACCAGCCATCCTTTATCCCTTTCCTGGCTGTGCTTCTCCACCTGGGTATAGTTTTCTCCCATTAGAATGTGACCTCCCTGAGGGCAGGAACTTTCTTTTTTCTTTCTTTCTTTCTTTCTTTCTTTCTTTCTTTCTTTCTTTCTTTCTTTCTTTCTTTCTTTCTTTCTTTCTTTCTTTACTTCTATTGGTATCTCTGGCACTTAGCACAGTGTCTGGCACACAGTAAGCACAATAAATGCTTCTTTCCTTTTATAAGAGTATTTGTAGGGACCTTTTATGGAGGTCTTTGAAAGACAGGCAAAGAGTGCCTTAGGAAAAGGCTAGATTGCAATAGACTCCCTGGGTTGGGCAGGAATAGGTAGGGAACTACAATGAAGGCACCTGGCCAACCAGGTAGCATCTGGAGCAGATCTGGTGTGTAAGATATTGGGGGTGGGGTGGAGAACACCAAATGGCAGCTTGGGAGGTACACAGACAATCAATCAATCAACAAACATTTATTAAGCCCCTACTATGTGCCAAGCTTTGAGCTAAATGCTGCAGACACAAAAAGAAGCAAAAGAGGTAGCAGCTGGGTGGCTCAGTGAATAGAGAGCCAGGTTTGGAGATGGTGGGTCCTCGGTCCAATTCTGGCCTCAGATACTTCCTAGCTGTGTGACCCTGGACAAGTCACTTAACCCCCATTGCCTAGCCCTTATGGCTCTTCTGCCTTAGAAATAACACTCAGTATTAAGTAAGGGAAAGGAAAAAGAAAAAGAAGAAGGAGGGGCCCCCATTGCCTAGCCCTTACAGCTCTTCTGCCTTAGAAATAACACTTGGTATTGGGTAAGGGAGAAGAAAAAGGAGGAGAAGGAGGAGAAGAAGGAGGAGGAGGTCTCTGCCCTCCAAGAGGTTATAACCCAATGAATAGAAAAACTCCTCTTATTTCTCTTGAGCCCCAAACTCTGGCCATCAGCAAAATCTCCAGTTTTCCTTTTGGGTCCTCTTTGGGACTTTGTCCATGTGCCTGGACCCTCTCTTCTTTTTCTTTAGGGATTCTCTCCTGAGGTCTAATCCCAGCTTTCTACCACTTTCTATTTGTAATCTAGACATACCCCGAATTATGGATTATGGTCTTATGGAGGTGGCGTATGAACGAGGGGTCAAGACAACTGACCTTGTGCAAATCAAAACGAGGTTAGACTGGGAGATTTTGGAGGACTCGCCCAGAGTGTCTCTACATGTGAATGGAACTCTGTTGACATCTAGTGGTGCCCATGGGCAATTGAAGCATTCCAAGAGATGTTTGGTCCTTAGCCCCAAACAAGAAGAATATGAAAGAATCAAAGGACCACAGGTTCAAACCAGAAAGGACCTCAGTGGCCATCTAGTCTACTTCGAATAAGGATAACTCATATTTATATGGTTCTTTCCATCCATAACATTGACTAAATTCTTTGCAAATATTATTGCATCTGACCCCCACATAAGCTTATGTGGTAGGTAGCTCAATATAGCCTTTTTTTCTTTTGAAAATGATTACTTTGGTTTATTAAAGCATGTGATTTATTCCACCCACCCCTTCATGATTATGACCTGCAAGACATGGTATTTAATCTTAAAGCTTCCAGGAAAATAATCAGTGATTTGAAATTTCCTCCAGAAGGAAAAATAGAGCCAAGCAAAGCATAAATTTTTATCTTCTAATGTACCAACTAGTCAAGGAATTAAGAAATCAACCCTAATGTGCAGGGTTTTGGGGGGGGAGAGGGAATCACTTATTTGTGCAACATACAAAGCAATGCCCTCTAACTTTTATGTTTCTTCCTAGGAAAGAAAATCGACCATTATAACACATATACTTTGAATACTGGATACTTTAAAATGAAAAGGTGAATGTATAATGACAGATAAGGTTCCAAGAGAAAATACCTGTCAAAGTAAAGATAAGTTCTTTGAATTATCTTTTTTTCTTTATGGCTTTAAGTGCAGAGCTCAGTAACGTGCTTTAAGATATATATGTGTGTGTGTGTGTGTGTGTGTGTGTGTGTGTGTGTGTGTGTATAATCCCTTATATTGTTGACTCTAAAAAACAGTGAATTAACTTCATATATTTTCTTCTAGAAGGAGGGCACAAAAACAAAACCAGGTGCTATCTCGTCCTCAATTGTTTTAAATTCAATCTTTGCCTAAAAGGTAATAAATACAGCAGAAAGATGTGAAAAGTGCCAACAAAAATGTGTTGGATTCAGATTTTCTCCCTTCCTACTCAACTCCCCTCCCTGAGGGGGTGACTAGTCTGACACATGTTGTATCCATACTTTCATGTAATGCATATTTCCATATTGCTCATGCCATGATAGAAGACACATCATACATACAATAGAAATCTCATGATGGGAAAAAAACAGAAGATGGCATGCTTTCAAAGTTCAGAATCCAATAGTTCCTTTTTTGACTCTGGATGACATTTTCATTAGGAGTCCCTTGTGGCGATCTTGGAGACTAGCTTTGCTGATAATGGTTTAGTCTTTCACATTTGATCATTGTATACTGGTTCTCATTTCACTTTGCATCAATTCATATAAATCTTTTCAGGTTTTTCTGAACTCATTCTATTCAGTGCCATAAGAAACACTGAATAGAATGAATTCAGAAAAACCTGAAAAGATTTATATGTGAAAGAGTTTTAATTTGTTCAGCCATTTCCCAAGTAATACTATACTTTGTTCAGCCATTTCCCAACTAACGAATAATCCCTGTTTCCAATTCTTTGCCACTACAAAAAGAGCTGCTAAAAATATTTTGGTATAAAGATAGGTCCCTTTCCCTTATCTCTGATCTCTTTGGGATATAGGTCCAGTAGTGGTATTACTGAGTCAAAGAGTATACATAATTTTGTGGCCCTTTGAAACTGGTTCCATATTGTTCTCAAAAATGGTTCCACTAATATTGCATTAGTGTCCTAATTTTCCTACATCCCCTCCAACATTTATCATTTTCCTTTTTGATCATGCTAGTCAATCTGATAAATGTGAGATGATATTGCAGAGTTGTTTTAATTTGCATTTCTTTAATGAATAGTGATTTGGAGCATTTTTTCATATGCCTGTGAAGAGTTTTAATTTATTCCTTTTGGATTCATATCCTTTGTTCATTTTTCAATAAGGGAATGCTTTGTATTCTTGTAAATTTGATCCAGTTCTCTATATATTTGAGAAATGAGGCTTTTGTCAGAGATACTTGCTATAAAATATTTTCCCCAAATTTGTTGTTTCCTTTCTAATCTTGATTACATTGGTTTTATTTGTACAAAACCTTTTAAATTTGATAGAATCAAAATTATCTATTTCATTATTTACAATATTCTCTATGCCTTATTTGGTCATAAATTCTTCTCTTATCCATAAGTCTGACAGGTAAACTTTTCCATATTTCCCTAATTTTGTTTATGGTGTCATCTTAGATAATGTAGCCCTTTTGACTTTATCCTGGTGTATAGCATGAGATGTTGGTCCATGCTTAATCTCTGCTATACTGTTTTCCAATTTTCCCAGTAATTTTTGTCAAATAGTGAGTTCTTTCCCCAAAAGTTGGGATTTCTGGGTTTATCCTAAACTAAGTTGCCATGGACATTAACTGCTACGTGTTGATTACCTAATCTATTCCATTGATCTACCATTCTATTTCTTAGCCAATATCAGATTGTTTTGATGATTACTGCTTTATAGTAAAGTTTGATTTCTGGTATAGCCAGGCCTCCTGCTTTCAGATTTTTTTTCTTTAATTCCTTTGGTATTCTTGGCCTTTTGTTCTTCCACGTGAACTTTATTGTTATTTTTTCTAGTTCTATGAAATAATTTTTGGAGTAGTTTGATTGGTGCAGCACTGAATAGGTAAATTAAAACAGGTAGAATTGTCATTTTCCCCATATTAACTTGGCCTATCCATGAGCAATTATTATGAAGAATGTTTTATGATTGTATTTATATAGTTGCTATGTTTGTTTTGGTAGGTATAACTCCAGTTATTTTATATGGTCTACATATGGTTTGAATGGAATTTCTTTTTCTATCTCTTGGCTATTGGATTTTGTTAGTGGCAAAAAGAAATGCTGATGATTTATGTGGATTTATTTTGTATCCTTCAACCTTTCTGAAGTTAATTATTCTATTCATTTTTTGTTCAATCCTCTAGGATTCTTAGATATACTATCTTTAGATATACCATCATATCATCTGCAAAGAGTGATAACTTTGTTTCTTCATTTCCCATTTTAATTTCTTTAATTTCTTTTTCTACTCTTACTGTGCTCTTACTGCATTTTCAGTACAATAGTAAGTAATAGTGGTAATAATGGGTTTCCTTGCTTTGTACCTGATCTTATTGGGAATGGCTTCAGTTTATCCCCACTACAGATGCCTATTGATGGTTTTAGGTAAATGCTAGTTATAACTTTGAGGAAGGATCCATTTTTTCTAATGTTTTTATAAGAACAGGCATTTTATTTTGTCAAATGCTTTTTCTGCATCTATTGAAATAATCATGTGGTTTCTGTTGTTTCTGTTATTGGTCAATTATGCGGATGGTCTTCCTAATATTGACCCATCTCTACATTCCTGGTATAAAATTCACCTGATCATGGCATAAGATTCTTGTGATATTATATTATAACGTCTTTGTTAGTATTTTATTTAAAATTTTTGCATCAATGTACATTAGGGAGATTGACCTATAGTTTTATTTCTGATTTTGCTCTTCTTGGTCTCTTCTTGATTTAGGTATCAGTACCATATTTGTATCATAAAAAGAGTGTGGAAGGATTCCCATTTCTCCTATTTTTCTAAATAGTTTCTGTAGTTTTGGAATTAGTTGACCTTTGAATGTTTGGTAGAATTCACTTATGAATCCACCTTGCCCTGGGCTCTTTTTCTTAGCGAGTTCTTTGATGGTTTGTTCAATTATATTTTCTTGTGATGGGGATGTTTAAGTATTCTATTTCTTATTTTGTTGATGTGGGTGGTTAATATTTTTGTATGTATTCATCTTTTTTGTTTAGTTTGTCAGATTTGTTGGCATATAGTTGGGCAAAATAACTTCCAATAATTGCTTTAATTTCTTCTTCATTGGTTGTGATTTCATCTTTTTCATTTTTGATACTAGTAATTTTGTTTTCTCCTTTTTCAAAATCAAGTTAACCAATGGTTTATCTATTTTCTTAATTTTTTCATAAAATCAACTCCTTGCCTTATTAATTTTTTCAGTATTTTTCTTACTTTCAATTTTATTAATTTCTCCTTTAATTTTTAGGATTTCCAATTTGGTGTTTAATTGGGATTTAAAATTTGTTATTTTTCTAGTTTTTTTTCATTGTATGCTCAATTCATAAATCTGCTCTTTCTATTTTATTGATGGAAGCATTTCTAGACACAAAATTTCCCCTAACTACTACTTTGGCTGTATCCCATAAATTTTGATATGTTGTCTCCTCATTGTCATTTTCCTTAATGAAATTGATGATTGTTTCTATTTGGTTTTTGACCCATTTATTCTTCAGGATAAAATTATTTAGTTTCCAAATAATTTTCAGTCTTTTTTTCTGCTTCCCTTTGTTGAGTATAATTTTTATTATGTTATGGTTTGAAAATTTTTTTTTAACATTTTACATTTTAACATTTTTAACATTTTTTTAAACATTTCTGCTTTTCTTTATTTTGGTGTGAGGTTTTTATGCCCTATTATGTGGTCAGTTTTTGTAAAAGTATCATGCATTGCTGAGAAAAAAAGTGTATTTCTTTCTATTCCCATTCAGTTTTCTCTGGAGGTCTATCATGTCCAATTTTTCTAAAGTTCTACTTATTTCCTTCACTTCTTTCTTGTTTATTTTTTTGGTGGGATTTATCCACTTCTGAGAGGGGAAGTGTGAAGTCCCCCACTAGTAATGTTTCACTATCTATTTCCTCCTATAATTCATGTAACTTTTCCATTAGGAATCTGGATAATTTGGCATTTGGTACATAGTGTTTAATCTTGATATTGTTTCAAGATGCAATTTTCTTCCTTTTTTTAAAATTAGATCATTTTTTACTTTTGCTGTGTCTGAGATCAAAATAGCTCCTTCTGCTTTTTACTTTAGCTGAGGTTTGGTAGATTCTGTTCTAGCTTCTTTTACTTTGTGTGTCTCTCTGTTTTAAATGTGTTTCTTGTAAATAGCATATTGTAGGATTCTGGTATCCATTTCCATTTTATAGGTGAGTTCATTCCATTTAAATTCATAGTTATCATTATTAATTGTGTTTCTCTTCATCTTATTTCCCCCATTTATTCTTCTCTCTGTCTCTCTTTTTATCCTTTCTCTGTTCACAAATGTTTTGTTTTAATTAACTGCCTTCCCCAATTCATCTTCCATGTAGTCCACTCCCCTCCTACTTCTCTATAGGGTAAAGTGGGTTTCTTATAGCTGACTGAGTGTGGGTATTATTCCCAGTTTGAGCTAATTCCAATGAGAATACTGTTCAAGCATAACCACTCCCCCTCCATCTTCTCCTCCATAAGTATTTGCCACCTAAGTACCTCTTAATATGAGGTAGTTTACCTCCTACCTCACTTTTTTTTCTTCTCATGTCTTCCCCATCCTCCCCCTTTTTATATCAGCCCATCTTATTTAGTTGCTTTATCCTGCTTTCTATATATACTCCTGTTGCTTTAATAGGGATAAACTTCTTAAATATCTTTGGTAATTTAGGTATCTTGCATATTTTAAGTACCTTACTTTTCTCAAGTGTCATAGATATCTTAATTATTTTAATTATTACCTTCCTAAGTATAAGATTTAAATTAATGTCCAACACTCCAAGAATTATATTTTATAGAGTTTATCAATAAGCACTTGAAGTAGAAGGAATAAAAAGGAAATAGAAGTAAATAAACCTAATTATCTACCAAAATTAACACCATGTGAGCAAGTGTATTATGCCTCTCTCCTCCCCTCACCTCCATAGTGCACTATCACCAAAAGAGAGAGCGAGAGGTGGAACTACACCAAATTTATATCCTCCCTATATCAGCACATAATGTGAGAAGGAACATGGGATGCTGGAAATTGGAGTTTTAGGGTACAGAAATTAATTACACAATCCCCCTATAATTCTTATGGAAAATGAGCATATAGAAATCTCCCAGATTTACATTCCTAGTTTTCCCCTGGAATCAGTACACATAGCCAACTTATATCTCTAAAGATCTATAACTAGAAATACATATAATATTGCACTTTCTAAGGGGAAATTACGATAATTTGGAGATAAAGGGGAAATAAAAGAGAAAGAGAATAAAACTAGTGATTGCTAGGGTCATTGATGAAAACCTGATTAGGGGGCAGTCCCCTTTGGCATAAGAGTGTACATACAAAATAAATGTGTTCAGACCCCCACAGTTCAACTTCACTACATCCCAAAGTTCATTCTGAATCTTTCAGTGCAGTGTGTTATTTCTGCAAGCATCTCCATGGCACCTTCTCCAAATAGTTCACTTTCTTGATTTGGGGAGGTAGCAAGTTTCTTATCCTAAAATTACTCTCAAACAAGAAAAATTTTATAAATGTAGAATTATATGACAATTACACAATCCCCCCTGAGGAAGGTGTTGACAAACACATGAATCACTCAGGGATACATAGCTGAGTTATGAGATATGTGAATCAATTTGTTAAAAGGAAGTAAAAAACATTATGTATATATATGTGCATACATACATATATGTGCATACATACATATATGTATACATACACACACATATATAAAAGAAAAGAAAAAATCAGAATTAAATAGTATGTAAAAATTCTGAGTAACCACAAATAAGCCCATAACAGGTTCTGGAATCAGGGCCCAAAAAAGTGATTTATGTCCCACAAGCCTGTAGGACCATTGTAGCAATATGCACTTACCCAATAAGTGGCCAGGACTATAGAAAATTGCCACACTTATGAAAGACAGAAAAGGGACTAGATTTTTGCAGGAAATGGAAAATAGCATTTCCTGGTCTGATTTTACCTTTGCTCTCAGGGATAGGGGAGTCAATATACTAGCCAAACTGAGATACTTTGTCTGAATGTGGCACAGGGAAATCCTGTGTCTGACATTGTCAAACAGCCACTTCCTCAAACCCCAAAACAAGTCCTCTGTCTTGGCGCAGTGTCTCATCAATCCCATCAGGACTGGTTGGTCTCCTTGACCTTGTGCTTCTTGGCACTGTATAATGCCTCTTTTGTGATTCCTTCTCCTGGAATCAGACTTAATCATTAATCAAAATCCCATAATATTTAATAATCAATGGCAGGTTTCCATAGTCTAAAGTTTTTGGGTATTAATATTAGGGCTAATGGATATTGTAAAGTTATATTAGTGCAAAATAAAAAACCAATTAATACTGTTAACATGTGCTTCAAGCACAAAAAATGAGAGAAAAAAAGAAAGCTCAAATACTATATTGCACATATAAGGAAAATCAATAATAAAATTTAAAAAAAAATCAAAAATATATAGTTCACAATCAGTAACACTGTGTTACCCAAGGAAGGGCAGAGTAAAAGGTTTCTCACCCAAAAATGAGATCCATTTCCTTTTAAACTTGGCCATTATCCACAGTGCGAATGCAAATGATTTTCTCTAAGAAAAACAGCTTTATAAAACAATAGTATAACAGGTAATGCACTTTCAAAGAAGTACCAAAATCCTCAAAACCATAAGAGCTCAAAAATTCTACAAAGGTTGCTGATACAGGTTGTAACCAGTTTGATGGCAGTACATTCATCATCTATGTGACAATTGGCAAAGGCAAAAAGGCACAAGAGATCTGTGTTCAAATTCTGACTTTCCTTATAACAATAGCAACTTCTTCCAAAGTGGGTCAAACATCACTTTGTGCCTTCTCCCTTAGGACCTAAAAAAACTATTGGTGGTCTGATGAAGGAGGATAGATGCTGCCCATCTCATTGTTTTCCCACCTCTGCAAGGGCAGAGAAAATCAGTGATTCTTGGTGGAGCTGAGGGTAATAATTCAGTTCTTCCCAGTTTGAAAAGAATAGAATCAGGCTTGTGGGTATCACAAGGATTTTACAGATATTCCAAGGATGAGGCTAGAGTAGAAGACTCTCTCCCTTCTTATAGCAATCCAACAGGTAAATTTTCTTGTTTCACATTCTATCAAAAACCATTAATTCTTGAAAAACAACAACAATAAGGTCAACAAAAACTCTTTTTAATTCCCATTCTAGAATTAATACTAAGAATCAGTTCCAAGGCAGAAGAATGGTAAGGGCTAGGCAGTTGGGGTTAAAGTGACTTTCCCAGGGTCACACAGCTAGGAAATGAGGTAGATAGATTAGATAGTATCTAAATTTTCTTATAATTCTGTTTTTATGATTCGGTGAGTCTTACACTTCTACATAATAAACCATCCCTGTGCTCACATTCCCTCCACTGTGCAATGCAATAGGTTAGCTGTCCAGAAGATGGTGCTATAACTTCTTAGTTCTATCTACAGACTGATTGGCTTCTCTCAACCTGGATAGAGACAAGAGGCTTGAAGGATGAGAGTACTTTACTGAAGGAAGAGATATTAGAGATAAGGGTCATTGTCAGGAAGGCTTAACTCTTATCACTAATCTTTCCCTTTCACTATCTGCCACAGATCCTTCCCTCCCTCACTCTCTCCTTTCCTTCCTTCCTTCCTTCCTTCCTTCTTCCTTCCTTCCTTCCTTCTTTCCTTCCTTCCTTCCTTCCTTCCTTCCTTCCTCCTTCCCTCCCTCCCTTCCTTCTTCCTTTCCTCCCTTTCTTTCTTCTTTCATTCTTTATCCTGACCCAAACCTTGGAATAACAGGATATAACCTCTCAAGTACATAACAAGCATGGAGACGGAAGCAACTAGTCCAAATAGTAAGAGTTTGAAAAAGAAATGTCCTAGGTATTGTGATCCTTCTAGCAGAATGGGGATTGCCTCTCTAAGAGCTCCAAAATCTGAGAGTTTAGAATCTAGCCCTCTATCAAGGAAGAAGGAATTTCTCAGAGTTCCTGAGGAATGACAGTATTTTAGGGGGAGGGATTATGTCCATTGTCCCCAAAGCCAGAAGATTGACAAAGGAATAAAAATGGGGCATTGTATGGAGGGTTGAAGATTTTTGGATTTTAGCTTCTACTTTGCTTCCTTCAAATGAGAGGTGGAGGCTGATTNCCTTCCCTTCCCCTCCTCTCCCCTCCTCTCTTTACCTTCTGTCTTAGTACCAATTCTAAGACAGAAAGGCAAGGGCCAGGCAAACAGAGTTAGATGATTTGCCCAGCACACACTGCTAGGAACTGTCTGAGGTCACATTTGAATTCAGATCCCTCTTGATTCCACTTAAATACTGTTTCTTGACACTTATGAGCCATGTGAACTTGGGCTAATCACTTGACTTTACTGAGCCCCAGCCTCTTCATTTATAAAAGAGAGATGACAGCAGTTCCACTTTTATACTTTATGAGATTTAAATGAGATACTATCTGTAAAGTACTTTGCCAACCCTTAAGTGCTATTGTAAGTGATAAAATTAATGGTTTGGCTAAATATATGAAATTTATAAGTCTTTTATTTATAAAGTAGGGAAATACAAAAGGGTAGAAAAGACATTAACCAATCTAATTAAATGTTGTTCCAGTGCTTGGCTCAGCCAGGACTTGTTAACCTTCAATCAGAATTAAACTATCTCCAGAAGACAGGAAGGGAACACCAACTATCCACTTAGCCAAGACAATGACTGGAGCTGAAGGTGACTCCTGAGGCCTACTTTCTTCTTTGAGCCATCCTTCTTCTTGAAGCCTTCTTGGAGTGACTCTCTTCTTGGAGTTCACTATCTACTAGCCTTCTTCACCAAACTTCTTCACTAGGCTCCTTCACCAGACTACCCTGCTCAGGGATTTTCATGGCTTTTATGGTGGTTTCCTGTCTCTGCCCCTTTTCATGGGAGGAGGGGGGAATCACAGTTTCCAAATTATCTGAGTTCTCACCTTTGGAACCACAGCTTTCTGAGTGTGTGAACTCTTAAGTTTCTTGCTTGTTCTCACCTAGCATCAAGTAAGGTGTGAACTCACTGTTTGTGAGCTCCTCCACCTAGTTCAGGATTGCCAACCAAAGTGTTAACTAAGCAAAGAGAGCAAAGGATTTCCCTTTTCACAAATGTGAACTCAAAGAGAACCAAGAATTCCCTTTTACACTACATAAATCTAATTCAATTTAATAAACATTTATTAAGTGCCTGCTATGTGTCAGGCACTGTGCTAAGTGCAGGGGATACAAAAAGAGGCAAAAGACAATTGTTTACAATCTAATGTAACAATGTGCAAACAAATATCTACAAAGGAAGCTACATGCAGGATAAATAGGAAATAATTATCAGAGGGAAGGTACTGGAATCAAGAAGGTTAAGGCAAGCTTCCTGTGGGAGGTAGAATTTTAATTGAGACTTATAGGAAAGTCAGTAGCTGGAATCATTGATTGCTTCCCCCACTTCACAGTTTGGAGTTGTGCCCATAATAGATATTCCATGTAGGGTTGGTTGGATTTTTAATGGACTTGCACTTTTATGGTTGGAGGAAGCTGTTAATAATGAGAAATGTAAGAGGGAAATAGGCTTTAAAAGTAGATTTAGAAATTTATCCAGACAGGCTGGCAGGAGCTAAAATTCCAACCTGGAACACAGCAAAGGGACTGAACACAGAGGACTCTCTCTAAGGGCAGTTGGGGTTTGAAGGAGTTGAGGAACCACTGACCTGAGAGCCTATGGATTTGGGGTATCTCTGAACAACATCTGGAACATCTCAACTAGCAAGATCAAGGAGAACAGGTTGAAAATACTGTCTTGTTTGGTGGATAAGCAAGATCAGTCTCCCTGACTTCTCTGAAGATTTATTTGGTTGGAACCTGTGCTCGAACTGATACAGTTGATAGCTCATCAAGTTGATAGCTGATCAAGACCATCAGCTGATACAGTTGATAGCTGATCAAGACCATCAGGCCATCTACATGAGATCCCATTAGTCCCTTGTGTCCTGGCTGCCTGCATAGTGTAGTGTACTGATTTCCCATACCTTTTACCTTTAACCCTGAATTGATCTCATAGTATTTTAGGGTAGTGTGATCTCTTCCACACCTACTACCCTTAAATTATCTATTAAAAGTGTTTCTTTCCCATATTAAAGTATCCCTGGCTGAGAAAAATGTCAGTTTAACTGACCAACTGCCATTCCCCAAAGCTCACATCCCTAGCTGGTTTTTCCTGTGTTTACTTATCAGTTATCCCTTGTCCAAGTAGTTGTCCTTTTCCCCTTTCTCTAAACCCAGTGTTTTAATTATTTACCCATAAAAGAAAGACTCCAATTTTTGTAATGAATAAATATCTTTTATTTCAATTTGACTGTTTAAACAATAACAATAATAACAATAACAATCACTGAAGAGAGTTGCCTTAGTACAAAATAATGAATGGGGTTGGTGGTGAGTTGGCTTTGTTTTGTTTTATTTTGCATTCTGAGGTAGCAGGCATGATGAAAGTACAAAATAAAAAGAGGACTAAAGCAAGGGCTTTCTCTCAAGCTATCTCAAGAACATAGAAGAAAAGGAAACAGAATCATGGAAATTGTTCTAAGTCATTTCCTTCACTTGATCATTCAGTTCAGTCAAATCCTACTAAATGTATTTCCTGAAGCATCTGCTGTTGGGCACCAAGTTGTGCTGAGCACAGTGGGAAAGACAAAGATGAAAAACAATAGGGCCCCTGTCCTCAATCAGCTTATGGTCTAGCAGATGGAATGAGACCACCACTAACTAGAATACAGCTTAAAATTATGGTTAGATGCATGGAAGGCATCAAGCAGAGGAATGGGAGGTTTCATGGAGTCTGGAATCTCTTCTGGTTGGTAGATCAGGAATGGTTGAATGGTGGAACTGTCTCTTGAAGTCTTTGAAAAATAGATGGCTCTGTGGATCGAGAGTCCTGGGCTCAACTCTGGCCTCAGACATTGCCTAGCTATATGATCTTGGGCAAGTCACTTAACCCCCATTGCCTAGCCCTTACCACTGTTTGCCTTGACACCAATATACAGTATTGATTCTAAGACAGAAGGTAAGGATTTATCTTAAAGAAAGATAAATAAATATGATTTCAATGATTGGAGATGTGTGTGCAAATGTTCAATTCAAGAGGACAATGGGACCTGGGTATTTGCCTCTGGAGATAGAGGGAATGCAAAGGAAGAACCAGGTCTTTTCTTTTCATCAGTTTGAATTGAATTGAATTATAGGACAGAAATTTCAGACTGAGCTTTTCCCTTTCCCCAATTCTTCTCCCCACTCCCCAAGAGCCAGGTAGGCCAGTCCACCTCCATTATACATAAGATAAAAGAAAAGCACAACCATCAGCTTCAAACATTTAATTTTTTAAAAAAGCACCTTGAGTCTTAGGTTACGGGAGTAACCAACAGTATCCATTTCACTGAGAAGAGTCAAAATTCAATTTAATGCAGAAAAAACAGCAATGATCCATTAAACATCTACTATGTTCAGAGTACTGGGGATGCAAAGACCAAACAAACCCCACCACTTCTTTCCCTATATTACAGCAATGTAAATAACCTACTAGAATGCATGGGATAAAAGGTTGTTTAAGTATAGAAATTAGATCTCCCTCAATGCCTTGTTCATAAAAATAGCAACAACACTTCATCCATTTTCATGGAAAGATTAGCATAGTATTGAAAGAGATACTACTACATAAGATGATAGGATTCTGAAATGGAAGAAACCTCTGAAGATTTATCCTCCTCATCTTCCAGAAAATGAAACAAAAGACCAGAAAAATAGAATAACTTGCTTAAGGTCACACAACTACATTGACTAAAGATAGATTCAGGTCCCCTTCCTCCTTCATGGCAACCATTTACTCCCATGGTCTGGTGAGGAGACAGAAAGAAGGGAATGATATGAATGAATCATCCTGGAATTTTGAGGAGATTCCACTGGGGCGTCCTGGTGATTGAGTTTTCTCTCTTTACCCCACAACCTTAGGGAAGGAGCGTTGGGCACCATTCCTGACAAGGAAATTGAAATCCAGAGAAGTTATGTGATTTGCCTAAGGTCACACAGTTGCTAAAAAAAAAAAAAAGATGATATTCAAGCCTCTGACACTAAATCTGGTGCTTTTTCCATTACTACCTTACTACCTCCTGCTTTTGATGTCAACTCTGCTATCTGATCATTCTCACTTTTAAGGGATGGAGTGGTTTCTAGGAGTACAACTAAGGAGACTCTTGCATGTATTAAAAAGGTAGGCTTAGAAATTCTGGCACAATTATATAAAGTATTAAAACCTTGGCAGACACTAATGAAGGCCCTTTCTTTGTCTCTGGTGGGAAGGGCTTGAAACTATGAACTAGGGGAGATGTATGGCTTTGATCAAGAATAGCATTCTATTGTGCCCACAGATGCCCTTGGAAGACCAGGCTTTTGAGCAGTGACCCAGGGAAGCAGCCCGTGGGAGTGAAGGATCATAGAACCAGAGATAGGAGAGGTCGAAGGGGTCATCTAGTCTGACCATCTCATTGTACAGAGAAGAAACCAAGACCCAGGAAAGTTCAATGATTTTTTCAAGGTCACACAGGTAGGAAGACTCCTTGGCAGAATTTGAACTGTAGTCCTCTGATTCTGGTCCTCTTTTCATTGTACTATAATGGAGGCTGCTCCCTCAGCTGATACACCACAAGGAAGGGAGCACACAGTGTGATTCCCTCTTGGCTTCAGCCCTTAGACATCACTCTGGGATTAAATCCTCCTAGACATGGTCTTGGTTGTACCTCATTTGTCCAAAGCAGACATAAAAAGAAAGAAAATTAGATCCGGTCACCCTTAAGAATAAGATAGCTTGAAATAAATTTGTTCCTTAGAAAATAAGACTGAATTTATTATTGTTGTTGTTAGTCATTTTTCAGGAATATCTGACTCTTCGTGACCCAACGTGGGATCTTCCTGGCAAAGATACTGGAGGAGCTCGCCATTTCCTTCTCTAGTTCATTTGACAGAATAGGAAACTGAGGCCAAATAGTTAAGTGGCTTGCCCAGGATCAAATCTAGTAAGTGTTTTAGGCTAGATTTGAACTTGGGAAGATGAGTCTTTCTGATTCCAGACCTGGCATTCTTTCCACTGTGCTACCTAGCTGTCCCATATTGATTAATCATTGATAATCAATAATGAATTGATCATTAACACTATTTAAAGCACGAATAATCCTGTTGCTGGATCATTGATGAGGGAGTGATATCTCTGAGGCTTACCCTTTCACATGAAGAACTACAAATGCACCTCACTGGCTTTATTCATTGGTAAAGAATTCCTAAAATGAGTTATTTTCCAGGCAAACTGGAAAATATGCCTTTAAAATATATATATACAATACAGTTGCATCTGATATACAAAAAACTCTAGACAAATTAAAATTTCAAAGACAAGTTTCCAAAAGTACTTTTGTTTTAACACAGTCTGAAAATGTGGGCCAACTGTTTCTCAGTCCAGGTTTTGGATGTTTGTCATGCCGGGACATCAGGATTCCTCTCTGTCTTGTGGTCTTGATACTCTACTTCAATGGTAGTAGATGCTGAAGGCATGGAGGATGTACATAAAGGTGGTAATAAAAGCAAAGAACTGGAAGAGAAACAAGAGGGTGAGTAGGAACGTAGAAGCAATGACAAGGCTCAGTAGCTCCCAAAGGCACGGTCATTTGTGTGCTCTGAAGGGCATCTCTCTCTCTCTGTGTCTTTCTGTTTCTCTCCTACTCTTTGTCTCTTCTGTTTCTGTTTTTATCTCTGTCTCTCCTGTTTTTCTTTCTCTTTCTTTGTCTCTCTCTGCTTCTCTCTCTTCTGCTTTGTCTCTTTTGTTTCTATGTCTTTCTTTAGTTCCTATCAAGCTGGAAAGTCTCCAAGTATGGGCCTGGAGGTGAACTCTACATCAGTTGCCCAAGGACCAGCCTATTTGCATTCAGATAAACATCTCTAGAAGCTAACAGGGGATGGATTTGTTTTGGCCAAAGGGCCTCATGAAGATCATCCATAAAGGAGGAGAAGAAAGGGATACGTGAGGGGCAAGTGGTCAGTGGCATGTGGGAAAGGCTCCATGGAAATCATTTTGAAGACCTCACGGTCATCTTTCTGAGAGGTAATGGACTAACTCTTTCATGGAGAGTACAGAATATATTAATGATCTGGGTCTTGCTTTCTGGATGAATCTGTAGATCCTTCAAAGTAAAAAAAATGGAAAAACTAAGGCATAGAGATATAGTATGCCTTAGCCTCTATCCCAGGGGTAGTTTCAAAATCCCAAATTATGTGTAGGATTTAAATTAATGTCCAATACTTCAAGTATTATATTTTATAAAGTTTATTAATAATCACTTGAAGTAAAGGAATAAAAAGGAAATAGAAAAAAAGCCATGATTATCTAACAAAATTAAAGCCATGTGGGCAAGTTCTCCTTGCCTGCAGCTTGTGATCCAGGAGAGGAGAGAGAGAGAGAGAGGCAGGGCTACACCAAATTACATCCTCTCTACATCAGCACATAACGTGAGGAGGAAAGTAGGGTGCTGGGAATCGTAGCTTTTAGGGTAACAGATTCTAATTACACATAGGAAATAGATAAATATGAAGGAGGAGGGAAGAACAATTCTTCACTTTATGAAAGATTAAAAAAAATTTTCCTTTCCTTCTTAGAAGCAATTCTTAGAATCAGCTGGTTTCAAAGCAGAAGAATGATAAAAGCTAGGCAATGGGGGTTAAGTGACTTGCCAGGGTCACATAGCTAGGAAATGTCTGAGATCAGATTTGAATCCAAGACCTCCTGTTTTTAGGCCTGCCTCTCAATTCTCTGAACTACCTAGTTGCCCTTGGATTTTTTTTTTTTAAATCAAGGATGAGTCCTTTTGAAGTATGAACTTCCTTCAACCGATAAAATATTGAATTCCAAAAGCTAGATTTATTTATATCTGTAGGTTTTCACAAATAAGAGTCAGGATGTTGTAGTGGGTAAAGGACTGATTTTGGAGTGAGGAAGACCTGGTTTTATACCCCGCCTTTCTCACTTGGGAAGAGCAATTAAAAGTGAGGGCTGAAGTTTTCAAAGACATATTGATTCAGACTATTCCTCACTTCTCTGACTCTGGAGCAGCACACGTGGTAGGCTTAGAAACTGAACAGCAGAAATTTGATGAAGAAAGAAGCACACTGAAGCCCTTACATGTTGGGTGGGAGGGAGGGAGGGAGGGCCTGACAGCATCTGGAGCAATTCTATAGCTCCCAGGGGGGCTGTGTAAAATGGAGGTGACCCAACAGCAAATAGGGGCATTTCCTAGATAAATCAGTCATTGAGTAAAAGACCCTTTATGACCTAAGTGGCCTTGGTTTCTCCCAAGAGTTCTTTAATTGAGGAATAAAAAAAAAGATATAATGTGCATTGGGGGCATCTCCAACCTCCATGCCCCCCTTGATTATGCAGTTGCCCTACATTAGAACTTTTCCTGAAAAATTTTGGTACCAATCTGTAATTTCACTTGGGGTGGGAGGAGGAAAGGAGAGAAATTCCTAGGGCTGACAATGCAGATCATCAACATATCTGTGAATTATAGTTTTAGAGAGTCCTGTGGAGATACAGAGAAGCTAAAGGTCTTATTTGTTTCAAGGCCACATAACTAATATAGAACAGAGGCAGGACTAGAAACCAGGCCTTCTGTTTGCTAAGACTAATCCTTTATCCACTATGTCACATGGTCTCTTAGTCCTGAAAAGCCATGTATAAATCTAATTTTGTGGAATTTAGTGTCTTAACCCATTGGGGAAACTGACTTCAAAGGACTTAACCTTGATAACTCTTTTGTAAAGTAGAGACTTATCCTCTTCCCTCTCTTCTATATTTATCTTCTTTATATTTTGGAATTTTCACATATATATTAGGTTTCTCAGAAAGCAGAAATTTTCCAGAACCTATTTCACCTCAGGGAGAGAATCCTTGGCCCTGAGCCTAAACCTATATGGCCACCAGTTGTACTTCTTCTTGTGCTATTGGAGCTTGAGTCCAAAGATCTCCTGACAAAATCCATAAAGGATTATGATTCAACTCTCCAAAAATATTCAATGTTGGGCTGGATATTATGAGTTCTCTATCTCTGTCTCTATTTCTGTCTCCTTCTCCCTTTCTCTTTCTCTGTCTTTGTCTCAATCTCTCTCTTTCTCTGTTTTTGCTTGTTTCCATCTCCCTGTCTCTTTCTCTGTCTCTTAATCTCTCTCTCTTTTTCTGGCTCTATTCATGTGGCTCTGTCTCTCTCTGTCTCCATTTTCCTATCTCTTTCTCTGTCTCTATTCATCCCTCTGTCTCTGTCTGTCTCCAACTCCCTGTTTCTGTTTGTCTCCATCTCCCTGTCTCTGTCTCTCATACACACAGCTTTCTCTAGGAAGGACTGTGCCTTTTATTTTGTATTGAATCATCTGTGTCCCTGTCATATCTTGCCCTCTCTTAAGAGAATGTAGCCTCTTTGAGGGCATGGAATGTTTTGATTTTCTTTTTCTATCCCTAATGCTTAGCATGGTGCCCAACCCAGAGCAGGAACTTTAACAAGCTTTAAAAAAAAAACCAAAACCTTACCTTCCATATTAGAATCAATACTAAATGTTGGTTCCAAGGCAGAAGGGAAGTAGGGTTAGCAGATAAGTGACTTGTCCAGGGTCACAGAGCTAGTGAGTTTTTGAGGTCATATTTGAACTCAGGACCTCCCATCTCCAGGCCTGGCTCTCTACCCACTGAGCTACCTTGCTGCCCCTTAACAAGCATTTTTTTTTTTAAACTAAATTGGATCGTGATCTTTATTAGTGGGGAAGACTCATGTTCTTGAATTGGGGAAATGACCCCTTCCCCACAATCCACTTGGGGAAACCTGATAAAGAGACTCTGTCCCTGACACTCCACTGAGATCTAGCCCTTAGACATCCCTGGACTAGATGCCTCACAGCTCAACTCACCGTGGCAGCAGTATTTATTTCGTAATAGAGTTTCTCTTGTCTTTCTGTCTCTGTGCGAATTGTTGCATTTGCTTGTAAAACGGCAGCACTCATGTATAAAATTCCAGTAGTTCCATGATAAAGGCTATCCTGGAAAACAGTCCCCAAAGAAAAGGAGAGAGTGAGCTTTCCAAGCCAATTTCAAAGCACTCCCCTCCTCTCTTATTATAAAACGGTAAGACAAGTGTTAGTAGCATTAAATAACTGAATTCCTGGTATCAGATTAGGGCTGGCTCTTTACTAAAGTAAAAAATAACAAGGGAAGTCTTATCCCAAATTACTATGTGAAGAGGGGAACACCGATCAATTGAGTTTCCCATTATGCTGAAGAAATTCCAAGATATAAAGGGGGGAGGGTAGCAGAGACAAGGAAATGCCAAAGTGGTTCAGTTTGTTCCTTGAGTCATTCAGTCTCAAACCCTGGGGTCTCTTAGGACCATGGTCTCCGTGATAGGCAGAGGACCTTCTGGGGCATCTTTATTTGACTCTTAGGATTATCAACCAATCCAAGGGTGGAAAGATGTGTTATATCTCACAGTCCCTTTATTTATCTATTATTTAAAAAAAAAGAAACAAACAACCCTTACCTTCCATCAATCAGAATACTAGGTATTGGTTCTAAGACAGAAGGGTGGTAAGTAGGCAATAGGGGTTAAGTGACTTGCCCAGGGTCACACAGCTAGGAAGTGTCAAAGGACAAATTTGAACCCAGGACCTCCTGTCTCTGGGCTTGGCTCTCAATTCACTGAGCCACCAAGCTTCCCCCTCACAGTCCCTTTAATTGCAGGGCTTTCCCCCACATAACCACATCTGCTATTTGTTTTCCCTTAACTTTCTTTCTTTAAAAATTTTTTTAAAAAATATTTACCTTCCACCTTAGAATCAATACTGTATATTGATTCCAAGGTAGAAGAATGGTAAAGGCTAGGCAATGGGGGTTAAGTGACTTGCCCAGGTCAAACTAGGAAGTGTCTGAGGTCAGATTTGAACCCAGGAACTTCTAGACTTGGCTCTCAATCCACTGAGCCACCTAGCTGCCACTCTTAACTTTCTTTCTCTCTGCCTCTTCTCTCTGCTGTGAAAGCTATAACTTCTACCCTTCTTTCTTTAAAATCCTTATCTTCCATTTGAGAATTGATAATAAGTATCAGTTCTGGATTCCAAAGCAGAAGAGAAACTAGGGCTAGGCAATGGGAGTTAAGTGACTTGCCCAGGGTCACACAGCTAGGAATTATCTGAAGCCAAATTTGAACTCAAGACATCCTGGCCTGGTGCTCTCTCCACTGAACCACCTAACTGGCTCCACTTCTACTCTTCTGAGTCAAGCATTGGCCCCTCAGGGCAACTCTAACCTAATCACTACCTGGATAACTGTAATAGCAGTCTTTGAGAAATTCCACCCCTGCTCCTAGTTTTAGGCTAACTTAAGCTAGAAATAGACATCCTGGAGACCAGTCTTAGAATAAAGGTGGTGTTAGTAGCCCCCAGAGGGATAGATATAGATATAGATGGAGAAATAGATATAGATATAAAGATATGAAATATAGATAGATAGATATAGAGATAAAATATAGATAGCTAGTAGATAGATATGCTTTCTCTCAATTTCTTTATCTATTGTATTACTATTATTTAGTTGTGTCTGAGTCTTCCTAACCTCATTTGGAATTTTCTTGGTAAAGATACTGGAGTGATTTGTCATTTCCTTCTCCAGCTCATTTTACAGATGAGGAAATTGAGGCAAACAGGGTTAAGTGACTTGTCCAGGGTCACATAGCTCTACTAAGTGTCTGAGACCATATGTGAACTCATGAAGATGAGTCTTCCTGATTCCAAACCCTCTTCCCCCACTCCATCTAGAATAATTTCTCCCCTTAAACATTATATAACACTCTGTATCTCTCATGTACTTACCTTGTACGATTATGTATATCTTATCTATCTACTAGACTGTGAGATCTATGAGGGCAAATACCCTGTTTTATCCAAACTGTATTTCCTCCACGTGACTAGCACAATACTCTATAAACGGGAGGCTTTTAATAAATATTTGAGGTTGTCACCTTGATAACTTCTCATCTCAGTGGGAGAATAATCATTCCTCCAATCTACACAGCCATCCCTCATCCCCAACAAAAATAATTTCCAATTCAGCTAGCACATTCGTATGCGTCCAGCCAATACCCCTGGTAACACTACGTATCCTTACCAGGACTCTCCAGGATTCATACTTTTTATAAAATCCTAGTAAGTAAGACAACAGGAACATCAGGGAGATGAGGAATGAAGTGACGGACACGTACATAACCCATCCTTGCAACAAAGGGTAATACACTTGAGTGGCAGCTACCAGAATCCAGACCCAGCATCCAAACAACTGCAAAAAGAAAAGGAAAATGATGACAAAGGCATCCCCTTCCTGCGGAGTAGTTCTCTGCCTAAAGAAGTAGTTTCTTTTCATCCCTGTAATTTTTTCCTTTTGGACAAGTATGTTCAGCACTAATGACCTACTTTATCCTATGAATTTCTTGGCCACCTTTTTCATTCATCATCTATCCTCCTGTTCCCTGTTAAGCAACCCAAAACAATAACCAAATGGTTCTGTTCCCAATCTCAGGCTAACAAATTCCTGCCCCGAAATCCTTGCAATTTAGATGTCTACTGAGGAAAAGCCTTTTTTCCTTTCTGACTTCTCCCCTCATGTTCACCCCTATCCAACTTAGCCTCGTCCCTCCCCAGCCCGAATTATCTTCTGTCCTCTTCTATTGTGCCCTCTGGAAACTGTACCCTACCACCAATATAGTTAACAAATTTTCCTTCATCCTAGAATTCTTTTTTTTTAATCCTTACTTTCTTTCTTTAGAATCAATACTAAGAATATAAGATAGCTTGAAATATTTTTTGTTCTTTAGAAAATCAGTACTAATCAATACTAAGTATTGATTCTAAGACAGAAGAGCAATAAAGGCTAGGCAAATGAGGTTAAGTGACTTGCCTAAGGTCACAAAGCTAGGAAGTGTTTGAGGTCTGATTTGAACCCTGGCCCTCCTGACTCCAAATCTAGTGCTTTTTCTACTTTGGTACCTAGCTGCTCCCATCCTAGAACTCTTTTTTTTTTTTTTTTAATAACCCTTACCTTCTGTCTTGGAGTCAATACCGTGTATTGGCTTGTAGGCAGAAGAGTGATATGGGTAGGCAATGGGGGTTAAGTGACTTGCCCAGGGTCATATAGCTAGGAAGTGTCTGAGGCCAGATTTGAACCTAGGACCTCCCATCTCTAGGCCTGGCTCTCAATACACTGAGCTACTCAGTTGTCCCATGTCCTAGAACTCTTGCTTTCATTTTCACCCCATTTTGGTGGTGCTGGCAGAAACTTAAATTCCTTCAGTAGATACCTTCTTTCTGGCTTCATTCTCTGGTGCTGGCTACTCTTCTGATACCATATGGCACACTGGGTCAGAGGAAGCAGTCAGCATATTTACTGTCACTTCCTGACCCTCTTTCTGCCACCATAATTCCATAATGTTTCTTTCTTTGACGTTCACTCCATTTAAAAAAAAAAATCTGTCTGGATCTTTTAATTCTATCAGCTACTGGTCACCGTATCACTCTCCTTGCTCAGAGTTCAATGCCTGAATTATAGTTTTCTTTACCTCAATGCCTACCCTTATGGGCTCCATTATTCATCTGGATGTCACAATGAACAATTTATCCTCTGATTTATCAGCGTCCTCAGTTCCCATAACTCATCTCCATTCTACCTCAATCTTACACTGAGTAATCACACCTTAGACCCACCTCGCCCCATCACTGTCAAGCTGTTTACCTCTCTGATCTTAAATACTGAAGTTCTTTTCTTTTAGTACAATTTCCTGTCCCTCTAACTCACCCTCTGTTTCTCTTTTCTGCAGCTAGACTACAGTGGCTAGAGCAGTGAACTCGAAATCAGGGAGAACTGACTTTGAATCTTGCCTCAGACAGTAACTACCTGGGTGGCCCTGGAAAAGTCACTTAATCCCTTTCAGCATCTGTTTTCTCATACTAGAAGTGCCCACATCACAGAATTGTTATGAAGATCAAGTGTGGTAATATGTAAACTTTACACTTGGCAAACCTTAAAGTGCTATATAAAATGCTAGCTATTATTATTTATCTTCCCTGCATCCCCCACTCCTCCATCCCTGCTTGTTCTCCCAGACCATTACTACCATTTGGGATTCCCTTAATACTATATTTAACCAGTTCGATTAATGCACATCCTCCATCTTTGAATCCTAACTCTACATTCACTCCCTGCCAATCCCTAACCTCCAGACTGCTGCCACAGGAAGTCATTCATGCCAACTGCCCATTAAGTTCACTCTAAATTCAAGTTCATCTGATTCCAACTAGATCCTCCCATGTCCCTAGCCATCCTTTTATTTTTCTTTGATTGACTCCTTGATTGACTGACTCCTTGTAGAGACTATTCTTGAACCTCTTTTATTCTCCTTGAAATTCATGCCTTCATCTTCACCTGCCAATCCTTCTCTCTGCACAAGAGCTCATCTTCTATTCTCCTGAGAAATCAGTCCAGGTTTCTTACTAGTTCCTTGCCTCGCTTACTCTTTTTCTTTCCTAACCCAGCCTCTCCTTTGCTCCATTCTCAGAGATGGAGGTCGCCTTTCTTGCTTTTTGTATATTTGATTGCTCTCCTCCAAGAGCTTTTCCCATGAACCATTCTCTTTCTCTTTCTCATCTTTAGTCTCCATTCATCTCCTGGCTTCAACTCTGCCTATAAACATGCTCGGGTCTCCCCCACCCTTAAAAACACCTTGACTGCCATCTCCTCGGGCTATCATCCTATATCTTATTTCCATTTCACTGCCAAATTCTAGGAAGAGTTTGTCTAAACTTGCATTCTTCACTTCCTCCCTACCCACTCCTTCATCAACCCCTGAAATCTCCCATTCTAACAAAACCTGCTCTCTTTCAGATTGCCAACAATCTTTTTCTGAATTGGTTGGCTTTTTTTCAGTCATGATTACATCCTCACTAATGCAGAGCTGAAAGGGTTCTTAGAAGCATCTGATCCAACTCCTTTGTTTTACATGTGAAAAAACTGAGTCCCAAGGAGACTAAATGACTTGTCCAACTTCTTGTCTGTCTTTCTTGAGCTCTCTACAATGCCAGTTACCCCCCTTTTCTGGAATTCTCTCTTCTTTCTTGGATTCTGGGATGCTGCTCTTTCCTCATAGAGATCTAGTCTATCTGATTGCTCTTTTTCAGCATCCTTTGCTGGATCATCACCATCCTTCTTCTGACCTCTTAGAGTGGGCAGATGCCACCCAGGCCTCCTTTCCTTCTCTTTCTCCATTTTCTCTTTTTGCAATCTCATCCATTCCTATGCTCAATGACCATTTCAATAAGAAGACTCTAGGCAGATGTGTATTTGTACATGTCTGTATATGGGTATGTGCACATACATACTGTATATATTATTGTGGTTGTTTAGCCTTCAGTTCAAAAAGAGTCAATGACATCACAGGGTGATGTCTTGACTTGGGAGTGGATTGGATTTAAGTAAGGCAGGATTGGATTTTGCGTAAAGCCTCTCTTTAAGTCTCTCTTCCAGAGTCATCCAAGTCCAGTGACAAGGCAAAAGTCAAGCCAACTGGTGATGGCCTGGGAAGCAGTGGATGATCTTAGCATCTTCACTGTCTGATCAAACTCTAAAATCACTCAGCAGTGCCTGCTTCGGCCACCTTCCTAGATGTTGGAACAAATTGTTTTCCTCTTCCCTTTTGCCAAGGGAAGTCTTCACGTGCTTGGGGTTGCCATCCCCCTAAATCACCCATGGATTTGAGGCCTGTGGACTATCTTCAACCTAGGTGGGCCCAATCTGCAAAGATAGTTTTGCTGGAGTGGCTACTGTGCATGCTACAGCCCCTTGGAGCTACAGGTCTGAGTTAGGTGAAACATAGATACCAAAGACAGATGAGCAGCCCTGAAGGGGTTCACCAGAGATGCGATGTGTTCTATTATATTCTACGTATATTTTGTGCAATACGTGTGTATATACATGCACACACACACACACAGAGCCCCTTAGCCCTCTTCTGAGATTCACCTCTGTACCTCTGTCTGCCAGATATTTCTACCTATTTGTTCAATTAGCAGCTCAGATTTAGTATGTTCGAAAATGAACTCATCGCCTTAATTCTCTTCTTCCTCAAATCAACTTTTCCCTCCTGTAGACTTCTTATTTATATGGAAGATAGGTAGTCTCACTCATCTAGGCTCTCAAGTTCAAAGTTATCTCTAAATTTTCCCTCTCTCACCTCTGCCCCAATTATCTACCTAATCAGATGCCAAGTCTTGTCCATTTTATCTCAATGCCATCTTTTTTGTCTGACCCTCAACCACCTTATTTCAGATGCACATCTTCTCTTTCCTGGATCATTATAATAACTTCTTTTTTTTTTTAAAATACCCTTAACTTCTGCATTAGTATTAATTTTAAGACAGAAGAGTGGCAAGGGCTAGGCCATTGGGGTTAAGTGACTTGCCCAAGGTTGCACTTCCAGGAAGTGTCAGAGGCCAAATTTGAACCTAAGACCTCCTGACTCAAGGCCTGGCTCTCTAGCCACTGTGCTACCCAGCTGCCCCTTATATTAGCTCCCTAATTGACCTCTCCTTTCTCCAAGCCATCCTCCACTCAACTTAAACAATTATTTTCTTAAGGCATGAGTCTGACTGTGTCACTGACCTAATGAAAAATATTCCGTGGCTCCCCATATTGCTTTTAGAATAGATGTAAGCTCCTAGCCTGGCTCTTCAGGCTTTCCTCAAGCTGGCTCCAACCTAGCTTCATTTCACATTACTTTCCTTCCTATGCTCTGTTCTGGCTAAACTTGACTGTTCAAGATGCCGCCTCCCCAATCTCTCTACCAACAGTCTGTCATCTACCCAGAAGGCTCTTCTTTTTCACCTTCACCTCATAGAACCCTTATTTTTCTTCAAGGATCAGGTCAAGTGAGAAACCTGAGGTTTGGCGATGTTGGGACTTTCCCAAGGTCATCTACTAAATAATAGCAAAGAGATGTTCTGATTTTATATCTTCATGTTCTTTCCATTAAACCAAGTAGCCTTCCACCTTCCCCTCTCACTCATCTTTTATCTTCTCTACTATTTCTTTAAAAACAGACTAAACTAATGATGTTTCAGATACCATTTGTCTTACTTTAAAAAAACTTCCGAGCAAGTGAATTCTCTAGTCTCATGTTGTGTATAGCCAGCCACTAGTTAAGCCATAAGTGTAGTTAAAAAGAATGCTATCAGAGGTCTTCTGGACCTCAGAATCAGAATCACAAGAAGTCAGAGCTAAAAGGGGAGTAGACAGACATCATTAATCCCAGTTTTCTTTTCATATTTGAGGAAATGGAGGCACAGACAGCAGAAATGATTTGTCTGTGGCTTCACGACTATGAAATGTCTGCCTCCATCATCTAGAATCATGCTGCCCAGCCTCATTTTGTTACATTGCCTGATATTCCACTTGGTGGAAGTTTATTCAAATATCATTCTTTTTTTGTTTGTTTTTGTTTGTTTCTTTCTCTTTTCCTTCCTTCCTTCCTTCCTTCCTTCCTTCCTTCCTTCCTTCCTTCCTTCCTTCCTTCCCTCCCTCCTTCCTTCCTTCCTTCCTTC
>NC_058131.1:152233527-152280307 GCF_016433145.1 Gracilinanus agilis | reverse complement strand
TTTCTTTCTTTCTTTCTTTCTTTCTTTCTTTCTTTCTTTCTTTCTTTCTTTCTTTCTTTCTTTCTTTCTTTCTTTCTTCCTTTCTTGCCAGAGTATATGGAGGAGCGTCATCTCTGCCACCATTACTAACTTAGAGATAGTTATGTTTAATAACAAATCTCTTGCAGCAGGATCTGGAAAAAATGGGTCCCCTAAGGGGGCCATTGTTCTGTTTATGAGTCAGTTGCCCTTTGAGCCACTGCTAAGGAAAATGACAAATAATCTTTTTGGTGATGAGTCTTTCAGGAACAGAAAGGAAATGGAAGTGAGGGAAGAGGGAAGGGAAACAACACCTGTATATGCAATGTGATGTAGTGGGAAAAGTATTTTTTGTTGTTTAGTTATTTTCAGTCTATGTGACTCTTTGTGATTCCTTTTGGGGTTTTCTTGGAGAAGATGCTAGAGTGCTTTGCCATTTCCGTCTCCAACTAATTTTATAGATGAGTAAAACCAAGGTCCGCAGGGTTAAATGACTTGTCCAGAGTCATACAACTAGTAAATGTCTGAGGCTGGATTTGAACTCGTCTTCCTGACTTTAGATCTAGTGCTGTATCCACTGGACCATCTAGCTGCCTTAGAAAGAGTACATTGGGTTATAAATCCAAAAAAAGGTTGGAGCACCAGGACTGCTACTGACTTACTTTATGGAATTTATTTCCCTTTGTGCCTCAATCTCCTCCATTAGATTGTGAGGTGAAGGATATATTTTTCTTTCCTTTCTATCCTTAGCACAGTATTCAGCATGTAGTAGGTGTGTAATAAATATTTACTGATTGACTGATTTATCAGTAAAATGAGCTATTTAGACTTCAACATGCTGAATTTATATTTATTATCTTGAGTTTTTGTGCGAGAGCTGGGGACTCACATTTTGAGGAAACTTAGATATAAGTTAGGGCAGCTGGGTGGTCCACTGGAGCCCTGGGCCTGGAATCAGGAAAACCTGAATTCAAATCCAGCCTATCATTAATTATGTGACCCTGGCAAGTCACTTAATCTTGTTTGCCTTACTTTCCTCATCTATAAAATGAGCCAGAGAAGGAAATGGCAAATCACTCCAGGATCTTTGCCAAGAAAACCTCGAAAAGGGTCATGAAGAGTTGGATACCACTGAAAAACAAACGACATGAACTGGCAAATTTTCCTAGAGTAATCCCAAGTGGAGGTGAGGAACCAGAGTGAGAAATAAATGACTTTCTTGGATCAGACCCAATCCCAAGTATCTGAGCCCAGAGTATTTTAGAGGGCAAGCAGGCCTTGGGTTCTTTTTATTATTATTTTTAACCCTTTCTTTCTGACTTAGTAATAATTCTAAGATAGAAGAGCAAGGGTTAGGCAATTGAGGCTAAGTCACTTGCCCAGGATCACACAGCTAGGGTCTGAAACTAGATTTGAAGCCAGGTCCTCCCAACTCCAGACCTGGCCCTCTAACCACTGTGCCACATACCTACCCCTTGGAGCTTGGGTTTGGTCAGGAATGGTATAATCACATTTCTACTTTTTAGAGTCCTTCACTTTTTCTAAGGTTCTGCACAAGTGCCAACTCCTACCCAAAGAATATTTAGAATCCACTAGTTATTCGCACAGTGTTTCCCAAATTATTTCACTCACTCTGTGCACATTCTAAATTTTATTGATCTATGGGTACGTTCTGTCTCTCTTTTTTCTCCCACAACCTCTCCTCTTCCCAGAGTATAAGCTCCCTGAAGACCAAGGATAGTTTTGTTTTTGCCTTTGAAGTCCCAGTGCCTAGAGCAATTTTAGCACATAGTAGATACTTGATACGTGCTTGCAGAATGATGCAGAATCCTTGTTTCTTCTCCTCCTTCTCCTCTTCCTCTTTCTCTTTTAGCATCAACACTAAGTATTGGTTCCAAGGCAGAAAAGCAGTAAGGGCTGGGCAATGGGAATCAAGTGTCTTGTCCAGGGTCACACAGTTATGAAGTGTCTGAGGCCAAATTTGAACTCCAGACATCCAGTCTTTAGTCCTGTCTCTCAATCCACTGAAGCACCTAGTTGTCCCTCAGTAGATAATCTTTTAACAGGGACTGGATGCCCCTTTTTTGGGGGGTATGGTAGAGTAGACCCGTGTTTAGACATGTGTTGAACAAGCTAGCCTCTTGCGTCCCTTCCAGCCCTGAGGTTCTGTGATTTGTATCACCCTATAGAATATTTTGAGATTAGCTTCTGGCAGCTCAGGTGCTATAAAGGAGAGATCATCGGCTTGAGAGTCAAAAAGACTTGACTTCTACCATTGATTCCATCATTTACTCACTTTGTGATTTGGGGCAAGTCACATAACCCTTTTGGTCCCCCATTTCTTCTTCTGCAAAGTAAGATTTATATCTCTGAGATTATCTTCTATTTATAAGCTAAATATCTTGAATGTATGATGATTTTTTGGATGTTTTCTCCCATATTAGACTGGTAGCTTATTGAGGATGAGGACTGTACTCAAGTATTTCTTATACCCCATTGACATATGTTATTATTATTATCAGTCTTTTCAGCCATGCCTGACTCTTCCTGACCCCCTTGGAGTTTTCTTGGCAAGGATACTGGAGTGATTTGCCATTTCCTTCTCTAGTTCATTTTACAGATAAGGAAACTGAGGCAAACAGGTGAATTGACTTACCCAGGGTCACACAGATGTAATGATACTAAAAGCATAATGATAGTATTATAATGCGGAAAACAGTCACGTACTAGAGACATGACTTTTGTATTTGAAAATGCCCAGTAAACTCCCATCTGAAGAAAGAAACCATGAATCATTGTTATAATTATCATTATCATTTATCACTAGAAAGCTCCATGTAATTGTGAATTATTATTATCATAATAATTCTTGTTCAATGGAGTTCAGATAAAAATAATTCTCAGACAAGTCACTTTCCTGTTATTAGTCTTTTATGTTATTCTTTTGTATGTTATTATTACTATTGCCTCTAGGATCAAATAAGAACTCCTTGTCTGGCTTTTAAAGCTCTTCGTACTACCCAAAAGGCTATAAAATTGTGATATCCTTTGATCCTGTAATGCCACTACTGGGTCTGTATCCCAAAGAGATCATAAAAAAGGAGAAAGGACCTACTTGTACAAAAATATTTATAGCTGCTCTTTTGGTGGTGGCAAAGAATTGGAAATTGAAGGGATGTATATCAACTGGAGAACAACTGAACAAATTGTACCATATGATGGTGATGGAATACTATTGTGCCAAAAGAAATGATAAGCAGGGTGATTTCAGAAATAGCTGGAAATATCTACACGAACTGATGCAGAATGAAATAAGCAGGACTGGGTACACAGTAATAGCAATATTGTACAATTATCAATTGTGAAAGATTTAGCTACTCTCAGCAATACAACAATCTAGGCTAATTCTGAAGGACTTATGACAATGAATGCTATCCACCTCCAGAGAAAGAACTGTTGGAGTCAGATGCAGATCAAAGCGTATTATCTTCCACATTAGTTTATTTATGGTTTTATTTTATTGATTCTGTGTCATTTTGTAATTGATCCTTTTTACAGTTAATTAATTATGTCCTGTAACTGCCCAAGTCATAGTTCTTTGTCTCTGAACTTAGTGAAGAAATTAAACTGGTCTATACAACGACATAAGTTAGGAAATACAGTTCTCTTGTCTGTTGCTGTTCTCTTCTTGCCTCAAGGAATTCTACTGTCCTTGGGTGATACAGGTAGACATCAGGGAGTTGGGTCTAGTCTCTTTTAATGCCTAGTTTGCCATCCAAAGAAGTCTAGCCCACTCTCTCTAACATTGCTGGTATACACAAACAATGAATTGGCCATCCAAAGTTTGCCATCCAAAGAAGTCTAGCCCGCTATCTCTAACATTGCTGGTATACTCAAACCATGAACTCTTCTTAGTCACTGGAGGGAAAGAGAGGTTTGTTGTTAGCCCCTTGATTCCCAACTTCCAATCAATCATGTTGCTCCTCATAGCTATGTATGTTGTGTAACTAATCATATTGTCCTCAGCCCCAGTGATATCACTTAGCCTGTTCTGTCCTTTGTTTTAAACTTATAAAAACGAGTTGTTTTCTTGGTGTCTTTGGCATAAATCAAGACAAGCCAGTGACCCCTTTTTAATAGGTTTGGCAATCTATTAATAAGCTAGAATCTTGCTTACAGATGTTATGAGGAAAATTAGGATTTTAAACATTTAGTGTAAATAGCACCCGGGCTGTCAGGTTCCAATGATGATTCCAAGGAAGGAAGTCTTTCCTGAGGACTCTGATATGGAGGGAGCAGTGTGATGCTGTTTAACTGTCTCTAGTGGAGAGCCCAGAAGAGGGGATTTTTCCTCTATCAAGGAGTCATCTGTTCTGCCAGGAAGTGCAGATATGAGCACTGATCACAGCTCTAAAAGGTGGACTCTCAGAATGGATCAGCTTTCTGCTTTCATTCTTCCTTTGGATTAATTTGCTGAGGACCTGTGTTCTTGGAAACCCTGGATCATCGCAGGAACAGAAGTGAACTCAGTTGTGAGACATCCATTCCCCTTCTAGCCAGTCAGGCTAAACCAGGCAGCCTGGGCTAGTACAGCCTAGAGTCCTTCCCGTCTACCAGCCGTGGACCCATTCCCTAGAGCAGTGATGGGCAACCTTTTTAAAGAGGGGGCCAAAGGAAAGGAAATGCTCATCTGTCAGTCTGATTCTAAGGCGACTTTTTGAAGTTTCTTTGTATTATATCCTACTCATTGTATCCATCAGATTAGGACTAATGTCGTGCAGCTGGATAGAACATTTTAGGGGCTCGAGGGCCATAGTTTGTCCATCACTGGTCTAGACCAGTAGTGTTAGAGTGACCATTTCCTCTTAATCTTACTCTTTTAACTTATTATTAAAACGGTTACTTTTAACTTCCTGTTGTTTCTTTTTCATAGTACTTGGTACCCCTGGCTGATGTAGTCTGAGAGTCCACCTCTCAGAGCTGTGGTCAATGCTGACACCTGCACTTCCTGGCAGGACCTCCTGGGTTCTCCACTAGAGACAGTTAAACAGCATCACACTGCTCCCTCCATATCAGAGTCCTCAGGAAAGACTTCCTTCCTTGTCACTATTCCGTCATTGGAACCTGACAGCCCGGGTGCTATTTACACTAAATGTCCAAAATCCTAATTTTCCTCATAATAGAGAGAACATGCCCCAGTCTCCCTTTGTGAATCTGTTGCTTGTGATACTCCCTAAACTTTTAGCTTGGTGTGTGGTACATTGAAGGTGCTTAACAGTGTGTGTAGCCTATTACTGTTATTATTGCTACAAGGTTAATACAGGATCTTGAAGGGCTCAAGTACCAATCAACCTAGACAAGAAGAAGATGCCAGTGTTAGAGAAGAAGAATCCTCCAGGCTAACAAATCTCAGTTTCCTGGGAGTCAGATCAAACTGGGACCCAATTCTTATAGGATAATTTGTCTTTCATTTTCTGACTCCTAAAACAGTTTCAGAAATCTTCAATATCCAGGTTATCAAATGAAAGTTTTGTCTGAATTTCTATAGGTTACTGATAAGTCTTGAACCTAGAGAGGTTGTCAACATAAGTTCTTCGGGTCTCTGAGAGAACAGAGGTTTGGGAGAAGAGAAAGGATGGGTACTCTAGGATGGAAAGGGAAGGGAACAAGCATTTATTAAATAACTACTATGTGCCAGTCACTGTGCCAAGTACATTACAAATATGAATTCATTTGATCATCAACAGCGCCCATAGGAGGTAAATGCTATTATTATCTTTATTTTATAGTTGTAGAAATTGAAGTGGACAAAGGATAAGCGAAGCTAGTAAATACCTGAGGCCAGGATTTTAATTGAAGACTTCCTGACTCCAGGCCCTGTTCTCTATCCACTCTGTATTTTTGTTCTTTGTTTCAAAGAGGACCAATGAGAGTAAATTGGATTTAAGTGAGGCAGAGTTGCACAAAGTCATCAGCCTTCCAGAGTTATCAAATCCAATGGCACGATAAGAATCGGGATGACTGGCGATGACTTGGAATGCAGTGGATGACTTTGACATCTTCAGGGTCTGACCAAATTCTGCACCTGCTCTAGCTGCCTCCATGGTCCCTGGAACAAACTGCTCTCATCTGTCTGTTCTTGTGTTTCAATTAGCAACAATCACACCTCAGATAAACCGCATTGACTATGATTCTGCCACTGCGCAAAGCTACTTGTCTGTTCTTCTGGAAGAAGTCTTCACGTGCTTGGGGAGATATCCCCCAAACTCATCAAGGGGATGGAGGACTGTTAGTTACCCTCCACTTGGTCTAGTCTTCCTACCAAGATAGTTTTGCCAGGTTGGGGCCGCTGTTCATGTTACAACTTCTTGGAGCCACAGGTGAGAGTTAAGTGAAAAGTAGACATGCAAGATGGATGAGCAGCTCTGAAAAAGGTTCAAGAAGTCCTCACACCAGAGGTTCTAGTCTTCCCTAAACACCTCAAACATCTTTTTTTTTTAAATCAACCCACCCTTAGCTGCATGGTGGTAGATGGAGGCATTTTGGGGGGGAAAAAAGTTGATAGAGCAGGAATCCTTATTTTTTTGTGTGTCATGGACTCCTTTGACAAGTCTGGTGAAATCTATGGACTTTCCTACCACCACCATCCCTTGTCAAAATAAAAATGAATAAAATAAATACAAAGAATTACAAAGAAAACCAATTATATTGAAATAAGTTATTATATATATACATATATATATATATAACCAAATTCATGAATCTGAAGTTAAGAAGACCTGTAATAGATGGATATTTCGACTGAGGCAGGGGCAAAATGGAGAATGGAGAAGTTCTGGGGGGAATAACTGGAGGGATAATCTAGGGCGGTGATGGCAAACCTATGACACGCGTGTCAACACTGACATGTGTAGCCATTTTCGATGGCATGTGACCACATACAGAGAAGTATGGGGCTGCATGCCAAGGATGAAACTGTAGTGTAGACACTGTACTATAGATGACAATTCTATTTATATTAATTTACCTATTTTGGTTTATTAAATACAGTTATATATTACAATTATACATTTTTGTTATTTAACTATAAATAGCATGAAATTATGGTTTTTTTCTTGAAGTAACACACCACCTGAGTTATGCTTGTTTTTTTGGTGAATTTTGACACACCAAGCTCAGAAGGTTGCCCATCACTGATGAAATTAGGTAGAAAGGTTCTGAGGGAGGAAAGTAATGTTAGTAATGGGGACAAAGTCCTGGGTTAGAGGCAGAAACAAATTGTCCTAGAGGCCAACAGGCATTTAGTCTGGAAAAAGAGAGAGATTGATAGGAGCCAAGAATTGATAGCTAACTCAGAAAAGCTGAAGGAAGTGAAATAATTCCTAGAAACTGAGAGGGTAGAGAAAGCAAGCCCAGGAAGACTATCAAGTCCAAGAAACTGAATGTTGGTTTATCTTTATGGCTGACTTGCCAAGTATCAGTATTCTCCTTTAAAAAAGGAAAACATTGGGTACTTATCCTCTAATTACTTTGCACAGATTGAAAAACAATTAGTAAGAGAAGGCAGGAAATTTAGTAGGGAGGGGCAGAGATTAGAGCTGTGAGTCAGGATATCTTGGTTCTGTTCTCCTTGCCACTTCCTGTATGACCTGAATCACCTCACCATTTATGGATCAGTTTTCCCATCCGTTAAATGGGATTTGAAAACATGCCCCTCCCCTGCCAGTTGGAAGATGATCAGCCTAAACGTTAAAGATGTTACATAAATATGAATTCTTGCTACAATTTACTGAGCACTGACTGAATATGGGGAAAAGGAGAAAGGATGCTTTGGACTGAGAAAACAGTGTGATTTGGGCAAAGAACCTGGCTTGATTGTAGGGTGAAGGGGAATTTTTCTTAGCTGAAGGAAAGCTTTTATACTGGGGAGTGATGGGATGTGCAGTTTGGAGCTGGAGTGTGTAGGACAATAGAAAGTTGCTGAAGGCCATTAAGCAGGTTAGTGTTAGGAAAGGAAGACTACCTTAGCAATAGTCCATGTAGAACAGATTGAAGAGAGAGGAGTAACTGGAGATGGACGCAATACTTTCCAGCTGCATCGATACTGCTGATTTGTGGGGATTAATCTGCGAATTTACTATATAATCAATAAAATTTAAGACAAAAAAATAAAAAAGAATAATGAGGAGTCTATTGGAAAAGACTGTGATGATGGAGATATGATTGGGGATGTAGACTCTAAACGATCACCCTAATGCAAATATTAATAATATGGAAATAAGTCTTGATCAATGACACATGTAAAACCCAGTGGGATTACTTGTTGGCTATGGGGTGGGGGGAAGGAAGGGAGGGAAAGAACATGAATCATGGAACCATGGAAAAATATTCTAAAATGAATTAATTAAATAAAAAATTTCAATTAAAAAAATAAAAAAAATTTTGATGGGCTAGGAAAAAAAAAGGAAAAGACAGTGAGTGCCTTTATTAGACTATACACACTTTGAGGATAAGGACTCTTATTCCTCTTTGCGTCCCCCACATCACTTACCATGCTGCTTTACACAGAACAGTTAAATGATAAATGTTAATTTACTGGTCATAAGATTTAGAGCTGAAAAGAGCCTTGGAGATCCTTTCAATCAATCAACAAACATTTATTTAGCACCTACTATTTGCCAGGTGCTGGACTAATCACTGGAGATACAAAGAGAGGCAAAAGATTGTCCCTGCCTTCAAGGAGGTCACAATCCAGTCCAAATCCTTTATTTTATTTATTTAAAAAAACACAAAAAAAACTCTTACCTTCTATTTTAGAATCAATACTAAGTATCAGTTCTAAAGTAGAAGAGCATTAAGGGCTAGGCAATTGGGGTTAAGTGACTTGCCCAGGGTCTCACCACTAGGAAGCATCTGAAATTAGATTTGAACCTAGGACCTCCCGACTCCAGACCTAGCTCTCTATCCACTGAGTCACCTAGAGGCCCCTACTGCCTGCTCTCTGCTATACTCTTATTGAATTGAGTTGAGATGACAAAGGTATGACTGAGAGTAGCAAGGGTAGGACAGGTGGGAGAGAGGCTTTGAAAATAGGAACAAGAAGCCTGGGAAGGGTGAAGGAGAGAGAAGAATCAGACCATTCCAAGGGTCCACACTGGCCACGGAGGGAAAGGAATGCTGATGACCGACACAGGGGAGATGACTTGCAAGAGAAGATGCTGCATCTAGAAGCATTTGGAGCAAAAAAGACGGAAGAAGTGCAGAAGGGGTGTGCCCTGAGCTGTAACGCCACACAAGCTACTTCTCGTCAGCGTGGCATTCCTGGAGTTGATACTTGTCTCCGTTTCGGGGTGGGCTTCTCACTCTTTCCCTTTCCTGGAAACCACGTGGCGTGGAGTCACTCAGCTCCACACCAACCCTGGAGAACATCATGGTATGGGGAAAAGACCTCAGTCGAGAAGAATGTGGCCCATAAAACTGGCAGACTTGAGCAAGATAAGGTTGTTGTCCATTGGTCTCCTCAGTAATAAAAGGCACACCCTATTTTCACAATAATGGCATAGAAATGCCCTTTGCCAGTACTGGGGGCAGGAACTGGGGCTGGGGAAAAGCTGAACCTTTACTTAAGCTATTCCTTGTGGTGTTCCAAGATGCTAAAAACTGCTGCGTCTCCAACGAAGCGTGATCAGACCTCAGAGTTCTGGAGAAAGCGGACAGAGATGGGCTTCCTTGGTAATGCCTGGGCTCTGGCTAAAAGCATCCTTTTCCAGTTACATTTTTATTTGTCTCATATTTTATTTCCAGAGCCCCATTACTGTAACGTTCCTTCAGAGGGGACTAGACCCTGGTACACATTTGAGAAACCATAAAATAAGAATTAACCTGTCCCTTGGCTTGTGGTTTTTCTCTCAACTTTATAGCCTACTTTAACACCTACACCTTTTGTTTTCATATACCGGTGGTCTGTTCCCACTAATTGGGAGATTTCACATCTCTAGACCTCTACTTCCTTCTCTGTCCAGTGAGGGAATTGAACCAGATGATCTGGAAGAGCCCTTTCAGGTCCAGATCTATGATGGATGAGTCACATCTCCAGAGGGTTCTATTATCTTCTGTCATCCTTATTTTCCATTGGGTTTGTCCTATTGCTGTCTGGAAGTATTTCAAACTTAAGGAGACTCATTTTAAATTGGCCCAATTAGATCTCTAGCAATAAATGGAATTCCATCTAATGGACAGCCCTGTGAAACACACTGGAGCCAAATCTTTCCTATCATTTCCTGCCATAAAGGTTTGGGAAGTGATGCCAGTGAGATCAGCTCATCTAAGACCTCAGATGTTCTTCCAAGATGATTACGATGGAGAGGGTGAAATGGTCCTAAGTTAAGAAGAAGGAAGAGGGTTTGTATAGCCTCCATGCCAGATTTGTAATCCTGAATATTTGAGTAGACTGGTTTGAAACCAAAGTCAGAATTAGATATTTTTCTTCATGGTCAGTATCAGGCTATCCTTAGACAAAACCTAGAGATATCCTCAAGGTCTAGCACCTTTATGAGTGCAATTGTTGCCTTAGACACTTACTAGTTGTTTGACCCTGGGAAAGGCATTTAACTCTGTTTGCCTTAGTTTCCTTATCTGGAAAAAGGAGAAGGAAATGGCAAAGCACCTTTTTTTTTTTTAAACCTTTGCCAAGGAAACCCCAAATGGGGTCACAAAGATCTGGACACCACTGAAATGACTGAACAACAAGAACAACAAGAACATAATTCACCGGGTGGAGTATTATTGGCAAGATGGGAAGGGACCAGGTTTAAAGGGCTTTAACATGCCAAACTAAGGAAATAAAATTTGATCTAGAGGCAATAAGGAGCTACTAAAGTTTACTCAGCAACATGATGAGCATTGCACTTTAGGAAAATCGCTTTGGTGGCTCTGTGGAAAATGGCTTGGAGCAAGAAGAGATTTGAAGTATTGAAACCAATTGCAATTGTCTGGTGAGAATTGATAAAGAGTTGACGCTGGGAACCGTGAATGACTGTCCGTGAAGAGAAAGGGTCAGATGTGAGATACTGTAGAGGGACAAGCAATGAGATTTGGCAACTGATAAAATATGGGGGATGAAGAAGAGTCGGGGGGGGGGTTGAGAATGACGCTGGGGCTGCAAACCAGAACAACTGGAAAGATGGCAGTGCCCCAATGATAGCAGGTATGTGTGCCTCTCGGCGTTGTGAAGATGGAATAATAGCGTCTATGTAAAGTGCTTTTTAAGCTTTTAAGTGCTTTGTAAATGTCAGTTAGCATCATTATTTATATTTCAATAAGTCAAGGTGCCCATGTCAAAGTAAGTGTCCACGTCAAACTGGACAGTGACATATAAGATGGGGTGCAAGAAATAGAGTTTGCCAACATTTGTCTGGGGCACACCAATATTTCCTTCCTTCCCATGCCTTAACACCTGGACCATTTCTCTCATGTCTCTTGTAAGGCAGAAACACTTTTTTTCCCCTCACACAATGCCAAGTGTGCCACTAGGACAAGAGAAACAAGAATAGGCAGAGTATTTCCTTTGGCCTCATATGTTCCTTCCTCCTCTGAGCCATCCTTGCCCTTCTGCTTTCCCTTTACATCAAGACTGAGAAATAAATATTTTCAGAGTCTGGGACAACCCAGTAAGTCCAAGTTATTTAGTGCTTCTCCACAGGAATGAATGACTACTCTCTTTTTATTTTTTTTATTTTTACAACCCTTACCTTCCACCTTAGAATCAATACTGTGTAATGGTTCCAAGGCAGAAGAGTGGTAAAGGTGGGCAGTGAGGGTTAAGTGACTTGCCCAGGGTCACACAGCTGGAAAGTGTCTGAGGCCAGATTTGAATCTAAGACCTCCCATCTCTAGGCCTGGTTCTCACTCCACTGAGCTACCCAGCTGCCCCCAATGACTACTCTTAATATTATATCAGCTAATCACCTGGATGGTTCATATTGACCATTATTACCCGCTATAAAACACGAGTCTTACTTTTGCCCTCCAGTGGCAGTGCTGTCAGTACAAAGAGCCAGATCACTCCTGGGAACAGTGGCAGGTTATATGATTGAAGTAGATTACTAAGTCTTCAGCTACCAAGTTTTCGTTTCTGTTCAGGTGAGATAATGAGGGATGGTTGACTCTGGTTCTTCTCCATTTGGGCTTTGAGAGTCTTTAAGAATGCTCCATTAAAATGCAGACAGTCTTCTTATCAAATATTTGGTATAGATTGATTTCCTTGGCCAAAACTCAGAATGAATGAATGAAAAAGGATATATTGTTTACTATGTTCTAGGTATTGTGCCAAGTTCTAGAAATACAAATATAACGAAGCAGGATGGCCCCTGCCCTCAAGGAACTTACATCATTATAGAAGACAACACATGTAGGGGAGTGCTGGCTAGGGATGAATGTTTTGGACAAGAAATTCAGAGGGATGGTGGCTGGAGTCATGGAGCAGTTGATCGACAGGAGATCCTCTCCAGGAAAGGTGGTATTGATTGGATTATTGTTCTCAGAGCTAAAGTCCAAAGAGGAGCTGAGATTATAGAATGGAGACAGCTGGTAAGTATGGTATGGTGGACTTATATCCATTTAAGAAAAAATGACTACTCACTAACCTGAGAACCGAAGTCCCAGTAGTGATAGTATAAGGTGAAAAGGAACCCAGGGACCATCTGGTCCACCACATACCAAAACAAGAATCCCCTCCTAAATAACTCCAAGTGGTCATACCTTAAACCCTTTGCATGATCTGCACTTAGATCTTGGATGTGCTACTTATTCTAGACTCTTAGAGTTTCATTAAGAGAAGGGACCACAGAGATAGATCATCCAGTCCAACCTTCTGGTTTTTCATTTCAGAAATAACAGATCAAGGAATTATTTCATCCTAGAAGTAACAGGAGTCATTGACAATTTTTGAGGAAGTGCTATGGTCAGATCCATGCCTTAGAACAGTGATTCCCAAAGTGGGCGCCACCGCCCCCTGGTGGGTGCTGCAGCGATCCAGGGAAGCGGTGATGGCCACAGGTGCATTTGGCCGTGGTGAATAACTGTAAGGGGGTGGTGATAGTATATGACAGGGGGCGCTAAGTAATATTTTTTCTGGAAAGGGGGTGGTAGGCTGAAAAAGTTTGGGAACCACTGCCTTAGAAAGATATTTTTGGTGGGTGCATGAAGTTCAGATTGGAGAGAGGAAAAACTTTAGGGAATTAATTTAAAATCTATTATAAATAGGGCAGTTGAGATCTGATGAGTCATTCAACTGAGACAAAGGATATAAGAGTAGAGAGATACTAGCTCTGCTATGTATTCTCTGCATAGCCTTGGACAACTTATTTGACCTCTTTGTGCCTTGGACTTCCTCACTGGTAAAATGCAAAGCTTGGCAGAAAATTGACAAAGACGTCAAAAGACAGAAATAGTTAATATTAGAAGGGATACGAGAAGATAGCTACTATTATACACAATCAATGGAGCTGTCATCTGGTCCAACTATCCTGGAAAAACATTTCAAATTAGGAAAAAATGCCCCTTAACTATTCATATCCCATGATCCAGAGATCCCAATCCTGGCCATAAACTCCGAGGAGGTTAAAGACAAAAAGTTTCTGTATGTACCAAAATATTTATAGTAGCAGGTGGATATTTTCGCCATTAAACATTCTTCCTTCTTTTGAACAGACTTTCTATATTTTCAGTCCCTTTGGCCTTGTTCTGACTCTTGGGGCTATAGAGAACGAATTTGTCTGCTTCCTTTCCTCTTGTGTAGAGAGGAACACGTTACACACTTAAGGAACACTAGCATATTAGTTATAAGTTAAACCTTTGGGGACATAAGACAAGGAATGGAGACCAGAGCAGAGGGAGAAGGAACTAAGAAGGAGAGGAGAACCATAGGCAAACCACTTATTTCACAATTTTCCTTCAGGCCTCCTTGAACTCACAAAACATAACCATGAATGCCAAAATGCGACCATGAATCATCTACATACCATCTTGGGCAAACAAACCATAGGCTCTCAGCACTTAACGCAGAGGGAGCCCAAAGCAGGAGGAAATAAACCCAGTATTCTATATGGCGAGATACTTGCTCATCAGAATGACGTGGGACTTCAAAGTTGGAAGGGTGTGTAACAGACCCCATATAATTCTCCCATCTTTTTTCAATGGCCTTAGAGGAGAGGATGAGTGTGACAAGAGGGAGTCTGATCCATTCATTAGAATCAGGCTTCTCCAGACTGAATCTGATCCAAACTTCATGCCTGGGTACAGGCCTGGGAGAGCCAAGTTCCTCAGCCTCTTGGTGATCTCACAATGGTTCCTCAAGGTTAAATAAATAAGAGCTTATAAAAACAGAAATAAAACAGTGGCACATTTCTTAGCAGACACACCCGTGTCCTTTAAAGGAGATGAATTTAATCTGAGAAGATTCATTCATCACCAACATGGATTAAGAAGCCTGCTACTCCTTCTAATTGATGGGCAGCACTCTTCTAGGTGGGCCAGTCTCCACCCTCCCTAGCATGTCTACACTGGCTGCTCACTCTATGTGCCTGAGCTCCTATCTAGGGATGGTTGAGGTATGTATACACTTGGGGTGAGATGGCAGAAAGACGTCCCAAAACAGAAAGCCGCCATACTAAAGCCTGGACCAGGAGATGCAGTTCAGGGATCATATTGACCACATGAGGCCAAAATATTCTCTGTTTTTTAAGCAGTTTCAGTCACATATAGAAGCACATGAAGCCAAGCGGCAGCCACACCAAGACAATCAATTTCTTTTCTTTTCAGAGAATACAACGGAAAATGTGACAAGACCACAAAAGATGGGGAATGCAGACCATTTGCAGCAGTGGCCCTGCCACACAGAATACTATTTGACAAGGCAGAAAAGCAGCAAGGATGGAAAATAGGTCCTTAGGGGAAGGAGGAAGAGAAGAGGAAAAAAGGAGGAGGAGGAGGAGGAAGAGGAGGTGGAGGATGAGGAGGTGGAGGAAAAAGAGGAGGAAAAGCAGGAGAAGGAGGAGAAGAAGAAGAGGAAGAGGAAGAAGAGGAAGAAAGAAGAGTCAGGAGAGGAAGTGGAATAGGAGGAAGAAGAAAAGGAAGAAGAAAAAAAGAACTGGCATTTATATCATTCTTAAAATTTTACCAAATATTTCTTATATGTTATCTTATTTTGTTGTTCATTTGTTTCAGTTGTGTCTAACTATGACTCCATTTAAGGTTTTCTTGGCAGAGATTTCTGGATTTCCTTCTCCAGTTCATTTGACAGATGAAGAAACCAAGGCCAGTAGGATGAAGTGACTTGTCCAGGATCACACAGCTAGAAAGTGTCTGAGGTCAGATTTGAATTCATGAATTTGAGTCTTCCTAATGCCGGGCCCTGCACTCTATTCACTGCACCACCCAGCTGCCAAGTTCCACGGCTAGCCCAGTGTCCCAAGGAGCAAAAATTAAGAGATACTATTGGGATCCAGTAGCTGAGACAAGGACTTATCTAGCATTGGCACTCCATTTGGACATGAACTTGGTGAAACTTGTACGGTGTAAAAACTGCTACATCTGAGTTTATTCTTCCCGAAGACTAAGGTGATCTAGAGGAAAGTGTGCCTCTGAGATACTGGGAAGAAATATTTTGTACTTTTGTTCTTACCATATCTTTGAAATAAATGTCCTTTTGTAAAAGCTAAGTGATGGTAACTGGTTATATGGAAATGGGGTGCTAGCCATTTACCAGCACTTAACAGTGGAAGGAAGGGAAGGAACACAATTGATGGGGGCTCTTGTTGATGACACTAGAGAGAAAGACATTCCAGGCATCTAAGAATAGATACCCCTAGAATCTGCAGTGAAGGTGGCTTGGCTCTAGGATCATGAACAAGTGCACTTTAATACAAAAGAGTAATGGGGGCAGCTGGGTGGCTCACTGGTCTTGGACACGTCTTAGCTGTGAGACCCTGGGCAAGTCACTTTACTCCCATTGCCTAGTCCTCACCACTTTTCTGCCTTGCAACTAATACATTCTTTTGATTCTAAGACAGGATATGAGTTTAAAAATATGTAATAGTGATATCAACACTAGCTCACATTTATATATTGCTTTATAATTTATAATGTGATTTTTTCAACCCTGGCAGGTAGATAGATGGGCAGGTATTCGTGTTTCTACAGAAGAAATGGAAACTTTAAGAGATGAAGTAACAGGGTCTTAAGATCACAGATTTTTGGAGTTGAAAGGGAGAAACTGAGGCTGAAAGAGTTGAAAAAACTTACTAAGAGTCATTTTTCAAAGAATATTCGATAACATTTTTCTGGATTCTGGGAGTTATTTAATAGTTTTCTGGATTCACGTGAGACAACATAATAAAATGGAAGGAGAACTAAGCTGGAAATTAGAGGATTTTGGTTAGAATTCTATCTCTGTGATTTACTACCTTTGTATCTTTAGGCAAGTCATTTCCCCTCTCTATAAAATGTGACAGTTGGGATGGATGATCTCTATGGACCCTTCAGACTTTCAATTGATGACATCTTAAACAATGTACCAGTTAAACACCTACTTACTCTCTGCTAGCTCAGGGTCATATTTATTAATTTATTATGTAATAAATTTACATATAATAAATTAGCAAATCCCAATCATTTAAAATAATGTACAATATAAAATTATAAATTAATTTCTATGATTATTGTATTATATTATTTATTAAACAATTTACTTAAATAAAAGAAAAAGTGGCCAAAGAGGGACTCAAATGCAGGTCTGAAGATTCCAGACTCGATTCCCTTCCTATTTTTAACTATTTTAATTCTTACCCATTTCCCCCTAGGAACAAAAACATTTGTGGATATTTTTCCCTAAAATGTTCATGCCTTCCAAAAGTTTCAGAAGTCAGCGTATAAAGGAGTATTTAGTACAGAGAAGTGTTCCCAGACCTACCCAGAGTCAAAGATCCAGGCCAAGAAAAACCTGTGCTTGAACCCCTCCTACATAGTCACCACCACCCTTCAAGTTCTAAGTCCAACATGGGAGTGACACTAAATGTGCCATTAAAATGTAACCTTGTGTTAAGCCATAAATTAAGTTAGGATATCACATGCTAAACATTTCCCTGATTCTCTCTCTCTCCGTGTCTCTCTTTCTCTCTGTCTTTCTCTGCTTCTATCTCTCTTTCTCTCCCTGCCAGATGTTTTCATGGCCCATCACTCTGGCCCCAGATGCTCTGACATGCCCTTCCCTTCCTCGCCTCACTCCATCAGCCTTCTAGCGACCAACTCCATTTTTCTTCCTTTTCTTTTTTGTACTTGGGGTGGGGATGGGGGGTGGGGGCAGCCTGTGTGCATCACTGGAGGGGGAGAGTGGAAATGTCCCTCCCTCCACCCTCCTTGCCAAGGTATTCATCCCACCTCTGATGGTTTCCTTCCTTGGCTCCAACCACACCTACTGACTTTCTTGGCTGTTTCCTCCCTCTACCACCACACCTACCCTCCATACAGTTTCTCCTTTATCTCCCTGTCCCTGCAGACTATTTGGAAGGCCACTCTCAAGTTCATTTTTCCTTTTAGGAAATTTGGATCCGTGTCACTGTAATCCTGGAACCCCTCTACTGGTCCCCCTGCTTGTCCCCAGAGTGTAAAAAGCTCTTTGTGAAAGACCTTTCTCCAGTCTGTCTTGATCTCTCTGGCCATCAGCACTTTTGTCCTCCTTTCCAAACCCCTCCTGACTCCCTCCTGGCCTGACATCACCCATCACGCTAAGTAAACCCACCCTTCCTGCCATCCTTGAATATTTGGGCCTCACCCAACCAGGCCACTTTCTTTCCCCAGCCGTGCTGGTTCATTCATTAGCACGTTGGAGCAGGGTCAGGGTCATTTTTTTCCCTTGAGTAGTTTTTATGGGCTCAATGACAGTCATTTACGACGTTACATAAAAATGAACAATAAAAATAATCTTGTCTGTCTCAGCAAAGGGGCCCAATCTATGGGTTTAAGTAAAGTGGTTCCCCTTTCCCTTCTCCTAATCTTTTTTTTTCTGAGCTGCTGAACCAAGATCTTCCCCACTTCTCTTAGAGTGTTATGAGATTTACACATAGGCCTCTTTGAAAATGTTTTCAGTGCATACCTCTTTAATGTCTTGGTCTGAAAAGGTGTTTTAATCACAGTTAGGTTGAGAGCTCCTTGAGATACTTTCTTTGTATTCCTAGCACTTAGCACAATGCCTGGTACATAGCAATCCCTTAATAAATGTCCCCGTGGGACCTTGCTTCTTTGGAATTTTCTTCTTCAACATACTTGAATTGAGTAGTAATATTCCCTCAGCCCTCCAATTTCATCATCTCCATATAGCGTCTTTTTTTTTCATTCCTCTATCCTCTTAAAGGATTTATTAACTCTTTGATTTTCCTCCCATTTATTATATTTTACCAGGAGGTGCTCTAATTATATCCTAAATTGGGAAGGTTTTACCCCAGAATCTGGTGAAGAAATAAAGGTTCCATTCAATTCTCTTCCTTTAATTTCTTGCTATCCTCCTCAACAGAGAGCAAGAAAAGACTATGGAACCTTGAATGCCTCGGGCTGATTCTCTCCTGGGTCAGTTTACAATGGCCTCACCCCACTCCCCATTCCTCAAGTAAGACGAGAGTCCTCCAAGAGTCCTGTCTCCAAAGAGAGAAGTAGTTTTGTGGGGACCAGAACAGACTGGGCAGTGGCTAAACCTGGTGTGATATGCAGGTGTTGATTCTTCTACTTCTAGAAGAAGTGTGGCCTTTGAAGAGCTGACTGAATACATGGAGATGCCAGAGTGATATAGCCGAACCCAGGGCCATTTGCTAAGAGGCTTTCATTATTTTTGTTGAATATTTGAAGGACTTACACTTCACTCCACCATTTCTTGTTTCCCATACTTGAAAAATCTCTAATTCTTCAGAGATTGTGCTGATCTGTGGTCTGCAACTATTTTACCAATGGCGATTTGTGTGTAAGAAAAAGAGTAATGAATATCATCTAGGAAATATAAGATCAGAAAAGGGAGATGAGACTGGCCACTCAATCTCAGTGGGAGAAAGAAATAACAAATGGACAGGCCAAATGCTGCAGGCATACCATGGTACATTAAAGGACCTCTAGCACGATGGGTCAGCTCTCTTCTGCCTTAGACACTTACTAGCTATGTGAGCCTAGGAAAGTCACTTAACTTCTGTCAGCCTCAGGTACCTCATTTGTAAAATGGGGATAGCATCTCTCTCACTGGGTTGTTGTAAGGATCCGGGGAGGTTACACTCTTAACAACACTTTGCAAACCTTAAAGCACTATATAAAATGCTGTTGTGGTTTAGTCATTTCTGGTTCTTCATGACCCCATTTGAGATTTTCTTGGCAGAGATAGTGGATGGTTTGCCTTTTCCTTCTCCAGCTCATTTTACATATGAGGAAACTGAGGCAAACAGTTTCTTGCTCAGTGACTTGCCCCAGCTCACACAGCTAGGAAGTGTCTGAGGCTGACCTTGAACTCAGGTCTTCCTAACTCCAGACTTGGTACTCTATCTACTGTTCCATTTAGCTACCCCTTTATAAAATATTCACTATTATTATAGAAGAATTATGGGAAGACAAGGACAAATATCACATGGAATGAAAAGGCATAGATGGTGGCAATCTGCTTTTCTGGAGGAAATGCCTCATTGACATTGCAGATCCATTGAAATTTTAAAATTATTTGGGGCCATTGCCTGGAAACTGCTGTGTTACCTTGGGCAATAATTCATTTCCTTTCTCGGATCCCATTTCTGCGTCTATAAATGAGGGAATCTTCCAACTTCTTCCCAAGTTTAATATTCTAAAATGCTGTCAAATTGTGTTGATTGTAGGAATCTTGAGGGTATCAATCAGCCAGTTAATAATCATTTATGAAGTGCCAGGGACTATGTTGGGAGATAAGGTAAGAAAGACAAATAGAAAACGGACCCAACTCTCAAAGAGCTTTCACTCTACTGGGAGAAAACCACATAAATGCAAGTAAATTGATTAAAACTTATGCAAAAGGGTAGCTTGGCAGTTCAGTGGTCAGAGAACCAGACATGGAATCAGGAGAATCTGGGTTCAAATCTGGCCTCAGACACTTCCTAGCCATGTGATGATGAGTAAATCACTTAATCCTGTTGGTCTCAGTTTCTTAGTCTGTAAAATGAGCTGGAGAAGGAAATGGCAAACCACTCCAGTATCTCTGCCAAGAAAATCTCCAATGGGGTCAAGAAGAGTTCTATAGGACTGGAACAATTGAACAACAATCTGAAGTAACTGATGGGGTAGGGAACACTAACAACTTGAGGGATCAGTATAAGGCTCCATGAGAAGGTGGCCCTTGAACTGAGCTTCAAAGAGAAGCAAAGATTCTGGAGCAGAGGTGGGGGAGCATTCCAGCCTGAGCAAAAGGACAGAGTCTGATGATGGGTCATTGGGCCAGTTTGGCTGGGATGTAGACTGACTGAAGAGGTGACTAGAACCTGATGGTGAAGGGTTTTAAAGGCAAATGAATGAGATTTTTAATCGGGGAATAACATGGTCAGATTTATTCTGTTATCACTTTAGAGGCTGTGTGGAAGATGGTTTGGAGAGGGGAGAGACCAGGAAGGGAGGCTAATTAGGGAGTTATTGCATTTGTCTAGGTCAGAAGTTGTTTGTTGTTATTCTGTCTTGCAGTGATGGCAGCACATCAGATCCTTCTGTCCAGCACTAACTCCTGAAATCTGTCCAAGCTAGGCCAGAGGTAATGAGGACCTCAACTAGGGTAGTGGCTATATGAGTAGAGAGAAGAGGGCAGATAGGAGCAATGTGGGGGAACGATTATCTCCTTCCTCCACTTAGCCAGACCTGCCCTGTCCCAGGGTAAAGTTCTAAAGTCATAAAACCCTTAAGTAAGGATGGAGGAAAGAAAGGATGAATTGTAGTAGGTAAGTAAGATCAGATAACTGTTCCGAAAGGAAAAAGGTGAACTTCATTATCTGAGACTACATTTGGGGCCATTCGGTCAAACTTAGCCCAGAAAAGAACAGGATTGAAATGAGGTGGGATCTCAGTTTCTTATATTCCGGTTTTATTATTTAAATCACTTGCCTGCCTATCTGGAATGCCTTCCTTTCTCAACCCACCTCTCCAAATCCTGCTCATTCTTCAAGGCACACCTCAAGGCTCACCTTCCCCAAGTCTCTGTCCTGGATGCTCTTCTCTCCTCTTTCTAAACTATGAAAACTGAATTGAATGAATCCCATAGATTCAATGATCATATCTATGAACCTGATTCTCAGATTTTTTATTTATCCAGCTCTAATCTTGGCCTGAGAAGCAACTAGATGACTCAGTGGATAGAGCGCTGGGTCTGGAATAAAGAAAACCCGAGTTCAGATTCAACCTCAGATACTTACTAATTTCTGTGAACCCTGAGCAAGTCATGGAACCCTGTTTACTTCAGTTTCCTCATCTGTAAAATATACTGGAGAAGGAAATTACAAACCACTCCAGTATCTTTTCCAAGAAAACCCCTTTGACAGTATTGATGTGCTATGGACTAGGGCAGTGATGGGCAACCTTTTGAGCTTGGTGTGTCAAAATTCGCCAAAAACCGAGCATAACTCGGGTGGTGTGTCACTTAGAGAAAAAAACCATAATTTCATTATACTTATAGTTTAAATTACAAAAATGTATAATTGTAATATATAACTGTATTTAATAAATCAAAATCAATAAATTAATATAGGTAGAATTGTCATCTATAGTACACAGAGGGTCTACACTACAGCAAATGTTTCATCCTCAGCATGCAACCCCGAGTCATGGAAAATGGCTACACGTGTCAGTGCTAACATGCGTGTCATAGGCTTGCCGACATCAGTCTAGGGGGTCACAAAGAATCAGACATGACTAAACAATAATCTCTCCTTGACCTCCAGTCTTGTGTCTCCAACTGCCTTTTAGATATCTCAAAGTGGATGTCCCATAGCCATTTTAAATCCAACACGTCCCAAAATGAACTCATCACCTTCCCCTAAACCTTTTCCTGATGTCCCACTTCCTAAATCACCATTGTTGTCAAGAATATCATCATCTTTGGGGGCAGCTGGGTGGCTCAGTGGATTGAGAGTCAGGCCTAGAGACGGGAGGTCCTAGGTTCAAATCTGGCCTCAGACTACTTCCCAGCTGTGTGACCCTGGGCAAGTCACTTGACCCCCATTGCCTATCCTTACCACTCTTCTGCCTTGGAGCCAATACACAGCATTGACTCCAAGACGGAAGGTAAGGGTTTAAAAAAAAAAAAAGACTATCATCATCTTCCCTGTCGTCCAGGCTTACAACCTAGATGCCATATTGGACTCGTTCTCTCTTACACTTTATATCCAATCAATTGCTAAGGACTGATGAATCCACTTTCGTGATATTTCTAGTATAAATCCCCTTCTCTCCTTTGACATTGCCATCACCTTCGATTAGGAACATGTGACCTCATGTCTAGACTACCACAATAGTCTGATGGTTGTTATCTTTGCCTCAAGGCTCTCCCTGCTCTAGGGAACCCCTTCCCCCCCCCATTCAGTCATTTTTTTTCTTTTTAATTTTTAAAAATATTTTTCTATTATTACATGATACATTTTCTTTCCCTTCCATCTTCCCTCCCCCCCTCCAGGAGTCAACAAGCAATTCCACTGGGCTATACAAATGTTGTCAGTTGATACTTATTTCCATATTATTCATTTTTGCAATAGAGCAATCTTTGGAAACCAAAACCCCAAATCATGTAACTATATAACCAAGTGATGTCATATGTTTTTCTTCTTCGTTTCTACTCCCACAGTTTTTTCTCATAAGTCCCTCGGGATGTCCTGGATCATTGCATTGTTACTAGTAGTGATACCCATTACATTAGATTGTTCCACAATGTTTCATTTTCTGTGTACAATGTTTTCTTGGTTCTGCTCATTTCACTCTCTGCATCAGTTCATGGAGGCTCTTCCAGTTCAAATAGAAAGCCTCCAGTTCATCATTCCTTACAGCACAATAGTATTCCATTGCCATCATATACCACAATTTGTTCAGCTATTCCTCAATCGAGGGACACCACCTCATTTTCCAATTTTTTGCTACCTCAAAGAGAATGGCTATGAATAATTTTGTACAATCCTTTTTTATTATCTCTTTAGGCTACAAACCTAGTAGTGGTATTGCTGGATCAAAGGGCATGCATTCTTTTAATGCCTTTAATGCCTTTGGAAGGTATAATTCCAAATTGCCTTCCAGAATGGTTGGAGCAATTCACAACTCCATCAGCAGTATATTAGTGTCTCAATTTTACCACATCCCCTCCAACATTTTTGATTTTCCTTTATTGTCATATTGGCCAATCTTCTAGGTGTGAGTTTGTACCTCAGAGTTGTTTTGATTTGCATTTCTCTAATCAGGAGGGATTTAGAATACTTTTCCATATGATTATTGATAAGTTTTTATTTCTTCATCTGAAAACTGTCCTTTCATATCCTTTGACCATTTGTCAATTGGGGAATGGCTTGATTTCTTGTACATTTGATTTAGTTCCTTATATATTTTGGGAATTAGATCTTTGTCAGAGAATTTTGTTATAAACTTCCCCTCCCCCCCATTTTGTTGCTTCTCTTCTAATTCAGCCATTTTTTTTCAGTCCTGTTCTACTCTTCACTATTCCATTTGGGCTCTTCTTGGCAAAGACACTGGAATGGTTTGCCATTTCCTTTTCTAGTTCATTTTATAGATGAGGAACTAAGGGAAACAGAGTGAAGTGACTTGTCCAGGATGACACAGCTAGTAAGTATCTGAGTCTGGATTTGAACTTGGGAAGATAAGTTTCTAACTACATGCCTGGCACTCTACCTGCTGTACCACCTTGCTGTCCCAGGACATCCTCTACTCACTGGCAAAGTGATCTTTCTATTACTCAGATCTGATCACATCACTCCTTATTAAATAAGCTCCATGGGGCAGCTGGGTAGCTCAGTGGATTGAGAGCCAGGCCTAGAAACGGGAGGTCCTAGGTTCAAATCTGGCCTCAGACACTTCCCAGCTGTGTGACCTTGGGCAAGTCACTTGACCCCCATTGCCTACCCTTACCACTCTTCCACCAAGGAACTAATACACAGAAGTTAAGGGTTTAAAAATATATAAAAAAAACCCATAAATAAGCTCCAGTGGCTCCCTACCACCTCTAAGATCAAATATAAAATCCTTGTTTAGCTTTTAAAGTCCTTTTATAGTCTGGCCCCTTCCTACCTCTCTGGTCTACTTCTTCCCACATCCTCTGTGGTCCAATGACACCGACCTCTTTGTGGTTCCTCCATCTTCCACCTGCACATACTCTCTGTCTGCCCCTTCACGTTCTCCCTCTTGAGCTCTACCTCTTGGCTTCTCTGGCTTCCTTTAAGTTCTAGATAAAATCTCATCTTCCAGTTTCCCTTAATTCTAGTGAACCCCTTTGAACCTCTGGTCTTTAGAACACTGCCTGGCATATAGTAGAAGTTTAATAAATGCTTATTGACCAAGTAGTACATTTTATGTTAGCAAAAAACTAGAAACAGACTAGGGTACTCATCAACTGGATGGTTGACTGGACAGATTGTGGTATATGAATGGCATAAAAATGATGGGTATAGAGAATTCAGAGAAACTCAGGAAGACTTTTTGGACTGATAGAAAGGGAAGTAAGCAAAATGAGAAGAACAATATTTATAACAATGATAATAATGTAAATAAAAAAGGCACCTGAATTTTGTATAATTTTAATGACTAATATTTGTTCCATAAACAGTTTCTCTTTTTTTGCAGAAAAGGGGGAGGCTAAAGGCAGAGAATGTTATATATGCTGCCACATGTGAACAATATTCAGTCACTAACTTTTTCTTTGTTACTGTTGTTTAGTCTTCCCAGTCATATCTGACTCTTCATGATCCTATTTAGTGTATTTTAGCAAAGACATTGGAGTAGAATGCCATTTCCTTTTCCAGCTCATTTTCTAGATGAGGAAACTAAGGCAAACAGATTAAGTGACTTGCCCAGGGACACACAGCTATTATGTGTCTGGGGCTGGATTTGAATTCAGCTCTTCCTGACGCCAGGCCAAGCAATCTACCCACTGTGTTACTGAGCTTTGCTACTAGGGAAGACTTGGTGGGGACTCTATCTGGAAATTTCTGTATTGTGAAAATAAAAAGCAACAGAAAAAAATTTTTTTAAGTTGATTTAATTTTGTGCTCTTTTGAGCTTGGTCAATTCAATACACATTATTAAGTCCTTACTATATGTCTGGCACTGTGATAAGTAGGCGCTGAGGATGCCAAGGCAAATAAGAAGCTTCCTCTGCTCTCAAGACGTCTGCTAGAGTTAATGACAAACATATAAATAGAAACAGAATAAATATAAAGAAATTTATGAGGAAGAGAACAAGGAGGGAATGAGGATCAGGAAAGGTCTTGTATAGGAGGAGGTAGCATTTGATCTGTATCTTGAAGGAGGGGATTCTAGGAGAGAGAAATAAGGACAAAGGACATCCCAGGAGACCACAGTTAGGATTTGATCAGATAGCTGTCAGGAACTAATTCTAAGTGAGATCTAGAGGAGACATTCAAGTTCCCCTACAAAGAAGATTCTTAAAAAAAAATAAATTTTAAAACCTTTACCTTCTGTTTTGGAAGTGAGACTAAATATGGATTCCAAGACAGAAGAGTGGGCAATTTGGGCTTAAATGATTTCCCCAGGATCACACAGCAAAGAAGTATTTGAGGCCAGATTTGAACTAGGACCTCCTTCTCCAAGCCTAGTCTCTATCCACTGAGCCACCAAGTGGCCTGGGGAACAAGATAATTTATTCTGGGCTCCAGTGACCGCCAAGGAATCTGTGGATAGATTTTAAAGAGTGAGTGACCTTGGATGGGAAAATAATTCCCTTCCTTTGCAATGCCATATATTTTATTTTATGCATTCAAAAACATTATTTCGAGAAGTGAAGCTTATGAAGAAGCCTTTGGCCATGCTTTTTCGTTTGCTCCAGAAAACATCCTGGGAACAGTTACATGGCACAGTGGATAAAATCTTGGCCTGAAGTCGGGAAAACTCACCTTCCTGAGTTCAAATCTGACCTCAGACACTTAATAGCTGTGTAAACCCAAGCAAGTTACTTAACCCTATTTGCCCAAGTTTCCTCATCTGTAAAATAAACTGGAGAAGGAAATGGTGAACCCCTCCAGGATCTTCCCCAAATTTTGAAAGTCAGACATAACTGAAAAATAACTGAAAAGAAGCCAGTCTGCTTTTTCTCTAGCTTGTTTTTGGAAGAAGGATCTTTTGATTAGGAAGTTCCCTTCTGTTCCCTTGGTGTGATTTGTAAATGAAAAGAAATTCTCATGTTAGAGACTTCGTGGTGCACTAGAAAGAGCTCTGGAGTTCAAATCCCACCTCTGATGCTCACTACTAGTATAACCTGGGGCAAATCACGTAATCTCCCTGGATCTCAGTTTCCTCATTTGTAAAATGAGGTGAGAGGACTAGATGGCCTCTGAGATTCCTTTCAGTTCTCAACCTATGATTCTATAATCTTATGAGAAAAATCATTTGAGCCTCGATGGAAGGAACTGGAACAAGCAGAGGACATGAGATTTTGGGTTCAGGGCTCAGCTCTGTTTCTACCTAGCTGGGTGACCTTGGGCAAGCAACTTAATGCCTCTCTCTGGATCTTGATTTCCTTCCACATGGAAAAAAAATGAGGAAGATTTGCTAAATGATCTTTAAGGTCTTTTCCTGCTCTAAAATTCTATTCCAAATGAGTTTTCCACCTGGAAGCCTTCGGCTGTAGCTGATACAGTTTGTCTGGAATGCCCCCAAAGACAATGTAAGGAAACCGTAGCCCAGAATGCTTCACAATAAAAAAAAGTATGACTCATTCCTGTAGAACCATTCATGCAAATGGGCTATATCCAGGATAAATCCTTCTGCCAGAAACTTGTTGAATCAACATTGATGGATGGATCTGGCATAGGCTAGAGGGGGAGTTCCTGGATCCTATGATGAGCTCTCAAGTCCAAATATATGATAAAATACAGCTCCTATTCTTATTGACTTTGAATAATTCATAGTTTCTTAGCCTCAACTTTCTTATCTATAAAATGGGAAGAGTAATTACTTACACTCCTAATATGGTTGTTGAAAGGGACTTTGTGTGCTATATATACATACCCACAAGCTTTTATTATTGTTCTAATAATCAGATCAAGGTTGCATTTGAGCTTTTTTTTTTTTAACCCTCGCCTTCCATCTCAGACTAAATACTGTGAATTGGTTCTAAGGTAGAAGAGCAGTAAGGGCTAGGCAATGGGGGTTAAATGACTTGCCCAGGGTCACACAGCCAGGAAGTGTCTGAGACCAGATTTGAACCCAGGACCTCTTATCTCTCAGCCTGTTCTCAATCCACTGAACCACTTAGTTGCTCTTATACTGTCTCTTTTTATAGAGATATAATATAATATAGTGTAATATAATACAATATGATATAACATGATATGATAGATAAGAAATATAATATATTATAGTGGTATAATATAGTATAATAAGTAATGTAATAAATATAAAATAATATAATGTAATATAATATTATAATATAATATAAGTATATAATGTAATATAACAAGAAATATAGTGTAATGTAATAAGTATAATATAATGTAATGCAATATAATAAATATAATGTAATATGATATAATATGATCATTTCCCTCATAATGAGGTGTTTTATCCTATATTATACAAATGATGAAGACTCATTTACCACCTTCAAATCCCGAAAGGATTCTGTCTTGTATTCCCCTGGCATTCTTATTATATGTCCTGCCCATGAGCCTGATGTTAGCTGACATGATGATGATGATTTCCCCAAGAACTCTGATCTCCCACCCCATTTCACATCGGGGATCACCCTTGCTTCTCGCCCCAGCCGTACGTCACAGGGCACGTTTGGCTGAGTCATGGAACTTCAAGGTTCCAAAGGTAAGGCGAGGAAGGCAACATCACTGTCGTCAATGCAGAACTCAAAGAGCATTTGAGAGGGCGCTTGTGTGGCAAGAAGCCCAAGATCGCTCCATCGCGGAGGGGAGGCTCTGACTGAGAACCGGGGTGCCTTTGGGTGGGGCTTCACCAATGGGGCGCCTGCACCCTGAGAATAACTCATCCCGGCTTCGGGCTTCCTTCTGTTATCTGCAAGTGTTACTCAAGTCCTAGACAGCTTCCAAAGGCTCTTGCTCAATCAGGACAAAGGAAAGTAAGAAAGTGAAAATCTCCAGTTGGGTTTTCTCTTCCTCTATCTGGGGAAGCTAGATGATGCAGTGGATGGAAGACCTGAGGTGGTCTCCCTGGGGCAAGTCACTTAACCTCGTTGGCCTCAGTTTCCTCCTCTGTAAAATAAACTGCAGAAGGAAATGGCAAACCGTTTCCTCCAGTATCTTTGCCAAGAAAACCCAAATGGGGTCACAAAGAGTCAAATACGACTGAAACTACTGAACAACAACAAATTGGGGCAGAAATGCCCAGTTTTAGAAAAAGGGCTTTCCATTTAGCTAACCCGTTTCACAAGGATTACATCTCAATCAAGTTTCCAGCGGGCTGGGATTTATCTGGTTTGGCAGGAACCTTATATCCCAGAAACTGAAGACATGCCAGCTGACAGAATGTGCTATGGCCTTCTCTGCCAAAAATTTTTTTAAACCCTTACCTTCAGTCTAACATCAGTTCTAAGACAGAAAAGTGGCCAAGGGCTAGGTGATTGGGATTAAGGGACTTGCTTAGAATCATAGAGCTAGGAAGTACCTGAGGGCAGATTTGAACCCAGAACTTCTCATCTCTAGACTTGGCACTCTATCCACTCTACTACCTGGCTGCCTCTTCTTCCTAGTGTTTTTGTTTAAAAAAATTTAAACCCTTACCTTCCATCTTAGAAACAATACTAAGTATTGGTTCCAAGGCAGAAGAGTGGTAAGGGTGGGTAATGGAGGTTAAGTGACTTGCCCAGGGTCAAACAGCTAGGAAGTGTCTGAGGCCAGATTTGAACCCAGGACATCCCATCTCTGGGCTTGACTCTCCATCCACTGAGTCACCCAGCTGCTCCCTCTTCCTAGTTTTGATATGAGTTGTCCTATTCATAATACTTGCCCTGGGCAATAAATGTTGGTAACAGATTCTCAAATGCCATCTGAACCATAGATTAAATGTTGGTTGCTGTTTTTTATTGGTTTTAGTGTTGCCAGCTTACTCTATTGCATGAAATACACATAAGCCAAAGTTCAAAGACAGATAGCAATAACTGAGAGAGGAATAGGAAATAGTAATAAAGAATAAAGAATATATTTTCAACCCTGGAAGAAAGGATTCTTTGCCCCTCCTTGTGCAACTGAGCCACCAAAAAAAGACACAGATTTAAAGCTAGAAGATGCCTTGGAAGTCAGCTGGATTAACTCATTTAAGGATGAGGAAACTGAGGCCCAGAATCTTGCCTCAGCATCACACAAGCAATAATGAACAGAACCAGATTCACAATCAGAGCCTCTGATTCCACACCCAGCATTTTCTTCATTCCCCCCTCTCATCCCTCCCCCACCATGCCTTCCTTCCTGTCCTCCTCCCAAGAAAAGAGTATGGTAGTGCTCCAAGAGTCCAGAGTTCCCTCGCTGGAATGATATTGTGGGAAAAGCATCAGAGGAGGTGGGTTCGAATCTCAGTTCTTCTACTTACTACTGCTATGATCTTGGGGGAAATGACCTAACCTCTACGAGCCTCAGTTTCCTTATTTGTAAAAAGAGGAGGTTGGACTGGATGATGTCTGAGATTCCTTCCAATTCCCCAGATAGATCTCTGAAGGGGAAAAGAAGTGGCATAAGTATAAAGCCTCAGGTCAAACGCTGTATCCAGAATCCTGTTTATTTCAGCGGCTAGTAATGAGTTGTAAAGACCTGGACTGCTGAGTAAGACAGTGCTAAGCATTCATTACCCGCTGGCTTTGCCTTTAAATGCCCACATCCCCAGCAGAGCTGGAACTGAGCATGGAATTCATAAGGAAGTCTATTTTGGGGTGACTTTTTTTTAAAGTTTTGAACTGATTCCTCGGACACATATAGATAACTGTTTTCTGGACAGAGTTGAACTGAGGAAAAGAGACCAACTTCCTGATTAAGAAAGAAAAGAAAAGTAAATAAAAGCAACTCAAGAAACTAAAAAGGTTTCCCTGAAGATTATAGTATTTTCTTCACTCAGGCATTGCTCTAAAAGCCACAGAAACGTGAATTGGCTTTTTCTTCTCCTCCCACCTCCCTACCAGCCTCTTCCTTCTCTTCAATGAACTTTGCAGGAGAGAAAAGTCTAGAGACTTACCAGCTCTGGAATGAAGAAAGCATACGGGATTGTCAGAAAAAAGTTTAATCCTGTTGGCACCTCCGGTGGTGCATAGGTTGTGGGTGGAGGGAAGTCTTTAGATGCCATCCCCTCTGTGTTCAGTGGCTTCTGTTGCAGCTCACCTAGATCTGGTGATCTGTGCAGCAACTCTGCCTGGCACGCAATACTTCAAATATTATACCCTGACACACCCACGGCCTGGGACGTAAACTGAAGAGGGAAAAAAAAAAAAAAAAAGATTTCCAGCCTAGCAGGTCCTTCCACTCTCTTCAGCCAAAAGAATCATCAATGAAACTGTGGGGCATTGAAACGGGACTTAAAATTAGACTCTCGTAGGCTCAGATATAGCCATGTGGAATGTTTGGGCAGGAAGGGACCCTTGAGGAAGGGCAGTGTGGCACAGGGGAAGAAGCCCTTGTTCCAGAGTCAGTCCAATCCAGCCCTGCCACTTATTAGCTGTGTGACTTTGGACTAGTAATTTGCCCTCTTGTGGACCGTCTCTGGGTCTGAGTTTCCTCACCAATGAGTGAGAGTTATGAATGACAAAATCATCTATTAAGTACCTACTCTATGAAAAGAGCTGGACTGAGTCCTGGGAATGTAAGTCTAAAGGCAAAGCTGCCTTTGTAGGGCTCTCCAGATATCCACATTCTAATAGGAGGAGACAATACATAGAGGAGCTTTTAACTCTCGAGAATCTCTCTTCTAGCTGGAAAAAGCTGCTAGCGGTACCGTGCCATCCAAATCCACTCATTTCACATAGGAAGAAGCAGAAAGAGGTCGGTTGTTCTACATCTGAGCTCACTTTTCCTAGGAAGCAAAGAGAATTTAAAGGAGAATGTGTCCCTGATTCAGGGAGATGATGTTGTACTTAGGTTCTGGCTATAGCTTTTTAGTAAATATGTCTTTGTAAAAGTCAATTGATATCAATTGGCTAATCAATATTTAGGAGAAATCAACTGGTGAAATTGACAATAGGCATACTAATCATTGGGTTAATAGAAGGATAGCGGGAGATTCTAACTGCAACTGGTGATTGATATTAGGGACAATATACTGGAATGGGGGCTTGAGCTGATATCACTAGCAATATATTCTGACTCTATAGAGGCACCCCTAGAAGCCTGAAGGGGAAGATGTAGCCAGCTTCTCTCTGGGGATCCGACTTGCCAATGAGAGTGGAAGTTGGCAAAGGACCCCTAGAGTTCATAAAGGTTACATATATATTAAAATACTTCATTTTATTATTTTAATATTAGTTGTTATTGTTATTCTATGATCATGACATCGACTTTTTTTTTTAAACCTTTACCTTCTGTCTTAGAATCAATATTGTGTATTGAGGGGTAAGGGCTAGGCAATGGGGATAAGTGATTTGCACAGAATCAACACAGCTAGGAAGTATCAGAGGCCAGATTTGAACCCAGATCCTCCCATCTCTAGGCTTGGCTGAGCCACCAAGCTGCCCCCAATAATTCACATTTATATAACTCTCTAAAGTTTACAAAGTATGACTGACCATGAAGACTGATGATAAAGTGTGCCATCAACTTCCTAACAGAAAGATGATGGAACCAAGGTGCAAAAAGACAAATATTTTCGGATATGATGAAGGTGGGAATTTGTTTTGCTTAACTATACATATTTGTCACACCGGTTTTGTTTCTTTTTTTTTTTTTTCATGATACTATCACTTTAGGTAAATGGTTTAAATTTTTTTTTAATTTTTAAAAATATTTTTCCATGCTTCCGTGATTCATTTTCTCTCCCTCTCCTCCTCCAACCCTTCCCCCCTCCCCCCCCCCCCAGCCAACAAGTAATTCCACTGGGTTATAGACATGTTATCACTTGACACCTAGGGTAAATGGTTCTTGTAATGTTTTTTTTTTTCTTTTTCTTTCTTCCTTTTTCTTTCTTTCTTCCCTTTTCTTTCTTCCTTTCTTTCTTTTTCTTTTTCTTTTTCCTTTTCCTTTTTTTTATTTTTGCTAATTGCTTATTCAGATTGTGGAAATGGTATTTGGTAGACAGGGAATAAAGCCCTGGACATAAAGCTTGGAGTTCTGCTTCCCCCATAATGAACAGCAACCAGAAATTTAGCTTGAACAGGAAAACTACCTCCTTTAGACTAATAATATTTAAGAGAGCAGATAGATATAATTTTGTCATTATTGTTCAGTCATTTCAGTTGTCTGACTCTTTGTGACCCCACTTGAGGTTTTCTTGGCAAAGATACTGGATTGTTCGCCATTTACCTCTCCTGCTCATTTTACAGATGAGGAAACTAAGGCAAACAGAGTTAAATGACTTGCCCAGGGTTACTCAGCTTGGAAGTGTCTACAGTCAGATTTGAACTCGGGAAGATGTGTCTTTCTAATCCATTGCACCACCTAGCTGCCCTTGAGATAGAATTCTAACCAGGTTCCCAAGCCCAGAAAAGCAGTGGTTAAGTTTCTGCCCCCAACTTCCTGCTTCCCTTCCTCCTCTGGAGAAGAGAGGGAGGAGATGAGCCTAGAAATGACCACTCTGCCTCTCTTTAAGCCGCCCAACAATATCTCCTTTGCTACTGGTGGGGGATATTCCTTAGTACACTTAAAAGGAAAAGGAAGTTTTATGTAATAAAGGAGATCCATAGTTTCATGTATAATTCTCTTTTTCTGTGCTACTATGTGTATGGAAATACCCATTTTCTTTGGTATTTATTAAGTTCAGAATTAAAAAAAAAAGTAAATAAATCCCCCTTCCCACACCCCCAAACAAGTTTGCAAAGTCTTTTCCTCAGGACAACTCCCTGAGGTAGAGCAGTGACATAAAGGGCTAGAAAAGAGCTTTGTTCCAGCATGGAGAGCAAGCTGGCGTGCCGGCTCCCAGTGTCCTTGAATTCAGGATTCCTGTGGTGTCTGAGGCCTTCCTGGGGATGCCTTTTAAGTCTTCTGTGCTTCCTTTGTTTCATCTCTCTTGCAGGGCAGCCCTTCTCCTGCCCGGCTCCTTTCTCCTGGGTGCACATCCCGGCTGCTCCACCTCCTCCTTCCTTTTTCCTTTTCTGAATCTGGCCAAATCCCATGAACGTACCAACAGTCCGATGTCTGCTTTGGGAAAGAGCTTCCCAAAGTGGGTGGGTAGAGCTGGACTCTGAGCAATTCTCTCCTGGCTTCCAGCCTCTGGTTAGGTCCCAACCTCACAAGTAAACTGCTTGCTCTTCTGTCAACTAGCAAAAAGCAGGAAGAAAGGTGGCCTTTATCCACCCAGCCTGGCACATAGGAACGTAGATCCCACAGCTGGCAGGAACCTCAGGGGCCATCTAGTCCAACCCCCACACTTTGCAGATGAGGAGACTGAGGCCAAGGGAAGTTAAATGGCACAGGAGATAAGCCTTAGGAGGATTCGAAGCCTGATCCTTCATTTCCACAGCCAATGCTCTCATCCGTCTACCATATTGTCTTCCACTGCTGCGGAGACTCGGAGGTAAAAAAGAGCCAGAGACTAAAAGTCAGAAGACCAGGGTTTGAGTTTCACTTCTGAGGCTTGCTAGCTGAGTGACTTTGGGCAAGCCGGTGCTTGTTTCTTTATGTTTAGGGGGTTGGAGGAGGAATAATTATTTATTAAGCACTTGTGTGCCAAGCGCTAGGCTAACTGCTTTACGTATACAGTCTCGTTTGACCATTGACCATTTGACTATTGACCGACGGTCAGGCCACAACCCTGGACATATAGGTGGTATTATGATTATCATGCTGTTAATCTATTATATTATGATATTCATTTCACAGCTGAGAAAATTGAGGCAGACAGCTCTTAAGTAACTTGCCAAGGGTCATCTAGCTAGGAAGTGTATTTGAACTGGGGTCTTCCTAATCCCAGGCTCATCATTCTATCCCCGTCCCACCTGGCTCTCTCTAAATGAGAGATACCTGAGCTATAAGGGGAGTTCGGGGAAGACTGGTACCTCTGGTGCGAGGGCTTTTCAGGGCTGCTCTCTGGGTGGCACCCACTCGCCACCCAGCTCTCACCTGTGGCTCCAAGACGCCATAGCATGCACCATGGTCACGCCCTGGTAAAACCATCCTTTGGCAGATGGGCCAAGCTAGGCTGAGGGTAACTGATGGGTCTTCAATCTTCGTCCTGCATGTGAAGACTTCCCTCAGCAGAATGGGCGGATGAGAACCATTTGTTCCAATGCTCATGAAGGTGGCTGACACAGATGATATGGGGTCCCCAGAACTTCAAAGATGCCAAGCTCAGCCACTGTATCCTAGACCATCACTAGGCATCTGATTTTTGTCTTGCTAACTAGAATTGAATGATTCTGGAAGAAAGGAGGAGGCCGAAGACTTTTGTGCAACTCTGCCTCACTATTTGAAATAACCATATTTTCTGGACAAAAAGAAAATCAAAATATATAGCATGACAAAGGATTGTTCAGTTGTGTCTGACTGTTCACGACCCTGTTTGGGGTTTTCTTGGCAAAGATCCTGGAATAGTTTGACATGTGCTTTTCCAGCTCATTTTCAGATGAGGAAACTGAGGCAAACAGGATTAAGTAACTTGCCCAGGGTCACACAGCTAGTAAATGTCTGAGGCTGATTTTTTTTTAAACCCTTACCTTCCATCTTGGAGTCAATAATGTGTATTGGCTCCAAGGCAGAAGAGTGGTAAGGGCTAGGCAATGGGGGTTAAGTGACTTGTCCAGGGTCACACAACTAGGAAGTGTCTAAGGCCAGATTTGAACCTAGGACCTCCTGTCTCTAGGCCTGGCTCTCAATCCACTGAGCTACCCAGCTGCCCCCTAATTAATTAATATTAATAATGTTATACTAAATAATAATAAAATTTAAAAGTTTAATAAATGTCTACTAAATTGAAGGGACTTGAATTCTCTGGTCAATTCACTTTTCCTCCAAACTTTCCTATTTCTTTTTTTTTTTTTTTAACTCTTACATTCTGTCTTAGAATTAATACTGTGTATTGGTTCTAAGGCAGAAGACTGGTAAGGGCTAGGCAAGGGAGTTAAGTGACTTGCCTAGATTCACAGCCAGGAAGTGTCTGAGGCCAGATTTGAACCCAGGACTTCCCATCTCTGGGCCTGGCTCTCAATCCACTGAACCCCCCAGCTGCCCTCTCTCCTATTTCTTTTGAGGGTACCACTATGTTCTCCCTCTCACGCAGTATCATAACCTCAGAGTCATCCTTGACTTTCTCTCTCCTCCATTCCCATATTCAGTTGCCACATTTTGCTGATTTTCTTTCCATAACATCTCGTGTATCTATTCCCTTTCTTCCACACAGATAACTGCTGCCCTTCCCATCTCCTCTCACTTTGACTATTGCCATAGCTTTTTTTTTTTCTTTTAACACCTACATTCTGTCTTAGAATCAATACTAAGTATCGGTTCCAAGGCAGAAGAGGAATAAGGGCTAGGCAAATGGGGTTAAGTGAGTTGCCCAGGGTCACACATCTAGGAAGTGTCTGAGGTTAGATTTGAACCCAGAATCTCCTCCAGGTTCTCTATCCACTGAGCCATCTAACAGTCCCATTGTGAGAGCCTTTTTTTTTTTTAAACCCTTAATTTCGGTGTATTGTCTCATAGGTGGAAGAGTGGTAAGGGTGGGCAATGGGGGTCAAGTGACTTGCCCAGGGTCACACAGCTGGGAAGTATCTGAGGTCAGATTTGAACCTAGGACCTCCTGTCTCTAGGCCTGGCTGTTAATCCACTGAGCTACCCAGCTGCCCAATTGTGAGAGCCTTTTAATCCATCTCACTGCTTCCACTCTCTCCGTTGTTCCCCGGTTCATCTTCCAAAGACACGACTAACAGATGTTACTAAGATCCATGCCACACCCTCTAACTCACAGCTTTCAGCATCTCCCTATTATAACAAATGCAAACTTCAGCCTGGCTCCAATCACCTTTCCAGTCTTAGTTCACATTATTCCTTTCACAAAATATGTTACCGAAAAGCTCAAACTGTCTCTTGTTCCTTAAATTCCACATTCAATCTGCTTTGCACGGGTCATTCCCATGCCTGAAACACACTCTTTCCTTGTCTCCCCTCTGAGGATTCTCCCCTTCCTTCAAGGCTCAGCTCGGTTATCACCTTCTCCATGAAACCGTACTCACGTCTCCACTTGTTGATGTCTTTCTCTTCTTAAGTTATGTCCCATTTGTTTATCTGTACTGTGTGGTATCCCCCCAGCAGAATGAATGAATGAAAGCATACTCGTTAAGAATTTACTAGGTATGGGCAATTAGGTGGCTCAGTGGATAGACCATCGGGGCCGGAGTCACGAACTGGATTCAAATCTAACCTCAGACACTTACTAGCTTTGTGACCCTGGGCAAGTCATTTAACCCTGTTTGCCTCCATTTTCCTCATCTGTGAAATGACCTGGAGAAGGACATGGCAAACCACACCAGTTTTCTTTGCCAGGAAAACCCCCAAAGGGATCATGAAGAGTGGCTGAAAATGACTAAATAACAACAAAATGTGTCAAACACTGCTCTAAGGGCTAGTGAGACAAGAAGAGTAATCCAGGTCTTTGCTCTCAAGTGCCTCACACTGTTGTTGGGTGAGACAGTACATAAAAGAGATAGAATAAGTCCTAAGGATGTGGATATTTTTTTCAAAATTTTTTTCTTTTCTTTAAACCCTTACCTTCCATCTTAGAATCAATACTGTGTATTGGCTCCAAGGCAGAAGAATGGTAAGGGCTAGGCAATGGGGGTATGGGGGTCAAGTGACTTGTCCAAGTTCACACAGCCAGGAAGTATCTGAGGCCATATTTGAACCCAGGACCTCTTTTCTCTGGGTCTGGCTCTCAATCCACTGAACCTCCCAGGTACCCCAAAACTGTTTATTTTTTATTTTAACAACAAATTTTTACATAAATTTTTCAAAGTCATGTGATCCCTATTATCTTCTTCCCTTCCTCCTCACCCCCTCCCAGAGCTGACAATTTGATCTAGGTTATGCATGTATTATCACACAAATCATAGTTCCATATTGTTCATTTTTGTAAACAAATAATCTATTATAAAACCAAAACCCCAAATCAAATACTCAAATAAACAGGTGATAAATCATATGTTTTCATCTGCATTTGTACTCCAACAGGACTTTCTCTCGATGTGGATAGCATTCTTTTTCATAAGTCCCTCAGAATTGTCTTAGATTATTGTATTGCTGTTAGTAGCAAAGTCTATTACGTTTGATCATCCCACAATATTTCAGTTACTGAGTATAATGATCTCCAGGTTCTGCTTATTTCACTCCGCATCAGTTCACGTAGGTCTTTCCAGCTGTTTCTGAAATCATCCTGTTCATCATTCCTTATAGTACAATAGTTTTCCATCACAATCATGTATCCCAATTTGTTCAGCCATTCCCCAATTGAGGGACTTCTCCTTAGTTTCCAATTCTTTGCCACTGATGTGGATATTTTTTGAGGAAAGACGTTGCTTCGTTTTTGCCTTTGTATCTTCAATGCTTAGTATAATTCCTGGTACACGGGGTAATTGAATTGAATTTCAGGTTGCAAAATCTGGATGCCATTTCTTTAATCCTTATGCTAATCAACTCAGCCAACAAACATTAATGAAGCTACTTGTGGTCAAGGTATTATGCCAGAGTATTAAAAAAACATTCTAGGAATGATTGACTACAATCTCAGACCCACAATGCATTAATCCTATTTTTTATTTTTTTAAAACCTTTGCCTTCTATCTTAGGATCAATTCTAAGACAGAAGAGCCACAAGGGTTAGGTAATCTAAAGTCACACAGCTAGGATATGTCTAAAGCCAGATTTGAACCGAGGTCCTCTGGGCTCCAGACTATCCTTTGTTCTTTCTGGCTGCCCCTCATTAACCCAATCTCGAGACTCGAACTAAGTCTACCTCATCTGATCCCAGGACAGGCAGTTCACAATTCTATTCCTAAATCTAGTAATCCTCTGGTAAAGTTACCTGGGTACTTTGGATGCCAATTTACTCTTCTGTGAAGTGTTATGAGACTCTAATAGGTGGTGTGAGAATTAACTAATGCTCATAAGAATGATTTGACATCTGCAGATGAAAGACTCAGAAAGTTCAAAATGTCATTGTCTCTGTAACACAGAATAATTACAATTATAGGGAACTAGTCTTGATTTACCTATAGCTTGAGCTGAGGAAGTTCTGCAGCTCTGAATTCCATCAGTCAGCTTTTCAGGAATAGTCCACTGGGAAAGGGAGTTTAGGTTTGATATGTTAAACACAAGGGTTTGCAAAATGAGATCCTGTGGAGCATGTACGCTTACTTCAGTGGCTAAGAGAACAGTGGTGTTCTCTCTCGAAATCAAGCCTGTAATTCCATTTTGTTGTAGATAGAAATCTGAGAAAGGGGGTCTGAGGAAAGAAGAGAAAAAGACACTATAATGACATCACACTGAGAGTTGGATGCAATCATATTTCTCTCATGTCATAAAATATAAACCCAGGCAGGTCAAATGAAGCTGGTCTGGAATTTCCCACCTTAATTAAATCCTTACAAATGAGCATCATGTTCCAAAAAGGGGTTCATGATTCATTGACTTTAAACTTCAGTATGTTTGGAAGAGGCTGAAAATTTTAAGAAGTGGTTTTTACCATCCCAAGTCATTATAACCCATTGCTACTGAGATTTCCTTCTTTGAGCTACTGCCTTGGTTCTTCAGTCATTTTTCTTTTGATCTCTATTTCAGCTTCTTTAAAAAAATTATTAATATATTTTTACTTAACCTCCATTTCCAAACATATTTCTTCTCTTCTGTACCCAGAGAGACAACCTCTGCAGCAAAGAATTTTTTAAAAAGAGAGAGAAAAGCAGTTAGCAAGGCTAACCAAAATATTAACCAAATCTGACAGAAAGTGCAATAGCCCTCATCTCTACAAAGAAGGAAAGAAGGGAAGAAGGGCATTTTTTCATCTTTACCTTTTGGGGCCAAGCTTCATCATTTATAATTACATAAGAGTTGGGGGTGGAAGTTGTTGTAATTTCTATTTTCACTGTTATAGTCACTGTGTATATCATTTTCTTGATGGTTGATTTCCTTCTGCATCAGTTCACATGTCTTCCCAAGTTTCTCTAAATTCATCCCAATTTTTGTTTCTTACAGTGCAATAATATTTCATTACATCCATAGACTATAATTTGTTTCCCAACTGATGGAAAATCCCTTGATGTTAGTCCTTTGCTACAACAAAATCTTTTGCTATCAATATTTTGGTGCTTATGGTCTTTTCTCTCTTTCTTTGATCTCTTTGGAGTATGATCATTGCACAGTTTAGTAACTTTTGGGGCATAGCTCAAAATTGCTTTCCAAAATTGTTGGTCCATTTCACAGTACTACCAACAATATGTTAATGTACTTGTTTCCCATATTACTTCCAATAATTGTCCTTTTTTTCTAATGTCATTTTTGACAATTTGATGGCTGTGAGGTAGAACTTGAGTTACTTTAATTAGTGCTTTCCTTATTATTTGTGATTTAAGGCATTTTTCACGTGATTATTGATAGCTTGATAGTATCTAATTGATAGTATTTCTTCTTGAGAATTGCCTAGTTATGTCCTTTAGTCTTTTATCTGTTGAGGAATGGCTCTTATTTTTATATATTTGCATCAATATCTTATTCATCTTGGATATCAGATGTTTATCAGAGGAATTTACTATGAAGATTTCCCCCTAGTTAACTACTTTCTGATTCTTACATCATTATTTCTGAAATTTTTATAAAATTTTATATAATAAAAATTGTCTATTTTATTTCCTATGATATGCTCTATCCTTTTTTAAATTAAGAACTCTGTCCTCATTATGTCCAAAGGGCCTTAAAAGCCTGCCTGCCCTTTGATCCAGCCATACCACTGCTAGGTTTGTACCCCAAAGAGATAATAGGGAAAAATACATGTACAAAAATATTTATAGCTGCACTCTTTGTGGTGGCAAAAAATTGGAAAATGAGGGGATGCCCTTCATGGTGATAGAATACTATTATGCTCAAAGGAATAATGAACTGGAGGAATTCCATGTGAACTGGAATGATCTCCAAGAAGTGATGCAGAGTGAAAGGAGTAGAAATAGGAGAACATTGTATTCAAAGACGGGTACACTGTGGCACAATTGAACGTAATGGATTTCTCTACTAGCAGCAATGCAATGATCCAGGACAATTTTGAGGGGCTTATTAGAAAGAACGATATCCATATCCAGAGAAAGAACTGTGGGAGTAGAAACACAGAAGAAAAACATTTGCTTTAACATATAGTTCAATGGGGATATGATTGGGGATGTTGATTTTAAGTGATCACTCGACTGCAAATATTAATAATATGGAAATAGGTCTTGATCAGTGATACATGTAAAACCCAGTGGAATTACTCATTGGCTTCAGGAGGGGGGAAGGGGAAGAATATGAATCATGTAATCATGGAAAAATATTCTAAATTAAAGTGGATTCATATAAAAAAGAAACTCTATCCTCTCTATAGTTATGAAACATATCTCATTTCTTGCCCTTCCAGTTTGCTTATGATATGACCTTTCAAATACACATTTGGAGTCTGTTGCAACATGTATTGTGAGAAATTAGCTTTAACCTAATTTTCTCTTAGATTTAGTTTCCAGTTTTCCAAGCTGTTTTGCCACAGTGGATAGAATGCCAGGCCCAGAGTTAGGAAGACTCTTCTTCCTGAGTTCAAATCTGGGCTCAGGGCTGTGGGACCATAGGAAAGTCACTTTACCCTGTTTGCCTCAGTTTTCTGATTTATAAAATGAACTAGAGAAGGAAATGGCAATCCACTCCAGGAACTTTGCAAAGAAAACCCCAAATGAGATCACAAAGAGTCAGATACAACTGAAAAACAATTGAACAAAAAAAATTAGTTCTTATCCTTGGGGTCTTAGAGGTTATCAAATCTTGTGGTACTATGTTTATTTCCTTCTGAGTCTTGTGTATATGATTTGTTCCTTTGCTCAACTTGTCTATTTTTTTTACCAGCATTATTTCCAAAGAATGTATTGGATTACTGCTTTGTAATATGGTTTGGGATATGTTACTACTATGACCTCTTTCTTTCCCAATTTTTTTTATTATTTCCCCTCATATTCTTGACTTTTTGTTCCTCTGGGTGAATTTTATTATTTTTTTCTATACAGTAAAGCTTTTGATAGTTTTATTAGTTGGGCACTACTAAATAAGTAAGCTACTTTAGGTAGAATTATCATTTTTAATAGTTTGGATTATTCCATTATATTTTTCAAGTTGTCTATTACTTAGGTAAGATTTTCCCATTTCTAGTCTAGGTTATTTATTCTCTTCCTAACATTTTCATCCTGAATATATAGAATATTCCAATTCTAATTTTAGTTTAAGAAAATCTCTTGCTTCATTTCTTCCATCTATGTTTATAATTCATTCGGCTAAAATTCTTTTTCCTGTGATTTTGCTCATTTGTTGTAGAGTTAATATTTTCATGTAGTTTCTTTTAATCTATCCTACTTCTTTATTTTATTTGATGTTTTCTTATATAACTCATATTTTCCCTGGCATGGCTCCTCTCTCAGAACTCAAAGACTTCAAGTCTATTTACTAGGCTTTGGAATTAGCTTCCCTGGCATTCTCTCTCAAATTCTTCTGGATTCAGGCTTTCTTTTTGTTCAGTTCTTGAATGGATAGAGGAGCTTACTTATGTTACTCCCAAGTTGGTGGTTTTTTTTTGGAGGGGGGCAAGGGGAGCTAGATGTATATAGAAGAACTGGGCTACTTGATGACCTTTACATTGATATCTTAACTATACATATTTGGGCTCTTACTACTGCTATATAATATTACTGTATTTGCCTTTTCAACTTACTGTCCTCTTCATAGCATTGCTTCCAAACATTTTCTTCCCTCCCCAACCTCCAATGGCTTCTCTTACCCTATTCTGTTGGTTGAGAATCTTGCCTCATATTTTTTTTTTGCCTTGTATTTTATAGAAAAAACTTGAGACCATTTGCCATGATTTCCCTCTTTGCCCCTTTTCCCCATATCATATCACTCATATACCTTCTGCCATCATCCCTTCCTTCATCCCTGTCTCAAATGATGAGGTGGCCTTACCAAAGCTAACCCCTCTACCTGTTCAAACAATCTCATTCTATTCTATCTCCTCCAATGGATTCCCCATTCTGCCATCTGTGAAAGAGAATTCTTTGCTTTGTTGTCTATCCTGAGTTAACACTAACTTAAGTACCTCACTAGACTGAAGACAGGATTAACTCCCCCTTGTCTACTTTTGAATTGAATCAACAAAAAATTAAACACTCTACTTAGTACTAGGTGAGAAGCTAGAAAGAGAATTCACACCCTTAGAAATTCAATCAAATCAGGAAACTGTGAATCTTTTTGATGAGAACTTAACCTTCAGAAGATGAGAAGTCAAGCCTACAGACACTGCCCCCTGGGCAGTGCTAGACAATTTGGAAACTGTGATTGGCCCCTATGAAGGGGGTAAGGGACAAGAAGTCACCATAAAAAGCAAGCCCCAAACTCCTTCAGGGGAGATTGTCTTTGAGAAGATAATCTGAAGAGATTGTCTTTTGGAGATAGTCTTAGATAGTCTTCAAGGAAGCTTCACTGGAGACTATGGTTTAGATTGTTGGCCCAGAGCTCAGCTTCTACTTGGACTCTGACTCTTGGATTACTTTATTGGATGAATAAAAGGCTGACCCCTTTCCTAGCTTCTGAAGAGACTAGCTTCCATCTTGGAGGAGGCCGAGTGGTTACTCACTACCAGCCTTCCTGGTTGAGAGCTAATTAATCTCTGCCTGGATTAAGCAGACCCAGAGCAAAACATTTAGGTTGATAGGATAGATGACTTCTCTATTCCCCTCACATTTCTCTTCTTTATTGTTTCCTTTCTGTTTGTAAATATTTGTAAATAAATTTCTGACTCAAGGTATAATAAATACTAGTGACCACATAATTTCATATAATCATCGTCCAACCATTAATTTTAACTTTTACATATCCCTACTTTATCACTTATTTTCAATCTCTACCTGTATACTGGTTCATCCTCTTCTACATGCAAATTTTCCCATGTCTCCTCTATCCTGAAAGAAGCCCTGTTGATCTTTCCATTCCTGCTAACTTATATAACTGTATCTCTTCTGCTGTTTGTAGATCTTCTTCAGGGTCCTCAAAAAGGCCACCTATAATTGGTGCCTCCACTTTCTCTCCTTATTTCTTAACCCATTACAATCCAGCTCTTGACCGTATCATTCCACTATAACTGCTCTCTCCAAAGTTACTATTGATCTCTTTTTTTTTTTTTTTTAACCCTTACCTTCTGTCTTGGAGTCAATACTGTGTATTGGCTCCAAGGCAGAAGAGTGGTAAGGGTGGGCAATGGGGGTTAGGGGACTTGCCCAGGGTCACACAGCTGGGAAGTGTCTGAGGCTGGATTTGAACCTAGGACCTCCCGTCTCTAGGCTTAGCTCTCAATCCACTGAGCTACCCAGCTGCCCCCCCACTATTGATCTCTTAATTGCTAGATCCAGTGACCTGTTTTCAATCATCATTCTCCTTGACCTCTCTGCAGCCTTTACACTATTGATCACTCCTCCTTGATATTCTCTTCTTTCCAGGTCTTCAGAACATCACTCTCTCCTGGTTCTCCTCTCCCCTACCTGACCATGCCTTTTCAGTTTCCTTTGCTGGATTCTCATTCAGATCACATCTTCCAAAGGTGTTCCTCAGGGGTCTGTTACGGGTCATCTTCTCCCCCTACACTACTTCACTTGGTGATCCCATAGATTCAATGATCCTGTCTATGTCGGCTATTCTCAAATCTACCTATCCTTCCCCAACCTCTCTTGTTGACCTTCAATCTCATGTCTCCAACTGCCTTTCAGACATCCCAGATTGAATATCCAATAAACATCTTAAACTCAACACATTCAAAACAGAATCCATTATCTTTTCACCTCCCCTGCCCCCATCTTCTCTATTCTCTATCTACTGAGCCAGTCAGCTGCCCCTATAATGCTTTATATTTGCACACTGCTATTGGAGGCTTTGGTGAGGACCCAAAGTGCTAGACATGGTTCTCTATCCCAAGTAATCTAGAACCTAATAGGAGATAGTAAATAACTGTCATAACAAGTCACCAGACAGGAACTGACACCAAACAGTGGCAACACAAACATGTAGAAAGAATCACTCTCTCCTCGTTCTACTAGCTCCTCCCTTAGTTTCTGTTTTGGTTCTCCTACCTGTCCGACTGCTCCTGTCAGTCTCCTTTGCTGGATCCATGTTCCACCCAGTAATACAAATTCCTCAATTTAGCATTTAAAACACTTCATAATCTGGATGCTGCCTACCTTCCCAGGCGTATTGGGGTATATGGAGCATTCAGGGAGGACTAGCACTTCTGGTGTGAGGGTTGTCGAGTCCTTTTTGGGACTGTTCATCCCCTTTGATATCCACCTTTCACCCAGCTCTCACTTGTGGCTCCATCTCAGTAGGCTGCCAAACCAGGTTGGGGATAACAGACAGCCTCAAACCTATCAGTGAGTTAAAGATATGTCTACTCGAAGCATGTGAAGATTTCCCCTGGAAGAATGGGCAGATGAGAACAGTTGTTCCAGTGGCCATGAAGCCAGCTGAAACGGGCGCTGTGGAGCACTTAGAGCTTAAACGTGGAAGGTGCCAAGGGCATCTACTGCATCCTGGCCAACAACAATCATCTTGCTTTGTATCTTGCCACTGGAGTTGGATGACTCTGAAAGAGAGAGTGAGGCTGATGACTTCATGTGACACTGCCTCTCTTAAATCCAACTTACTTGCAAGTCAAGATATCACTCCATTATGTCATCGGTTTTCTTTGGTTATGATTGTGCCCTCTCTCAGTTATTAGATTTGAAAATACAGAAAATTCTTTGTAATTCTTTGTGTATTTGCTGTATGCCAATGAGAATATAAATTCCTTGAGCACAGGGACTTTTTATCTTTGTATCCCCAGCACATAGTATTGTGCCTTATATATTATTAGTAATCAATAAATATTTAATTTCATTTGTTGAAATATTCTTGGACTAAGAAAAATGAAGGATGGATGGTGGAGATGACTACTGAAAACAATGAAGGGCTGGACCCAGGAGGGATTATTCTGGGAAGGTTTCATGAAGGTGGTGAATGTTGAACAAAGGCAAGCAACCCCAAAACCTACTTTTTCCAAGAAGCTTTCTTAAAGTAATCCCACTCAGCTATGAATTGGTCTGCTCATTATGGAAAGTAATTTGGAATTGTGCTAAGAAAGTGATTTATATGTCATGAGAATGGCAAAGATAGGAAGGTCTCATATACAACAATGAAATATTCTTATCAGTACTTTTTGCAGTAACAAAGAATTAGAAACAAAGTAGAAGTCTTTCAATCCCCCTATGGGGGGATGGCTAAATAAATTGTGGTACACAAATGCAATGGAATATTATTGCACTATAAGAATATGAAGAATTAAGAGAAGCATAAGAAGTTTTTGTTGAACTGCTGTGAAGTGAAGGAAGCAAAATAAGTAAAATGATATACAGGGTCTGCAATGATATAAACAACAAAGCAAAACAGAACATGGTTTGAGTGCAATAATGAAGTCTGGCACCAGAAAAGAAATGAGAAAACGCATCTTCCCCGTCTTCTTTTTAAAATTAATTAACTTATTTGTTTCATTTAAATTCCCAGGTATCTCTCTCCCTTCTTCCCCTCCTCTCGGTAGGGAAGGCATCATTTGACAAAAAGATGTATATATAAAACTATGGGGAAAAGGTGGTAAAGCTGGCCTCACATAGTTCCCAGCTGTGTGACCCTGAGCAAACTACTTAACCCCCATTGCCGAGCCCTTATCATTCTTCTGCGTTGGAACTGAAACTTAGCATCTGTTCTGACAGAAGGTAAGAGATTTTTAAAAATAAAACAAAACATCATTCTTGTTTCTATTTATCAGTTCTTTCTCTGGAGGTAGACATATGCAGGTTAATTCTTCAAACAATAATCCTGTTGTATATAATGTTCTCCTGGTTCTGTTTACTTTGAAGAGATGAAGAACTATAAATGTGAAACACTGCATAGTACTCTCACTCAGTTAATATGTTAGCTTTGCTAAACTGCCTTTCTTTTCTTCCTCCCTCTCCCCCTCTTTCTTTCTTTCTTTCTTTCTTTCTTTCTTTCTTTCTTTCTTTCTTTCTTTCTTTCTTTCTTTCTTTCTTTCTTTCTTTCTTTCTTTCTTTCTT